>NW_006775534.1:748728-833325 GCF_000442215.2 Lipotes vexillifer
CGCGGGCCTCTCACTGCTGTGGCCTCTCCCGTTGCGGAGCACAGGGTCCGGACGCGCAGGCTCAGCGGCCATGGCTCACAGGCCCAGTGGGATCTTCCCAGGCCGGGGCACGAACCCGTGTCCCCTGCATCGGCAGGCGGACTCCCGACCACTGCGCCACCAGGAAAGCCCCAAGCAATATTGTTTTTTAAAGGAAGAAAACAGCCGCGCTCGGGGACAGACCCTGGCATGCGTGCACACAGGTCCTCCTTCCTGCCTCTGTCTGTACCTGCCCCAGCCCCCCTCCTGCCTCTGTACCTGCAGCAGACACGCCGGCACCGACTCGCCGAGTGCAGGGGCCCTGCGATGTCGCGTCCCGTGGTGGGAGCCCTGTCTCCGGCGGCGGCTCTGTCTGTCTCCAGCCCCCTCCGCAGGCACTCATGGACGCTCTCCCCGAGGCTTCTTAGGGCAGCAACCCCCACTGTGGTTCTGTGGCTCATGTGTCCTGCGGTTGGAGCCCTTTGTCCCAGTCTACATGCCAGCTCCTGGGTGGACGGTTCTGTGCTGGCAGATGTCCAGTCTCCACCCACCACAGTGTGACAGAAGAGTCCCTCACCCCAAAGCTCCCACGCTGCCCCCTTCCAGTCATGCCCTCCCACCCCAAACCTCGGGCAGCCGCCCATCTGTCCTCTGTCCCTAAAGCTGTGCATTTTCCAGAGCGGCAGATCACTGGGGTCACACTCACTTTTGAGTCTGGCTTCTTCTGTACAGCAAAATGCATCTGAGAGTCGTCTGCATTGCTGAACGGACGGGTTTTCTCCCGTCACGGGCACGATCCCACTGTGCGGCTGCACCCTCACGGGGGAAAGGGCAGCCGGTCGTTTCAGTTTTTGGTAATTACGACGAAGCCACCATCAACTTTTCTGCACGTGATTTTGTGTGAACGTACCTCTTCATTTCTCTTGAGTAAACACCTAGGAGTAGGATTGCTGAGTCACGTGATAAGTGTATGTTTAACTATACGGGAAACCGCCAAGCTGTCTTCCAGGGCAACTGCACCAGCCTGCATTCCCACCAGCACGGCTGAGCATCCCTGCCAGCATTGGGTGGTGTCGGTTTTACATTTTTGCCATTCTAACAGATTGCGGTGGTATCTGATTTTAATTTGCAATTCCCCAATGAAAAATGACGTTGAGCGTTTTTTCATAAAAGTGATTAGTTGCCGTCTGTACATCATCATCTTTGGTGTGGTGTCAATTCAGGTCTTTTGCCCATTTAAAAACTTGGGTTGTTTTCTTTTTGAGTTTTGAGAGCTCTTTATATATTCTGGATACAAGTCCTTTATCAAAAGTGTAATTTGCAAATATTTTCTACCAGTCTGTGGTTTGTTTTCCATTTTCTTAACAGTGTCATTCACAGAAAAAAAAGTCTGTAATTATGATAAAGTCCAATTTATCAATTTTTTCCTTTATGACCTCATATCTTAAAAGCTCTTTGCCTAATGCAAGGTCATGCACATTTCCTTCTGTACTTTCTCCTAGAAGGTCTATAGTTTTACATTTTACATTTAGGTCTATGACCCACTGTGAGTGAATTTCTGTGTAAGACCTGAGGTGTGGACCGAGGGTGACCAGCTCTCCTGACATGGGTCTGTTGAGAAGACGACCGTCCTCCACTGGATTCCCCTTCACATTGGTCAAAGACCGGCTGACATGCGTGGCTGTAGTTCTGGGCTCTCTGTTCTACCCCGCTAACCTGGGTGTCTATCCTTTGCCAGTGATAAAAACCTGGTACTGGGAGTCTTCCAACTTTGTTCTTCTTTTTCAAATTTGTTTTGGTAATTCTAGCTCCTCTGCTTTTCCATATAAACTTTAGAATCAGTTGTCAACATCCAACAACACTGATACCTCCAATCCACGAACATTCATTTATTCCTTTCTAGGATTTCTTTCAGCCAGTTTTACAATTTTCAGCATGGAGATCCTGCACATATTTTGTTAGTTATACCAAAGTATTTCACTTTTTTATGCTGTTATAAACAGTGTTTAAAATTGTTTTCAGATCTCAATTGTTCATTGCTACTATACAGAATTAGAAATAATTAAAAATATTTTTTCCTTGTATCCTGCAACCTTACTAAACTTACTAGCCTAGGAGGGTTTTTTTGTGTGGATTATTTGGGATTTTCTACATAGACAATCCTGGCATCTGCAAACAGGTATTTTTATTTCTTCCTTTTTAATTTCTATACCCTGAATTTCCTTTCCT
Source organism: Lipotes vexillifer (assembly GCF_000442215.2). Taxonomy (NCBI): domain Eukaryota; kingdom Metazoa; phylum Chordata; class Mammalia; order Artiodactyla; family Lipotidae; genus Lipotes; species Lipotes vexillifer. Next base: position 750,976 of record NW_006775534.1, read on the forward strand.
TATCACTATTATTTTTAAAATTATACAAGGATACAAATACACATTTCAAAAGCTAAAACCATTTTGAGACTACTCAACAGAAAATAAAAACAGCGCGGTAGTCCTAATAGTTCAACGTCTAAGGGTTTCAAGGGCTTTTATGAAGGGCTGTGCATCACCTACTTGATATCCTGACAATCAGTACAACCATAACTCAAGTGTCTCTGTAGTTAGCGAGTAGTTTAATTTATCACGAATATAACCCTATGACTTGGTAACTGAACTCACAGCTACAAGACTGAACTATTTCAGGAACACACAGGCTGGCTCAGCTGACCACGGGTCACCTAAGTCCTGACCCCAGGGCTCAGGCTCAGGTGGTTTTTCATAAGAGGCCACAGACCATTCAGGACAAATAAAGTCATCTGTAGGGTTAGGAGAGGGATGAGTACATGTTTCCCCTCTAACTGGCAGCACCAGAACATCAGAAGTGACGGCACTCACCATGAGTAAAGCTTAATAGCTCAAAGCAGAACGGGACCCAAACATCGTTACAAATACGTCCTTTTCTGTAAGGAATGAGAACTATGTGGTTTTAGGAAGAGGAAGGAAATGTTGCCTCTTTGTTTAACTGATTCATTCCCTCCCTCCTTCATTCACTAATTAAGGAACAGACACTGTGTCCAGGTTTAGGCCCTGGAGACAGAGCAGAGAACAAATGCTTACATTCAGGATGGCCTAATCTCGTTAGAACCCTAAGTCGGATTGGTGATGCTTGGAGCATTTATACTCTCAGCATAAAAAGACTGGCCATGGGGCTTCCCTGATGGCGCAGTGGTCGAGAGTCCGCCTGCCGATGCAGGGGATGCGGGTTCGTGCCCCGGTCCGGGAGGATCCCACATGCCGCGGAGCGGCTGGGCCCGTGAGCCATGGCCGCTGAGCCTGCGCGTCTGGAGCCTGTGCTCCGCAACGGGAGAGGCCACAACAGTGAGAGGCCGCCCCGGTCCGGGAGGATCCCACATGCCGCGGAGCGGCTGGGCCCGTGAGCCATGGCCGCTGAGCCTGCGCGTCTGGAGCCTGTGCTCCGCAATGGGAGGGGCCACAACAGTGAGAGGCCCGCGTACCGCAAAACAAAAAAAAAAAGACTGGCTATGAAATAAGTATAAAAGCAGGATATTTTATTCCGAAGTAGAGTTCTTTCCTTCCTGTTTCACAAGGGACGTGCACGCCGCTGCCTTGATTACCTTTGTGGCATTTAATGAATTTACTGTGACCTGAGATTTCTGCTCAGAACTTACAAGATAAATCATCTGTTGGACAGTAACTTACATTCCAGCCCGTGGCTTGTTTTCTGCTACTGTCCAACCATCATTTAATTTACCCTGAATTCATGTTTTCTTTTCCCGACTGAAGGCTTGTGGAGACCAGGAGCAGAGCCTTCTAGGTCTTTACAAGTGCCCGGCATGGGACCCTCAACCGTGCCACCCACAGTGACAGACTCGGACAGACTGCCTGTCCCCAGAGGGTGCAAAGTGCTGGGCTCAGAAGCACTGTAAAGCTTCAGAATGTTTCTCTAGCTTCAATAAGAAAAATACTCACTTCTTATCAAGTTAACTGGCTGAGTGCCTTAGTGCTACTTTATTTTCAAAGCATTTCGAGTGTATGCAGTTTTTAAAGAAATAGATACTTTAAAGAGAAAAAGTACAGATTCTGGATCCTGAAGAAAAGGAGTCTAGAGAAAATAAGTGACTGAACTCGTGCCAAAAAAATTAGGAATGCGGTCCTGACTCTAGGATGTTGAAATATTCTAACTGTTGGTCACCCTAACAAGAATGGAAAGCCAGCACCCTTAACCAGACCCAACTTACTTGGAATTGGACGTGGTTTCCTAACGCCCCCTCAAGTTCAAATGTATCAGCTAATGGTGTGGATTCACCACCTCGCGGCTACAGTCAGAGGGGAGCTGGGACTCAGCACCGGACACCTGTGACCCCGGGAGCCTGCTTTTATCACTAGAGTAACGTGGCAACCCACAAAGAAGGTTCTGGTGGGCAACAGTGAAAGCAGCATGTCCCCTCACTGGTGGGGACACTGAAGTCCTGCTAGGAAGTCCTCCCACCTTGACGGTCTGGCAGCATCACCTGGCCTCACCTGCAGTGACCTTAACCCTGAGCAGCCACCGAGCCCCTCCACTGATGTTCATAAAAAGCTTGTTTCCCCTTCATATCTGTGAGGCAGCATTTAGGGAAACATTTCTGGAGCCACTGGAAATAAGGAAACACACAATCTACTAAAATGATAATTATTCGCAACAGCCTCCTGTAGTGTTTGGATCTTTGGGCCTATCCTGATTCACTGAATGATGATGGTTTCACCGTCTTAGGATATTAAACCAAAAAGTTTTTCTTCTACTTGTAATATTCACAATGATATTTTTATCATGATAATAATGCTTTATATATGTCTCACATCTATATCTTATTATCAAATAAAATATTATTATAAAATATAACGTTTGCTATTTTATACTACACTGTTGAGCTAGCTTTATTTTTGCCCTGATTATAGAAGTAATACAGGCATTTTCTATTTTTTTCAATGGATTTAAAAAGTCTTATCTCAGATTTCCCTGGTGGCGCAGTGGTCAAGAATCCGCCTGCCAAGGCAGCGGACACGGGTTCAATCCTGGTCCGGGAAGATCCCACATGCCGCGGAGCAACTAAGCCCGTGCACCACCACTACTGAGCCTGCGCCCCAGAGCCCACAAGCCACAACTACTGAGCCCACGTGCCACAACTACTGAAGCCCACGCGCCTAGAGCCCGCGCTCCACAACAAGAGAAGCCACGGCAATGAGAAGCCCGCGCGCAGCAACGAATACCCGACACAGCCAAAATAAATAAAATTAAATAAAATTAAAAAAAATCTTAATCTCATCAAATTCTTACAATAACACCCTCAAATCCAAAGATTTACGTGACTTACCCAGCACCACTGGGACTGGTTAGAGGTTAGCTGGGCGAGTCTACCTGTTAATGCCTAATCTGATTCTTCGCTACAACATACGGCTACAGCTTTAAAAATCAGAGTCGGTAACTTCAGGTTATCAACTGTAAACCTAAATTTAATTGGGGGTCCGTGGACTTTGTTCTCAGTGTTGGAAGGTTCTTTTCTTTTTTAAATTAAATTAAATTATTTTTTATACAGCAGGTTCTGTTCTTACTAGTTATCTATTTTATACATATTAGTGTATATATGTCAATCAGTGTTGGAAGGTTCTGAGGTCACCATGGTTTGTGTGGGGGGAGCTGGGCATGTCTTCCACCCAGTGGAGCGTGTTTCCTATGCTACAGAGATATGCTTTCATAAAAAAACATGATACATTTAAAACTTCTTTCAGGAATGTTTAAGTGTCCCAGAGCAGTGCTGGGCTGCGTGAACGAAGCCTGCGCAGCTCGGGGGAGTGGACTTCTACCTCAGTAGCGTCACCGTGACAACAGCACGCGGGTCTCAGGGACAGAAACATACTGCAGATCCCTTTCAGACAAAATTCTGAAGCCCAAGGCCGGAGGAGATGTGGGCATTCAGAGGCGCTCCGGCCAGGGCTCCAGGTCCCTACTGGCTCGAACGCCGGGCCGCTCCAGGTGGGCCGGGAGCCGGCCCCGCCCACTGCGCAGTGCCGACCGGGAGCCCCTGCTCAAAGCACCCCTCACCCAGAAAGAGGGAGCCCTCAGCCACGGTTCTAAATCCACAGAAGCTCCACGAACGGTTACGAGCACGCTTCGCAATTATAATTCGACGCGTGATATCAGCCGCACTGCAAACATTCGAGCAAACGCCGTTTCCCCTTTGATGCCTAACTGAGGCCGCACCTTGGTGAGGTCTTTGTACAGCTCTGGGTACAGCATTGCCATCTCGGGCTTCACGTCTTGGTCCAGCACCAGGGAGAAGACAGGGAACATGGTGTAGACCGTCGCATACCTGGAGGAGTGCAGGGAGGTTACACGGGGCCCGGCACCACCAGGAGCACACCTCTGAGCCAGAGGCCAAAGGTCAGACCCTAAGCAGAACAAAAATAAGTTGGCAGCCAAGCACGACTTGTCCTAAAACTGAATACTTACCCACAGCACAGGAGCAAGGTCTACAAGCCTGCGGACAGGCAGCAGGATCCTTTTTTTTTTTTTCTTTTTTTAATTAAAGCTTTTATTTTGAGATCACTGCAGAAGTGAGTACATTTATCAGAAGTAACACAGAGAGATCACGGGGACCCTTTAACCAGCTTTCCCCAGAGGCAGCATCTCCAAAACTGCAGCCAATCTCCAGCGGGACGCCGACACTGACATGGTCCAGACACAGCATCCAAACCCACCAGGGCCCCCTGAAGCCTGCTTCTCTCCCAGCCCCTCTGAACCCCTGGCAACTGTCCTCCATCTTATAACTTTTGTCACTTCAAGGTGACACGCACGCACCACACAGCAGGTGACCCTGGGGTTTGGCTTCTCATTCAGCCCCAGTCCCTGGAGGGTCACCCAGGTGTGGCCATACGACAGGCCGTCCTCTGGTTGCTGAGGAGCGTTCGTGGTTGTGGACAGAGCAGCTCTGCACCCCGGTCATTCTCTGAAGTGCATCTGGGTCGTTCCCAGTGTCCGGTTATTACAAATAAAGCTGCTATAAACATCCACTGCACAGGTTTTTTTGTAAAAGTTAAGTTGCACTTATTTGAGACACGGGTGCCACCTGGGATCCTATATCCACAAGTTCAGGCACTGGGTCATAGGGCAGCTGTATGTTTAGTTTTATAAGAAACTGCCAAACTGCTTTCCAGGGCGGCTGTACCAGTTTAGATCCCTGCCAGCATGTATGAGGGATCCGGATGCTGAATCCTCACCATAATTTGGTGCTGTCACAGGTGTTTCAGCCATTCTGATGGGCGTGGAGGGGCAGGTCACTGTGGTTAAAATATGCATTTCCTGGTGGTTGACAACACTGACCGCCTCGTCACGGGCCCGTCTGCCGTCCCCGAGTCCCCTGCTCAAGGGCCCGTCACGGGCCCGTCCGCCGTCCAGTGTCAGCCTGCACTTTGACGGCTCCAGATTCTCCACCTACAGGTTCAACCTCTAACTTCTGCATCAGGTTCAACAAGCACGTGCTCTTTACTTTCCTCTAAATCTCTAATTGCTGTTGTTAGTCTCCTTAGGACTCAGGGGGCTGAAAGGGCCAAGGATCCCAGGCAGAACCCGGCCCACATCCCCCAGAGCCAGCCGACGCACGAGGACCAAGCTGCATGTGCGCCCGGCCCGGTGACCCTCCTGCACCGGGATTCACGAGTGTCACAGCGCAGGCCCGAGGAGCCTCTATTTTTGTAAAGAGAGGAACCCTTGTTATTGTGCCAGAAACTCCTCCGGCTTTTTAACCAAATCACAAACATCATCACCACCCCTTTTATCAGTTGATTCTGCTGAGGGCAGTTTCCAGCATGCGACTGGGTGGCTTCCTCCAGGGTCCCAGTGCAGACCCCCATCCCCCCATCAGCCCCCAGGCTGGGCCGCCCGTGGGCCCACAGGGACCTCGCGTCTGCTGCTTCCCTGGCTCCCCCCACCCCGCCCGAACCCCCGGGGGGCCGGTAGAGACGTGGCACGGTGGATCTCACCGCTAATAAAGGAGGAGCAGGCTTCGGAGGGGAGGGGTGCTGGGCCGTATGCTTAATTGTATGAAAAACCGACCAACTTGTCTTCTGGGCTCGTTTCACCATTGTGCACTCTGGCCAGGAGCTTGCTGTCACTTCGCGGACTGTCTTAACTTGGCCTCTAGGTGGGGTTAAAATTTGCGTTTCCTGTAACTAATGATGTTAATATATTTTCGTGTGCTTATTGGCTATTCTTACGTCTTCTTTTGTGATGCACGTTCAAATCTTTAGCCTTTTCTTAAAAAATTGAGTTGTTTGGAGATCATGAAACATTCTGGGTACAGAATGTACCCAGCTCTTATCAGATATAGGTACTGAAAAGACTGTTTCCCAGCCTGCCTTTTCATTTGATTAATATTGTCTTTAGAAGAGCGAAGACTTAATTTTGATGAAGTCCATCTTGTCAATTTCTCCTGTGACAGTTCACGCATTTTGTGCCTAAGGAATCTTTACCCCCCCGCCCCAAGGTTCCAGGGATTTCCAGCTGTGAATTCTGCCAGCTTCCCTTGTCTCTGGCATCAGTGCCTGCTGCCTGGTGTCCACGGTCCGAAAACAGCTTTTCCCTGTACCTCACCCTGTCTTCCAGTCGCGTGGGCTGGGAGGACAGGGCATTTCCTGTCGCTCCGTGGTGCCCCTCGGTGACGGGCTGCGAGCCCACCTGCTCAATCACTCGCCCATGCTCCCTGCTTGCAGCTCAGGACTCTTCCTCAGATGTCACGTGCCCTCCTGGCACCCTGTGAAGACGGCATCTGGTAGTTTTCTCACGTGCATCCTCAGGATCCCCAATGAAATCCCCTGCGAGGATGCATACCTGTGATGGCCCGGGGTGCCTTCTGGGAGCTGTGGCCATCACAAGAGGGACACCTCAGCCAGAGCAGACCTGCGTGTCTCCAAGGATGCTGCCTGAACACGGGACGTCGGCAGCTGTCAGGCAAAGGAGGGGTCTGGCTCGACCATGTGGAGCGGGTCTCGCAGAACCCTGGATGTGCTGACGCCCGTGAACGCTAAGTGGGGCCAGGATGCACGGTGCTTCCCCAAAGAACCTGCCGAGGGAGGCGTGTGGAGGTAGGGCACAGCCCCTCCCAGGACCTCAGGTATGTGGGCAGACGCAAGCGCAGGCTAAGTGAGGGGAGTGGGCCACATGCCGCCAGGTGGGCTCCAGGGGGCACTGGGGCGGCCTCGGCACGAACTTCCTTCCGTGAAGTAAACAGCAGTGCGGGTGGGCCTCCCCTGGGTCACCAGTCCCTGGAAAGCTAACGAAATGGACTCGGATAAAAGCCGTACATAGGTGGAACGGAATTCTATCAACTGTCCTGTAGTTTCTAACGCCAGTTATTCCATCGTGGAAGGTCAGTCGTTTGGCCTGGTTAGATTTTATTTGACAGAAGCACCACGTTGCCTCCCGCCCGGTTCTCTGTGCTGTCCTCTAGGTGAGGGCAGAACGCTTTCATTATTTATTTTCGAAGCTTAGCTCAGAAGCGTCGCCCTCCATTCCTGCCGGATCCAAGGACCCAATGCTTCAGACAACTACAGGCGCCTCGTTGAAGTGATGGACATGCAGAAAAACTTGAAATAAAACTTTCAGTGAAGTCTGATAATAAATAGGAGCTTTAAAAATAATGTGTGCTTATGCCGACAGGGCTCAGGCTGCAGACGGGAAATGAAATCAGGCCTAGAGTTGTAATTTCACGAACTCAGGCAGTTATTATTTAAGGAGTAATCACCACTGCCCCTTAAAATTTCCTTTTAAATTTTCACATCCATACTTTGAAAAATGGAAAGTGAGAATGGTTATGCTTTTTCTTTGGCCTCCAAGGAAGAAATGCACTGGACAAACTCAAGACATAACCAGCATTACTGTGCAAATTCTGTGCTATTTAGAGTAATTAATGTGATAATTATTGCAAAGACTTAAGCAAGCAACAGAAAAATGTAAAAAAAATTTGTAGCTTTCTGTACCTTTAGGCTTTTCCCTCTCTTCGAAGGACTCTAGGAACTCCTGCTGCGATTAAGGGCAGGCTGCCTGAACTGGCGCAAGGCCCAGCCCCACAGCCAGTTGCGGTGAAGCCTTTATTCTGACCTGGGCTTGGGGGTGGGGGAGGGGCAGTGCTTCCCCTCCGCCTCCAGGGACCTGGGCAGGGTCCGCATGAGTTCCGTGGGGAAGGATAGGCTCTAATTTCCACAAGAACCTAACCTGTTCAACAGCTCAAGCCACACAGGAGCCAGGGGAGGAGGGGAGAAACGATGGAGACCCGGGGCGAGGAGGACGGGGATCCAGCCCCTGCGGCTCCTGGGTGGCAAGCCGGGCGCTCAGGGATGTGTCCACGTGGCAGGAGAGCGGCACCTTCACCGCACACCCCCGCCACTGCCCCGGCCCCCCCACTGCCGAGCTCAGCGCCCTGTCCTCTTCGGGGCACAAGCACCCGCCCCAGGGCTCCCTCTTCCTGGAAAGCTCTCCCGCACCCACACCCCAGGCTCGGCCCACCCCTCGCCAGCCTCCCGCCGCCCCTCCCGCCTGCCCTGCGCCCCCAGACACCCCCAGAGCTGGTCCCACCAGGTCCCCAGTTCGCTCTGACATCCACCCTGATGACATGGGTGTGCAGAGGCAGCAGACGCCCTTGGCCTGGGGGGAGGAGGCCAGGACACAGGACGGGAGGCCGAGGGCGCCCCGTCACTCGCGACGGGACCTCGCCCGCCCAGCTTCGCCCTGAAATCAGTCCACGTCGCGCCCCCGATGCCTCTCGCTGAAATCGCCGGGGTTCTCGGGGTTCAGGGAGCCGCCAGGCGACACGCATGTAACCGTGCCCTTGAAGCAGGCTCCACGGGGTGCGACAACCCGCTGGCTTGTCCTCTGCCGACCTGGGAAGACGCTGAGGCCGGGAGAGGGCTCGCAGCCCCTCTGGGCGCTGGGCCCCCTCTTCTCCCTGTGACTCGGGGGCCGCACCCGTGTCCTAGGGATGCGGGGGGACGGCGCCGGGGCACGTGTGCTAACCGCCGTCACCTCACCACGCGGTCGAGAGGCCCAGCCCGCGGCTGAGGGGCTTCGCGGAGGAGAGAAGCCGCGCGCGTCGCTCGCCGCACAGCGGCCGCCACGCTGACTTTACCTGCTGGCGCGGCCACGAAGGGCGAGGGGAGCAAACTCTGGTCCACTCTTGTCTGACACAGGCCTCCCGCTCTGTAGCTTCGGCAGTGCGATGAGCACAGCCTTCGCCACGGGCCCCGGGCCGCCGCTCTGCGGGCGGGCGCCCTGAGGATGAGCTTCATTACCGCGGGAGGCCTTACGGAGTCTGTCCCGGAATGTGAGGTCCCGTGCCAGCACCACCCGTTCTCGAAGTCTCTGCTGCCAACTTCACGCCGCCATCAGGATTAACCGTGTCCGGCCAGGAGGGCGCAGGCTTCAGCAAGGGGCTCCCCAGCCTGGGAGCGACCCAGTCACCCCCCACCCCCCACCCCACCATGATGCCGCTGCGGGCTGGAGAAAGTCCCGGCTCCGACAGTTCCCGACCCAGGTGCGCTGCCCCACGTAAACAGAAATTCCACGAGAACCGTACAGCAGGGTCGTAGGAGGGATAAGTGGACATGTGCTGCCTCTGGGTGCCCCACTTCGTGGCTCCGTACACCAGTCAATTCGTCCTCAGGCTGAGTGTGCGGGAGCCACGCAAGCAAACCCCTGCTCGTGTTCCTGGGCTACTAAGCCCTCCCGACGTGCCGCTGCCACGTCTGCGCGTGATGGGCCCACTTACCCCACCATGAGGAATCCCTGGTACAGAGGGACGGACGCGAAATAGAAGACGGAGGAAAACACGGCCTGGAGGGACGAGAGCCACGCCCGTTACTCACGGTCGCCGATGCGCGCGCAGGCCGCAAGGCACCAGGTGCCCCCGCACGGCCCCTCCGGACGCCGCACCTGCATCGTGGAGATGACGAGGCCGCGGTGCATGACGAACTGGCTGAGTGCCGCCGACCGCTTGTAGCTGCTGCGCCCGTGCACCACGAGCAGGCGGCCGATGTGCTTGAACTGCGGGACGGAGAAGTCGGCCGCCAGCGAGGCCTGCCGGCCCTCCTGCGACCAAAGCAGAGGGGCCAGGCTCAGGGCCGGACAGGGGCACAGCGCGGGCCCCACCCCGGGAGCTGCCTGCCAGCGCCCTGGGAGGACCCGGCCTGGCACTGACGGTGTCACGGAAACTAAGCAGGGACCGGGGCATCTTCAAGACACTTCTCTGAACCTGCCACCCCGCCGAGCGGCTGCAGCACTGTGGCCTGATTCACGAAGCAGAGGGGCCCGGGATCCAGCCTGCGTCCAGGTCTCTCTGGGTGTTTTCACGTGAGCACAGGAGGCAGACCACAGCTCCCGACCGGCCGGGAGATCCGGACATCCGAGTACGGGCCGTGTGTGTGGGGCTGAGAGAGGGTTGCGGGGATCCGGGGAGCGGCCCAGGTGCAGCCCCGCACAGCTCGGGGACCAGGAAGGTGCCCGAGTCCCGGCAGGACGTGCCTGTCCTCTACCTGCCCTCGTAGAGCTGCTCCCTCAGCGTGTGGGTCCGCCTCCCCCCAGCCCCCGGCCACGCATGTGAGCGGGCTGACCAGAGGCCTGGCGGGGACAAGGGACAGACGCACCTTCCCCTCGATCCCGATCCCGCAGTCCGCTGCCTGGATCATGCTCACGTCGTTCCCTCCGTCACCTGGAAGCACGGAACACGGACGTGAAGTGGGAACCTGCGAGGGGCCGGCTTTCCTCGCCAACCGGCGGACGGGGTTTCAACACCCAGGAAGACAGGGGGAATCCACTGGGCGGGCGGGAGGGAGACGGGGCGCACGCCCCTGTGCGTTTCATTTCAGGAGCCCGGCTCCCTGGACGCCCACGCTCACCGATGGCGCACGTGCGTCTGCCCGTGTGCCGCTGCAGCAGCTTGGCGATGTGGGCCTTCTGTGTGGGTGCGCAGCGGCAGCAGACCACGGCCGGGCACTGGCAGGCCAGCTCCACGAACTCGTGCTCGTAGTACGTCAGGCAGACCTGGGGGCGGCAGGAGCGAGGCCGGGGTTCAGGGCACGGGCAGATGGATGGAGGACAGATGGACGGAGCCCGCACGCAGGCTGGGGGCCAGGCTCATATGACTGAGGGGAGGAGGGCTCCTCGTCTGCCTTCAGGGGGTGCCAGCACCACCTTCCGGGGTTGGCTGGAAAGGTCTTTGGTCTTTAGCACACAATACCCTCAGCGACGATCCTTAGTTCCCCATCTTGGTGGGGAAAATAAAAATTCCCCAAAGCTGCCCGAAGTCTGTGGGGTCCTGTTGCTGAGCTGGACACCCCGAGAGTCACCCCACACGAAGGACAGGAGTCAGAGATGAGGGTCCCGAGCCCCCGGGGCGCCGACTACCACCAACAGCACATCCGCCTGCAGGGGACCCGTGCGGGCACCCGTGCCCCGCGTGAAAGGGTCAAGACGCAGTCCCAGGCCGTCTGCCACCTAAAACCTGGGCGGTGAGCGAAAACCCGCGTTCACGGCAGGTACTCAGCAGCAAACAGACGGACTCAGTATCCCCGCTGAGGGGAGTAACCACTGCAGGACTCAGAAGCAGAAACAGCGGACGCTGCCTTTGGGGAGCGGGACTGGGGTGCTGGCGGGAGGGGGGATGTGCTCTCCAGCCTGCGGTTTCCCTGGGGCCGACTGGCTCCCAGGAACAACACGTGGATTTGGGGGACAGAAACAGCAAAAAGATTTCAATAAAAACACACTAACAGAAGCGTGTTTAACACAAGTAGCTACTTTTGCTCCCTCCCCAAGTCCCAACTATAGAGAGGTTTTAAAAAGGACATCGACCTACAAGGAGGGACCAGAACGGAGGGGAAATTCGCAAAGCGTTTTGGGCACGAAAGCAGACAGCCACGTGCACGAGTCTCGGCCGCTGTGAGCAGCCTGAAGCCGGCGGTGGGGCCACAGCCAAGAGCACGCGCGGCCCAGGCCCCTCACCCCTCCTCACACGCAGCCAGGGGGCGGGGGGCCAGTGGGGGGTGCGGAGCCCTTCTGCCCCGGAGAGGCCGGCCTCACCCTCTGTACGAGGGGCGGGAGGCGGAGCGAAGAGACAGAAGGCGGGAAAGGAAAGGGGGCTCGAAGGCCGGCTCAGGCCCCAATCAGTGCCGCCAGAGTTGGGAAGGAGGAGACAGTCATCCTTCGTCCCCCAGAACCAAAGAAGTGTGATCCGTGGACAGGGACTGGACCGCGCTCCTTGGCACCATCAAGAGGGCGCTGCACTGGGCAGGAGCTGGGGCTCAGGGAGCCCAGGACCGGCAGGCGCTGGACCGACTCAGTGGCCGGATGGAGGGCCCAGCCCCGGGGGGGGACCAGACACCGCGGGCTCCGGGGAGACCCGCGGGCAGGTCGCGCAGCACCGGGCACCACGGAAACAGGCGACCCAACCGTGAGCTCACAGCGCTGCGGGGATGGGGCTGTGCCGAGCCGGCGAGGGGTCCCGGGTCCCGCACGCGCAGCGGGAGGGACGGGAGCAGAACTCAGGAGCCTGCGGCAGCTGCGCAGAAGCCGCGGTGCTGACAGAGAAATGCAAACGTGAGGCCAGAGCCCGGCCAGCGAGGTGGACAGTCAGCCAGGGGCCCGCGCGGCTCCTATGAAACAACACACACGCAGTGAAGACCAGCGAGGCTCGTGGGGACGGCACAGCGGGGAGCACGGGGCGCCCTCCAAGTCCTCCATCCCGGGCACGGGCGGGCGGGAGCGCTGCCGTTGGCCCCCATTGTCCAGGCCCCGCAGTCCCAGTGGCTCCACGGAAGCAGCCACACAGAGTTGGGACGTGCGGCCCTGGCAATGCAGCAGGCGGGAGAGCCAGCCGGACATGGTGCCATCCACACGCACGTGGCCACAGAGGTCGCGCCATCTCCGCTGCTCCTGACGTCTCGTCCACCCCCCAGCACCGCCTCCCGCCAGGCTGGCCTCAGTGGCCACACTGACTGGGTCACCAGAGGCTGCGCTGCTCCGCCCAGACTTCTGGAAACATCTGAGAGAACCGTGGGCAAATGCTGCAGGGGGAGGGGCCCCCAGCACACCCCCCACCCGACGGCTCCGGCCATTGCGACCCTGGCACCGAGTGAGGAGAGGGGGCTGGACCCGAGCGGGCCGCCCAGCCCCATGCGGGGCCTCCAGGAGCAGAGGGTCCTGGGTCCCAGAGCCGCTGCTGGAAACACGCGTTTGGATAAACTGAGATCACGGCTACCAGAGCCAGGCTCCAAGGCGGCCACGCCAGGAACGAAGAGCAGGCCTCCAAGAGCCCGAAGAGCTTTGAACGAGCCCAAGACAGACCAGCGCCAAAGCCTTAATGACCAAGTTCTCACTGCGACATGGCCCTGGCCTCTTCTCAGGCTCCACCCGCACACATCACTGCTGTGAGCAGAGACGTCAAAACCAGCGGAGAGGGCAACGCAGGCTGATAACACATCTGACTGAGGAAGACCACAGTCCACCGGACAGACAGGGCCCAGCCTCACCTCCAAGGAGTCCCCGGATATGACCAGTGCACAGTCATGCTTCCTTCGAAAGGCATTCAGCTCCAAATGGGCTTCTCCCCGACTGGTTACCTCCATAAAAGGGGAAAAAGTACCCCATTATAATGCTATGTAAGTCACACAGACAAACAAGCCCTGATACACAAATCACAGATCTTTAGACACTTCTAAAACCGGAAAGTGCTTTACACAGGAAATTCTATAACAAGCTGCTCTTTCAAATTTCTTCTACATGCTGGGAATAAATACCTACTAATTTAATACGAATTGCTTTCCAACGTGTGGCAACTCAAGGCAGGAAACGTACACTGTAAAGTGCAGGACAAGTACCACAATTACAGTAAGACAAAGTGGACAGAAGAACTGGCTTGTCAAGAAAGAGGGACAAACGGCCCCCCACCACTGCCCCCCCATGAGCTAACAGGTGCCTTTGCGTAGCTGGGGAAGACAACTGGCTTTTCTCAATATACGCGGGTAAGAGCATGATGACCGTGAACTGAAAGTCTCTCTACTTTCATAGGGCAGTGGGGGGTGTGAGTGTTAACGCCAGGGATGCCGCTCTGCATAGTCACACGTCAACACACCTCAGCATCACAGCCCGAGGAAGCTGAGTTCCTCGTGGCCACACAGCAGGGAGGGTCGGAAAGACCTAAAATCGAGGTTTCATTTAAAGACACCTCTTTTCATAACGTGCCAAGTGATACAAAATGCTTTTATAAAATTGTTTCTGTTGTCTCTACCATGGGTTCCAACTTATTCTATCAGTTCAAGCAAACTGAGTTATCTGGAAGATTGAACGATGGAAAAGATCAAGTCATAATTTTGAAATATTGTTAATTTTTGAATGAAAATATTTCAGAAACCAACATACTAGTTTTTGACATTCTTTCTGTGGAGATTTTATGGGGCATAAAAGAAATGATATATTACAGGACTGAAATAAAAAGCTTCATGGGTCCAGATTAATCAATCCAGACTCATCCTTAAATAGGTAGGTTTTATTGTGGAAATTTTATTTGTGGGGCTATAACACCGCAAAGTCAACAAAAATTGATCTGAAGTTTTATCAGAATCATTAATAATTTAATTGCAAATAGTAGTCTGCAGGGCCTAATTTGTGATTCTGATGCTTCAAAATAAACTACATTTACATGTAAATTATATTCAAATCACTATTTCTATAGGTGCAAGGGCTTCCTTTGGAACAGAGACACACAACGTCTGTTCAGCTGCCATCAATCAAGACCCAAGAAACTTTTATTTTTTGTTTGAATCAAATTTCATCATAACTCGTAGATACAGTAAACACACAAATTTCGATCATTTCTATTAATTTTCTTTGATCTAACTGAGGAAGATCATTTAATCTGAAGATGGTAGTAGATTAAAAACACATTTCTACTTTGTATTTAAAGCTTGTTTCACAAAAGCAGCTTCTGGACCACATGTATTGTGTCTAACTAATAGACATGTAATTTTTTTTTTTTTTTTGGCTGCACTGCGCAGCTTGTGGGATGTTAGTTCCCCCACCAGGGATGGAACCTGGGCCCCGGCAGTGACAGTGCCAACTCCTAACCACTGGCCTGCCAGGGAATTCCCAGACAAACGTAATTTTTTATCAATACATACTTTTATAAATTGAACAGAAAATGACTGCAGTATGTCTATTTTAAAATAGATATTTAGTCGTTAATAATTCTAATAGTACAACAGAAAAATACTCTTGAATTTAGACCTTGTTTCACTCTACCAAAAGCAGCTTTTTTTTTTTTGCGGTACACGGGCCTCTCACTGTTGTGGCCTCTCCCATTGCGGAGCACAGGCTCCGGACGCGCAGGCTTAGTGGCCATGTCTCATGGGCCCAGCCGCTCCACGGCACGTGGGATCTTCCCGGACCGGGGCACGAACCTGTGTCCCCTGCCTTGGCAGGCGGACTCTCAACCACTGCGCCACCAGGGAAGCCCAAAAGCAGCTTTTTGATCACATTTAATATATGTAACTAACAGAAATCTATTTTTAACATGTTTTTATAAACTGAGTAAGAAACTTACTTCTCTTTTAAAATAGTATCTATTAATTAATAAATAACTGCGTATACATTCTCACAAAACCAGTAAGTTTCAATTAAAAACATTTAAAATTCAAAGTGATGTGGACGTACACTTACCGGCCTGAAAACGTGTGTGTCCTGTGTTCGAGACACCAGGTGAGAACTCTTGGCGATGCACGTGGCCGTCTCCAGTTTATCACCCGTCAGCATCCATATCTAGGAAACAGTTTCAGCTGGTGAACCCCAACTCTATCTCGTGTTCATCTCTGAAAAGTGTCTGCCCTTGAAAAGATATTTGCACATCCGTGTTTTCAGCATCACTATTCACAACAGCCAAAACATGAAGCAACGCATGAGTCCATGGATGGATGATGGAAAAACCAAATGTGCTCCATCCATACAATGAATATTAAAAAAGGCAGGGGATTCTGACACCTGCAACAACTATGCTGAGAGAAACAAACCAGTCACAAAAGGACAAACACTGCATGATTCCACCTGAATGAGGTCCCCAGAGGAGTCAGACTCGTAGAGACAGGAAGTAGATGGAGGGTGCCAGGGCTGGGGGAGGGGGAGCTAGCGTTTCACGGGGACAGAGTTTCAGTTTTACAGCATAAAGAGTTAAGGCAGGCGGAGGGTGCTGGTTGTTACACGACAGTGTGAATGTACTTAGTGCCACTGCACCGTGCACTTAAAAATGGTGAAGATGGTAAACTTTACATCATGCACATTTTACCACAATAAAAGTCTCTGCCAACTTGCTTAACTGAAACAGGTAAGAGCGAAGTGACGTTTGGACACAGCAGCAGAGCTGAGGCAGGTGAACGACGGGATTAGGAGCCTCGTGGCTGTGGCTGAGGAGGACGCCTGAGTATGTCAGAAGGCCACGTCTACACGGCCTTGCAGGCCAAGCAAACAGGCCCAAGGACCACAGGCCGAGGGCTTGCAGAGTTAGGGGGACCCTGACATCCTTGTTGTCACTTGTGTGAGTTTTTCAGTTGAAAACTGAGGTTCAAAATGGGTAAACGGGCAATAGTTAACCCGAAAGTTGTTTCCTATCAAATAAGTCATGTCAAATAACACCACTAAAAAAATATATTTTTAAAAAATCTAGCCCTTTTGTTTTACTTTTTATTTATTATTATTATTATGATTTTTTTTGGCCACGCCGCATGGCTTGTGGGATCTCAGTTCCCAGACCAGGGATTGAACTCAGGCCATGGCAGTGAAAGCCCGGAATCCTAACCACTAGGCCACCAGGGAACTTCCGAACACCACTTTTACTTAAAAATATTAAACACATGCACATATTGTATGTGTAAATATCCCTAGACTGAAAAGAGAGCAAAACCAGGACACTTTATACATAACAGGATGGTTTATATATCTTTTCTATAACAGCAGCAATTTCTCGCTACCATCTGATTTTTCAGATGTATCATAGGTATCATACATAAATATGCATTTTGGGGAACAGGAAACAAAAATCTTACATGGTATACTGGTTCTCTGCTTAGACACAATCTACCTGTGGCTCTTTTCAGTGTCTGAGGGTTTGTGTTTTTGTACTTATGTTACACATTAATATTCACTTTACTGAGCCTGGATCTAAGACAACGACACGTCACCGTGACAAAGTTGGGGACAATTAACCCCACAGAACAAGAAGTCCCGCTGCTGATAACTCAGGTACAAGTGTGGCCTGGCCGAGCGCCACCGCTCAGGCTCAGAGGAGGGGCGGAAACCACATCCTTGAACTATAACGGGACAAAAGAGTCTGCTTCTCCTGACGGAACATGAAAGGGGAAAATGGCAGGACCCCAGCAAGTCTTACTGACTTCAGAGCTTAGCAAGCAGCTAATACAAGCACCCAGATCTTTACACAAGAAACGTGCATGCCTCGGCTGTGTTGACAAGCCAGCAGCAACACCCAAGAGCGAGACTGACGGGAAACTCGTGAAAAACCACGATGGAATGAGCAGGTTGTCTGCCTCTAGTCAATCATGTTTCTCCACGCAAGCTTCTGGTCGCAGAGGCTTAGATCGGGTCACCATTCTGAGGCTGAACTGCTCTCTTCCACTCTGACCAGCACCTGGACAGCACACGCAGATGCCAGCGGCCGCCCCTGCCACGGCCCTAAACGGGTGGGGAGGCTCCGACATCTCCCCCACCCAGAGGCCTGGATGGCAGGGGCCCCCTTGCTGTGCCCGTCACAGTGCCCTCATCAAAACGTGCTGAGTGTATTGTTATTTGAAGCCGGCCACAGCTTTGCCTTCTGACATTTTCCTCCAGTTCTCTCTCTGCTCCAGTTAGACACAAGTATTTCTTTTAAAAGCAAGCTGTACTTTTTTCATTCTCAGTCCTTGAGGCAGCACTGAAATGCATTTTCTCAGCCATCTGTAATTGAACTTCAGCTTCAGTGAGAGCACAGGTAAGTAAGGCAAGAAAGCAGTTTCCTGAAAACTAAAACTTACACCACAACGTGCTAATCTCCCCTGGACCCGAAGAGGACAAACCGTTAGAAAAAGACAGCAGGTCAGGAGGTCAGGCAGGGAGCATCATGCGGTCTACGGGGCAAACCTCCCCACGCGGATAAAAGGCTGCCGTGGGGAGCAGCTCGGGCCGGGATAGGCCTCATGTTGCCGTGAGGACGCCCGCGCCGGGAAGGCAGCCAGGAGGACAGACGGCAGCCGGAAAGCGGGGAGCAGAGCTGCTGCGTCTGGGTGATGGGTGGGCGGGCGCAGCCCCCGGGGCGGGGCGGGTCTCCGTGGGACACGTAGAGACCTCCGCTCACCAAGGCCCTCAACCCCTCCACCTCGACGGGTTTCACGGGGCCACCTCCAGGGGGCGTCCGCTCCCTCGCAGTACCTTGATGCCCGCGTTGCGCAGCATCTCCAGGGTGGGCCGCACGTCCGTCTGCAGCTGGTCCTCCACCCCCGTCAGGCACAGTAGCTCCATCTCCCGCTCCAGGCTCTCCACCACGGCGGCCACCTTGAGCGTCCTGTCGTGGATGCTCAGCTTGGCCTGGTTGTAGCGGTTCTGAGGACAGGCGGGCGGTGCTGTGACTCGCGCAGGGCTGGCCGAGGCGGGGACACCCGCGGCGCCGCCCCTGTGCACACCGTCTCCCCGAGGCCACGGCCACGGCAGGAGGCCAGCCGCTCACCTCGAAGTCCTGGTACTGCTCGTCCGTCAGCGCCCTCTTGGCCACCACGAGGGTGCGCAGGCCTTCGCGGGCCATGTTGCCGCACTGGAAGAGAGAGGCAGGTCACACGCGGCCCGGCCGGCCCGCAGCCTTGGCCACCGCTCCCTGCAGCCACGGCCACGTCCTCCGCTAGCTCATCCCGCCAGACCCACATCCCCGCGGGAAGGGGGGAGCGGCTGGCTCCCCTGCCGCCGCGCCATGCGTCCGACCCGACCCGGGGTCCCTGCGCCTCCCGACCGCCCGCCCGCCGGGTGGGACGCGGAGGGACAATGGGCACGGCTCTCTCCCCACTACGGGAGCGACACGGGCTGCA
This sequence comes from Lipotes vexillifer, assembly GCF_000442215.2. NCBI lineage: Eukaryota > Metazoa > Chordata > Mammalia > Artiodactyla > Lipotidae > Lipotes > Lipotes vexillifer. The sequence goes on from NW_006775534.1 coordinate 769,720, forward strand.
CGTGTGCGCGACACAGACACGGCCACACAAGCCGTGCAGGCGGCCGTCACGGCCACCGAGAGGGCCGGGACTCGGAGCGTCCGACCGCCGCCCTTCGGAATCAGCGATACCAGGGGGCTTGCGCCCGGCCCGGGGACACACTTCCACGCGCGTCCATCCCACCCGGCCCCGTCCGTTCAAGGGCACAGGCCCCCGTTCCCGGGTAATGGCACCTTCCTCTGACAAAGCTCATTCACTGCACTTAATGTCCGCAGGATAAACCATCCCAAGTCTCTGGGGTTCCTTTCTAATCCTCCGGGGAGACCTGATCTGCTGCCCGCTGTCACACACCAGGCCGTGTGCGGAGAGGTCCCGGCTCGCGCGCCAGCCCCGCACTCGCCGCGGCCCGCGGATCCTGAGGCCCGGCAGGCGACGCCACGGTGGCCCTTCATACCGCCCTGCTCCCCAGTCCTAGCTCCATCTCGTTTCTAACAAACACACATCTGGGGGCAAAGAGGGGGGCCTGCGCGGAGAGGAAGGGGCTGCCCCCCAGGCACCGCCGCCTCGGCTCGCGGGCGTCACGTCCACACAGAGGGTGGGCTCGTACTGCAGGCTTTACAAAATCGCCCTTTCAAAGCCGCATGACGGACAGCGTAGGTGTGTTTTGTTTTCTTGGTATTTGGGGAACACATGTTGATAACCAAGAATCCAGCTTGGGAGCTTCTGTGACACAGAACAGCCCCCTGTAAACTCAGGCTCTGAGTACCTGCTGGCTTTGGATAAAGTGAAAGGCTTTCCCCACGACAAGAGTATTAACAACAAAGACTGCGGTGGGAGGGTGTGGAAAGATTTATCGATGGGAGAAACTACAATGTTGGAAATAAATGCACAAAGGATTTTTAATAAAGTTATCTGAAAAACAGTCTGACATTATCTGTCTGTTGCAAGACATTTATCGATTTGACCTCATAAAGCTAAATAAATTAAACAAGGATTTTATAATTAATTGCACATCATTATGACCCCAAGTAATTTTTATGGCATTTTACTAGGTCTTCAGGGAGTTTAATTTATTCATGTCCCTGATTAAATCCAGTGCCTGAAGGAGCTATTGATTCATATTGCCAATACCGTCGTGGACGTGGGCTGTGGCCCCAGGACTGACAGACAGACTCCTGACCTGAAGGGGGGTGGACACGCTTGAGCCCCACCGACAACATGCACACAGTGAAGGGGGTCACGCTCATAAATTCAGCGGTTTAGTTTTACTCTGAAATCTAAGTTTTTACAAATACATAAATGTAAACAACAAATATCTCATGAAGCTAAATGCAAATTGTATTTGTTCAGGGAGAATTTGATGAAAATATAGGATTGGTTATATTTGGATCTTATCTCCATGTTTAAAGTGAATCCTATGTACATATTAGAATTAAATTCTAACTAAAATATCCTGGTAAATAATTTAGGTTACAAAATAAATATGTTAAAATATAACTCTGGTTATATGCACAATACTATTTCAGAATATTTTAGTGAATGATTAGGGATGCTTTCTATTTTTCACCAAAATAAACAAAATATTCTTCATAAGGACCCACTTGCACACATCTACACGTATTCACACAGAAACCAAAAAATAGTAGTTGTTCACAAAGAAAGTACAGTATTTATAATTTACAGTACTCCTATCCTCTCTGCTTTATGGGCCGACAGTGTCTGGTGTGAAACCTGGCATCTTGATTCACTCCAGTGACACCACCAAGTACCTACAAGTCGGAGAAAGGATGCCGTGCTTCTGTCACTGCCCTGAGTTTCGTAAAAACATCTACACAATGTGAAACAGCTCATACCTCCTCCTCCAGCCAGTCATTATACTGGACGACGGTGGACATGGCAACGTCGGCACCTTTCATATAGAACGTGATCTCTGCCGTGGACTCGTCCTGTAACAAGACGGGAGTGAACACAGACATGTTGAGGCCACGCTGCGGCTACTGGGGGGCTGCTCTAACGGGAACGCACCAGGAGAGCAATTCTCCGTGAACCCACTCCCCTGGGTGAGTTACTCAGACACCTTCTAGGCAGGGCTGTGTCCTCCCTAGATGCTCAGGCCACCAGGAACCGAGAGCATAATTGTGGCTCTCAAGATGCTGTGCTGAGAGTTTTGAAATAAAATCTGTAAATGAATATATGCCTTGGACTGCAAGGTAAATTCTCTCCAATTTCCAAAGCTTGAATGAATGAATAAGCTTCCTGGTTTAGCCAACTTCCAAGATGTATTTGTAGTATTCGCTACAAACAATTTAATAGGGGGATATTCTAGCAACTTTATGGTCATAAATCATTCTCCAGGTAAACTCTGGCTCCTACCGCTGTGGAAAACAAAGCAGCTCGAGCTGATTTCAGGAATTCACGAACATCTACTTATTCTGCCTCAGCCGTCTTAGGAAAGTTGTTTTAAATCATGACTATTAGAGCCACACCAGCTTCTCAGCATAAGTGATCAGTTTGGATTTTATTATTACAAAACACTGTGACGAGCATAAAGCCCCGGAGTGAGCCTTAAGAGACCGCTGCAGTGTCCTCACAGTGACCAGAACAGGCACCCAGCTCGGGGACAGAGGCCAGCGTACCCTGACGATGACCCCCATCCGCTTGCTCTCCGACGTGAAGGGGAAGGTCTGCAGGATGCAGTAGGTCAGGATCTGGCCGCTGGGGGTCCTCAGCTGCATGGACGTGAGGTCTCTGTTGACCAGAGTGAGGCCGACGCTCTCCGTCCACTGCACCAGGGCCACCTGCGGGAGACCAGAGAGACGTGAGGCCACTCGCTCCCTAGGAAGGGGGCATCAGGCCAGTGGTCAGCGAGCTCGCCGAGATGCCACCAAGAGACGAAACTGACCACGTCCAGGCCCTGCTGTTTCTGAGGCCGCGTCTAGTATTCGTTACAGGGAAGCGATACGCAGCGAGACTGAGGGCCTTGGTCTTACCGTCTAAGATAAAGGCCGTCGGTGAGCACACTTGTGCTGCGATTTGTGTTATCAGCTGCCTACAGCTAGGGTTTACAATCTACGCGGAGCGCCCGCCAGGCTGGATGGCTCGGAGAGCAGGTGGGGCTGGGCTCGAGGACGCCCACGACAGTGATGCCCTGAATCCCTCATGTGTCTCAATCACGGACCAACTGGCGACTGGGGGCTCCACAGCCAGCACGTCTGCGGGGAGGGCAGGCCCGGGCGCCAAGCCCGACTCCGACAGTTGGAAGCCCCGTGACCTGGTCCTTTGCATACTGAGGCTCACCTGCCTGTTCTGTGGAAGATGTATTTGCAAACTGTTCTAAAGGGGAAACGATCAGACGGGCTCCCTGGCATGTGGCAAGGACTCAAAAATAGAAAGTATTCTTACTTACAATCATTTATGATTTAAATGTAAAAATCTTAAGTGGAAAAATAATTTTTAAAGTTCACTTATGAATAGTAATTTTTATGACAATAAGCGTTTTCAGAAAAAAACTTTGTCTTTAGAAGCAACCTCACTGCAAGAAATTCATGACGTGCTGCCCCCGCCATGCAGGTGAGGACCCCGCGGCCGCAGGCAGTGGCTCCTTCCCCCTGGGGGCTCTGGGCCTCTCCTGACCCTGGCGCCTCGCCCTCACCTGCAGTTCCTTTCACCACCTGTGCTTTTAGCATTTGACTTGGGGTTCTGAGAAATCATTATCATTCAAGAGCATTTTAAATTCTGTCTAGTGTGCAGATGTTACTGTTCTCTCCTAGTCATTCCTGAAAACTCCCGTCTGACGAGATCCTCAGCAGCTCTGGTGCCGAGGTGAGACCGCTCAGTTCGGAATCCTCGAGCTGCCGTGTACCAGCTCCGTGAATCTGGGTGACAGGCTGCACCCCTAAGCCCCAGTCTCCTCGTCGGTAAGATGGTGACGACCTCCCAGGGTTACGCTGAGGTCTGACCCACCCGTGGGGCGTTTGGCACATTGATGATCAATGTCAGGGTTTCACCCTCCGCCCTTTCTCACGTAAGCCATTTAGGCGGAGCGCGAATCACTTTACAAATGAGGTTTTCCAAGTAATTTCCCACAAATATAACTGGAGAAAAGTCCTGACAAGCTTGTCAAGTGTCTGACATTGTGGTGTGGGCCACATGCTACGGGTGGACAGGGCGTCCGAAGACAGCGAGGCAGAAAAGGCCAGCGCAAGACACTTTCTGGGGCTGCAGGGGCGCCCTGTGGGGCGGGGATGCCCTGGGGCACAGCCGAGGGCAACACTTTAAGTCGCCTGTGCCGGTCCCTTGGTGCCTGGTTCCCCACACACTCCCACATGGCTTCCCTGAAAGGGGTCCAGGACAGATGGTACCCAGCCTCTCCCGGAAAGGGTGACTTTAGTTCCCAAATATTTTCTAGGATTTTGCAAAGGACCTAAACAGATGCACGGGACGACTGTTTCAGAATAGTAAAGACATACTTTTTTATACCGTTTTAAATTACAATTTCGTCTTATTTTATACGTAGTCAATGCATCAGAATTCATCTTATAAAAACTTCTGATATTTTAAAAAGTGTACATGGTAGAGTCGGCCTGCGATAAACAGGTTACAGCAACTTCGGAGAAGCAAGAGTGGGAGTGAGGGTCATGCTGAGGGGGTTCCCGGGGCCCCGGACTTGCAGCTCACTCTCGAGGGAGCCCTGCGCCGCCCAGGCCCAGGATGCACGTCCAGCAACCGCCAGCAAAGAGCCCCGGCTCGAGCCCGGCCCCCAAGCCCAGGTGGGCCAGGCCAGCTCGGGAGTGAGAGCCCACCCTGGACAGAGAAGGCGGAGCCGAAGGAAGGACGTCCTCCCCGCAGCTGGGCAGCCCGAGGGGCGGCACTCACGCACGGGAGCTTGCAGCAGAGGAGAGGACAGACCGACGCAGCACCAGACGGCCCGACAGCCCAGCAGCCGAGGCCGCAGCAAGGCCACCCGCGGTGGACGCTCCCACCCCGCTGCCCAAGGGGACACTGGCTGTGGCCACCATCCCGCCCGGCAGTGGGGTGTCACAGACAGTCCACGAGGCTGCAACCAGGGTCTCCACGAGACACGTGAGCGCAGCAGGCTCTGAAGACCGGGCCCCGCCGGACTGCTGACCCCCGTGCCGGTGTCCACTGAAACGGCTTCTTCCCAGCCCCAGTCCTGGTTTGCTGGCAGCAGTGGAGACACCTGTCAATACTCCTGACACTGGAGTCCAGCTGCTGGCTTACAGGGCAGATGACATCAGCTTTCTAGGGGCCCTGACAGCTCTGGGGTCCCACGAACACATTAAATGTGACACAGTGAGTCACCGTGGAGCTCGATTTAGAAGCCGCATGCCCTGGCTTTCCAGCGCATTACTAGGATACTGAAGCAGGCCGGGGTCCTAACATGACGCCACGAGGGTACAGCACTATAATTTAGAGCGTCAGTGATATACTCCAAATTATAGTGCTGAAAGAAGACACCTGGACGTCAGCACGTCGAGAGGGGGCAAGTCAACAGCTCTGCAACCCCAGTGCAAATGTAACATGAACGTGAAAGTCCATATGCCATTTCTATACGACTTCTCTGTGTCTGCAGATGACCCAAGACCCTAAGGTTCGTTTTCGGTTTACACAGTGAAAGGTTACTATTACATTCTGACCTGTAAATTGTATCTCCCTGCGAACACCCTCTCATCTCACTGGGTCCCGCTGCAGTCAGGACTCGAGTTTCTCTATTTGGTGACTCACACCTGTTTATTGTTTAGTTTATGCTTGGTTTCATAACCCACTGGGGGTAGCGACATATCAAAGAAGTCTGCTGGGCTTCTGCTGCCTGGCCCAGCATCTGTACAGCTGTTCCGAGTCAGTAAGCACGTCGAGGTTTCGCTACATAACGCCAACCAGGAGAAGAGCGTTCAAACACTCAACGCGACGGACGCTTCAATTAGTCTTCTAATGGCAGTTGCTTAGCGCTGGGCAGGATTCTCTCTGGTGATGTAAAATTTAACATTTCTGAACAGACTTAGAAGCCAGCAGCCACGAAGGGGGATGCGAACATGGAGAACCGCCCGCCACGCGCTCGGCACCTCAGTGGAGGCCGCCACGATGCCCACGGTGACCGGAGGGTCCCCCTGCGGCTTCGAGCTTTGCCACCTGGCCCTGGAGTGCAGCGGGGCTGGGGGAAAGCAGGTCAGGATTCGGGCTGTTCCCTCTGTACGTCTGAAATAAACTAGAGGGGTTCTTTTCAGAAGGCTCTGAGGGGTCACTTACATCCAGTGATACTGAACGTCGAAATCAGAGGAAGGAAAATTTCTAAGGAATGGGCAGTTTGACTCTATTTTCTTCCTGAGGACGTTTAAGCGATTAGACCAAACACACGTCTTGAAAGCATGACGCCGCCCCTACAGCAAAATGAACAGCACGGCTGCCGAGGGTGGAGACTTGCCAGGTGGTCGGAGCACAGTGGGGAGTGGAGGCTGTGCTGGCCAAGGCCTCCCTTGGAGCCCCACGCAGACCCGCTGGGCACAGTCCACTCGGCGTCCCCCGTGATGGAGCCGACCGTCCAGTGACGGAGCTGGACAACAGCGTGGCAAGCCTGCGAATGGCCTCAGGATGCCCCCGCCGGCTGCCCGGGCCTCTGCGGCCACACGCCACCAGCCGTCCTCCAGCCTCGCCGGGGCTGCCTGCCGGCTCCCCGTCACCTTCCCCCAAACCCCCCGCTCTCTCCACTGTGGCTCCCCCTCCCTCCACGCTGACATGTCGCCCACCCGGGCCTCCAGCAGCCCCGAGACCCCCGACGCCTGCTGTGCTCACTGCTCTACCCTCAGGAACCAACACAAGACATTTCTTGAACCAGCAAGAACTAACAATCACTGATTTAAGGTGATTTAACAGTGGCAAGTTCAACGGAACACTGAAGACAGGCGTGAAAACACAGCTGGAGCAGTGTTTGGGCGCTGGCTCGTGTGAGGCAGTCGCCTAGGACCCAGGCAGCGATGGGGATGAAGCACGAGTCCAGTGTGATCTGGGCTTCAAGCGTAAGAAACCTGATTCTCGCTCTGGGATTAGTAGTTCACCTCTAACCATTCCTTAACATGCAAAATGCCAGTCACCCGAGTGAAGCACAAAGCCTTGCTCTTTTATGGCTTTACACAGTCCACATTCACATCTGCTTTTGGTGATGCAGTCGTTCAAATCTTCTGCTTCTGTTTAAACAGAGTGGCCGTTTTCTCATGATTGAGTTTTGGGAGTTCTTTACCTATGTTGGTTACCAGTCATTTATCAGATATGTATTTTGCAAACATATCCTACTAATCTGTGGCTTGTCTTCATTTTCTTAACAATGTCTTTCGAAGAATGTAGGATTTTTACCTTTAAGTCTAGTTTATCAATTCTTTTCTTTTACAATTTGTACTGTTTGTGACCTACAAAATCGTTGCCTAACTAACTCAAGCCTACAAAAGTTTTCTTCTAGAAATTTTATACTTTTGGTTTTTCATTTAGGTCTATGACCAATTTGAGTTAATTTTTAAAAGAGTGAGAGAGATTAGTTTAGGCTCTTTCTGCATATGGCTGTTCAAATGTTCTGGGTCCCCTAGAGAAATGGAAATTAAAAACAAAAATAAACAAATGGGACCTAATGAAACTTAAAAGCTTTTGCACAGCAAAGGAAACCATAAACAAGACGAAAAGACAACCATCAGAATGAGAGAAAATATTTGCAAATGAAGCAACTGACAAAGGACTCATCTCCAAAATTTACAAGCAGCTCATGAAACTCAACATCAAAAAAACAAACAACCCAATCCAAAAATGGGCCAAGACCTAAATAGACATTTCTCCAAAGAAGATATACAGACTGCCAACAAACACATGAAAGAATGCTCAACATCATTCATTAATCATTAGAGAAATGCAAATCAAAACTACAATGAGATATCATCTCACACTGGTCAGAATGGCCATCATCAAAAAATCTACAAACAGTAAATGCTGGAGAGGGTGTGGAGAAAAAGGAACCCTCTTGCACTGTTGGTGGGAATGTAAATTGATACAGCCACTGTGGAGAACAGTATGGAGGTTCCTTAAAAATCTAAAAAGAGAACTACCATACGACCCAGCAATCCCACTACTGGGCATATACCCTGAGAAAACCATAATTCAAAAAAAGTCACAATGTTCATTGCAGCTCTATTTACAATAGTCAGGACATGGAAGCAACCTAAGTGTCCATGGACAGATGAATGGATAAAGAAGATGTGGCACATATATACAATGGAATATTACTCAGCCATAAAAGAAACAAAATTGAGTTATCTGTAGTGAGGTGGATGGACCTAGAGTCTGTCATACAGAGCAAAGTAAGTCAGAAAGAGAAAAACAAATACCATATGCTAACACATATATATGGAATCTAAAAAGAAAAAAAATGGTCATGAAAAACCTAGGGGCAAGACGGGAATAAAGATGCAGACCTACTAGAGAATGGACTTGAGGATACGGGGAGGAGGAAGGGTAAGCTGTGACAAAGCGAGAGAGAGGCATGGACATATATACACTACCAAACATAAAATAGATAGCTAGTGGGAAGCAGCCACATAGCACAGGGAGATCAGCTCGGTGCTTTGTGATCACCTAGAGGGGTGGGAGGGAGGGAGACGCAAGAGGGAAGAGATATGGGGATATAAGTATATGTATAACTGATTCACTTTGTTATAAAGCAGAAACTAACACACCATTGTAAAGCAACTATACTCCAATAAAGATGTTTAAAAAAAATGTTCTGGGTCCCATTTATTTAAATAATCATCCTTTCTGCATTGGATTTCCTTGGCATCTTTATAAAAAAAATCAACTAACATCTTGGTAACAAACTGACATCTTGGTAACGGAAAGTCTTCCAATCCACGTGCACAATACAGTTCTCATATATAGACTGTCCTTGAGTTTTCTTCATTGTCTTTCACTTCCCAGCATACAAATCCTATACATATTTTGTTAGATCTATCCTTAGGCATTTCATGGTTTTTTTTTTTTTTTGCTTTTTTTTTTGGTCCTTTATAAATGGTACATTTTTAAATGTCAATTTCTAATTGCTCATTGCTAGTGTATACAAATATGAGTAATTTTTGTATATGGCTAATATCATAATGTGCAACTTTGGTAAACTCACTTATTAAATCTCAGTAGAGAGTTAAATTTTTGGTAGAGCCTTTGGGATTTTATATGGAGACAATCATATCATCTATTAAAACAAAAGAGACAGTTTTGTTTCTTCCTCTTTTCTGGTCTACCGAGGTTTTATATAGTTCTTTAGATGCCATTTTGCTAATATATATTTTTCCTGAACATGGTTATTTAATGAGGTTTTCAAAAATAATAGCATTTGGGCTGTGTTTTTAATATACTCTCAGAAAAATTTAAGCTCGTCTATTATACACTCTTCATATGTGTAATTTTACGTGTGTATTCTTACTCTGCATTCACTGTTTTGTATTATTTACTATTTTTGCCAACAGTTTTTCCATTTTATTTACCTTTCAAAGGATCAGCTTTCGAATTTACTGCTTATTCAATCATAACTTTTACGTTTTCCTTTATCTTTTCTTTCTCTTAATTTCCTTTGGTCTTTTTCTTCTAAACGTTTTAGTTGGATGCCAACCTCATTTGTTTCATTTCTTTTTACCAGTGCACAGCCCCGGTTTGATTTGCAAGGCACTGCCTAACACATAAGCCAGTGGAGGTGGAGTTCCCATCTGCTGACCACTCCTGGGAGGTGGTGTCTTAGCGGGAGACGCTCGGTGTTTGCATGGAGGCTGCTTCTGACCACTGGCCTCCCCTGACCATGGCCCCTCTTGGGATGTTATCCCCGTATTGGGTCAGATTGCTGCTACATGGGGTCCTTCTAACAGAACAAGAAAGCTGCTGGGGGCAGGTGGAATTTTTAGGTCTTTGACTCAGAATTCATCTCAGGAGCAGTTAACACACTGCCGCTTGCTTTCCCCATTGGTGTGGCCCTCCCAGTGGAAGGGGCAGAGGGGGTGCCACCTCTTCCTGTTTCGTTTGGATGCTGTCAGTGGTGGTACAGGCCATGTAAGAATGACTATTTCTCTAACTTAGCTTTAAGACATTTCTAACAATGTGATTATTGACAATAATACAAAGGTCAAAATAATTAAAATGTGAATGTAAAAATTACGTATCTAAGTGGGAGCCTAAGCTAAATCTCATCCAGAGGCCATGTTAGCAACACACTTGAGTAATTGTTGTCACAGGCAATTGGTTTATGCTTTCACACTTCTCCATGCTAAGTAACTCGTGCAGGGCAAGATTTTATTATTAATTTTCTCTATAATTCCATTATTCAGAAATTTCTATCATTCTTTTTTTCAATCAAAGTTTCCTTTTTTCTCCCTTTTTACATTTATTTTATTTTTTTATTCATTTTTGGCTGTGTTAGGTCTCTGCTGCTGCGCGTGGGCCCTCTCCAGTTGTGGCGAGCGGGGGCTACTCTTCGTTGCGGTGCACGGGCCTCCCATTGCGGTGGCCTCTCTCCTTGCAGAGCACGGGCTCTAGGCACACGGGCCTCAGCAGCTGTGGCTTGTGGGCTCTAGAGCGCAGGCTCCACAGTTGTGGTGCACGGGCTTAGTTGCTCTGTGGCATGTGGGATCTTCCCGGATGAGGGCTCAAAGCCGTGTCCCCTGCATTGGCAGGCGGATTCTTAAGCACTGCGCCACCAGGGAAGCCCTGTGCTATCATTCTTGAAAAGCTTGGGAGAAGTTTCCTTTACCATATTAGCAATTACACCCGCATAACTGCCAGCTTTACTGCAGGGACACATTTATTATTATTTTTTGCGGTACGCAGGCCTCTCACTGTTGTGGCCTCTCCCGTTGCGGAGCACAGGCTCTGGACGTGCAGACTCAGCGGCCATGGCTCACGGGCCCAGCCGCTCCGTGGCATGTGGGATCTTCCCGGACTGGGGCACGAACCCGTGTACCTTGCATCGGCAGGCGGACTCTCAACAACTGCGCCACCAGGGAAGCCCCCAGGGACACATTTTTTTACCGTGTACTTTATAAATCATAATTCCATCACTGACATGTCTTCATTTTCAATTGTGGTACTACCATCACTGTTATAATTTAATAGAATTATGAACATAACGTGAACCTGATCGCCTGGAAAAGCTGCCAATCAATACTCATGGCAGGCCGTGTGGTTCACGTGCTGTCCCGCTCCTGAGGGTCACGGAGGGGGGCTCACGTCGCAGACAGGGACCTGCTCCCCACAGACATGCTGACGCCACACCACAGTGAGTCCTGCTTCAACAAGCAGACAGATAAAGTGAATTTAAGTCCACAGCACACTGGATACATTAGAGTAAATCAAAAGTAGTGCTGTTAAGGGTGGGACGCGCTTCTGTTTTTAAGTCATCCACTCATGGTATGTCATAAACTTTAGCTGATTCTTGCACACAAATGTCCACATGAGCAGATGACACCTACACCCTGAAATAATACTTAATATAGAAATTATATATGTGAGGGACATGGCCACAGAGGAGAAAGGATGTTACCAACAGACAGCAAGTTTACAGGCTTAAGAGTCACTGAAAATCACGGCCAATCAATCTTTTCGAGCCAAAGCGGGCAGGGGTCTTGGGGTTGCGTTGCACTGGCCTTGCTCGCCCGAGGCGCTGCCCCCTGAGCTGACTCGGTGGCGCCTGTTGGTGACACTGGCTCCGTCTCAGCTTCCTGCAGCTGCACTGGACACATAGCTCACGAGGGCTGGATTTTAACTTTGTCCAGGAATTTCCAGGAACATTTAAAGTTTGCTAAGCTGGAGTCTGCTATGTTGAGGCTGCAAAGTGACAGGCAAGCGAAACTTTCTATGCTCTTGGAGAAAATGAAATATTGATCACTTATCAAAAGAAACAGCGACCGGGGCCTAAGTAGGCTGCAGGTTCTGAATCCGAAATCACCCCTCCCGCTCTGACACTCCAGCACCCACTGCACGTGACAGCTCCAAACACACACGTCACTGTGAAGTGCCCAGTGAGCACGCCTCAAAAGCCTTTAACAGCTTAAATTCCCCAGAATTCCATTATCTGTATAATGAAAATGCATCTGTGCACACGCACAGGTGAGGTAGGAGAGCCTCTCTGTTTTCAGGAAAGTGAAAATGAAGAACTGCTGCAAGATCAGAGACTCAAAAGCTGGCACGTTCTACTCAGTAAGTCACATTCTTTCTGAAAACTAAGGTGAGGTGACACAAGAGCCATAAGCAAATAGGGAATATAAGAAAATAGTGTTGATGCAGAGTGTATAAAGCCCGTTAAGTCTCCTAAACTGATAAGGCTGCTTATTAACCGTACACGAGGGCAAACAGAGACCATCAACCGAGCCATTTCCCCGAAAAAAGCTCCAGGGTGCAATATTCTAAGCACTTTATTCAATAAAAAATGCTTTTAAAACAGTACTTTGGTGATTGGGAAACACTGCCATCATCCGTCAACCTAACTGCAGCGAAGTTCAATAAGCGAAATAATGAACCGTTTAGATGATTTTCCTCGGGCTCTGGGGACCTGCAAACACTGCATCAACGGAGTGCTTTAAAAATTATGATGAAGTTGAGTCTTTTCATTTTTAGATGTAAAGTATGTGTTAGGGATTTCTTAAAGGTTATTTAATGCTTTGCCACTTTTAATCATGGTCCAATTTCCAAAGTAGGAAGAAATTTTGAAGTAAAAAATTTAAATATAAGATTAGCAGTTTCTATTTAGTTCTGGAAATCCTGGAGTCAGTGAAACCCCTCTCTACTGTGAATTCCTAATTTAAGATTTCAAAAGTGTTATAACATAAAAACCTAAAGATAAAAAATCCCAGGTATTTTCAACAAAATTTTTATTTACTTTTGGGAGGTAATAAGGTAAATAAGTAATACAGGATGTTTGAAACTTCCAATAAAATTTTCCTTGGGAAACATCTGTGGTCTAAGTTTCCCATGCTCAGGACTGGAAAGGCACAAGTTTTCAGTACATAATCACGTGGAACTTGAGAGAATCTCTAGAATGCTAGACTATGAAAAGCAATGTGCTTAACCCTTCCTTTGTAAGAAAAAGCGGTGGTGCATGTCCTCTCCAAGAGCGTCACCGGGACCCGGGACCTGTCTCAAGGCCGACAGGGCACGGCAGGATGACAGGTGCAGCTCCTGTGCATCCCAACCACCCACCCCATCAGCCGAGGCCACCACATCTGCTGGGACTACTGAGTTGTGCACATCCTCCTAGGTTCCCCGTCACCCAGTAAAAACATCTGGTACACGCACACGATTCCAAAAGTCATACTGAGCTGTGGCTGCAAAGAGATTCTCACACACCTATTGGTTAACATAATCTATAAAACAGAGCAGTGGTGACGATGAAGGGGACCCTGAGCTCCCCTCCACCGCGTAACTGACCTGGGACGTGGCGCCTGGAATATGCGCCCTGAAGACAGCGGGGTGCTTCCACACCCCCTGCTTTCCCCTCTGTACGGCGACTAAGCTACCCTGTGGAGCGACTCAGCAACTGACCACACCGCAGGCAGCCCCAGTTTCCAACGGGCTCTCTTAACACTTCCTGGGAAGAGAGGCATGGCGATTCACAAAAAGGAAAAGCATCTAACTCCGAGACACCGCCTGGCTAAATCACAGGGACAGCTCCTCCCGGACCAGCTGGGGATGCAGTGACGGGGATGCGGTACCAAGGCCCCGTGTCGATGAGGTTTATCTCAGGTCACCACCACACCTTCCGGCCCCCCTCCAATCGGATCAGCAGTGCCGTCCCACCACCTCCCAGGCCTGGGGTTCCGTCTGCCACGATGCACAGAGCCCAGTTCCCGGAAGACGGAATGAAAGCACAGACTCTGCACGTGACAGGAGCACCGCGTGGCTGGGACACGTCACACGGCGCGGACGAAACGTCCGAGGGCACTGGGAGGGCGAAGCTGGTGAGGCCACAGTCACTTGAGATCAGGTGCAGAGCTGCTGCTTTTCCTTCAGCTTTTTCATTCTTTCTGGTTGAATACCAAAACTCTGACTCATTATAAAAGCAGTTAAGTTTACTGTAACCGCTTCAAATAATAAACAGTGCTTGGAAAACAGAACGTCCCCGTCACCCCCATCACAGGGGTGCACCCAGCCCACCAGCTGCTCGAGACCAAGACGAGTGCTGGCATCGGGCAGAGCTGGACACAGGCCGGGGGCAGAGGTCAGGCCTGTGGGCACCATGCAAGCGGCCAGACTTGAGTGCCTCACGTCTGGAAATCAGCATGAGGTCCAGGCCCACTTCGTAGAGCAGGAAGGTGTTAGGTACGGGGCAGGCACCACAGGTTCTGGAGCAGACGGCTGCCAGCAAGAGAGTGCCAGGGACAGTGGTACAGTGCGTGTAGGAGCCCCTCGAGAGTGAACTGGGGGAAAGAGGTCTGTTCTGCGGTGTGGCGCCAGGGGGCTGGGCCTGGAGAGATGTCCTCAAGGCAGGTGCCCTTGGCTCATAACTCTGGGCACCAAGACTGGATGCGTGACCCTGAGGTCACAGCAGTGGTGACAACCACAGAGAAAAGAGGAAACGCTGAGTTCCAGTGGAGATGAAGGACCCAGTGGGAATGTTCTCAGCTTTCCATGCTGGAGAAAAACCAAACTTTCATCTTTTTGGCTGTTTTTTCACCACCTATAAGCTCTGACATGACTAACAACATGTTATAATTTCTAAATTGACAAAACAAAGGTGGTGCTGGGAAAACTGGACAGCTACATGCAAAAGAATGAAATTAGAACATTCTCTAACACCACATACAAAAAAGAAACTCAAACTGATTAAAGACCTAAATGTAAGCCCCAAACCATAAAACTCCTGGAAGAAAGCACAGGCAGAACTCTCTGACATAAATTGCAGCAACATTGTTTTAGACGATCTCCTAAAGCAAAGGAATTGAGAAGAAAAACAAACAAATGGGACCTAATTAAGCTTAAAAGCTTTTGCACAGCAAAGGAAACCATCAACAAAACGAAACAACCTACTGAATGGGAGAAAATATTTGCAAGTGATACAACCCATAAGGAGTTAATATCCAAAACATATAAACAGCTCATACAACTCCACATCAAAAAACAAACAACCTGATTAAAAAATGGGCAGAAGACCTGAACAGACATTTTTCCAAAGAAGATATACAGATGGCCAACGGGCACATGAAAAGATGCTCAACATCGCTAATTATTAGAGAAATGCAAATCAAAACCACAATGAGACAACACCTCACACCGGTCAGAATGGCTATCATCGAAAAGACAAGAAATAACAAACGCTGGCAAGGACGTGGAGAAAAGGGAGCTCTTGTGCACTGTTGGCGGGAGTGTAAATTGGTGCAGCCACTGTGGAAAACAGTATGGAGGTTCTTCAGAAAACTAAGAATAGAACTACCATATGACCCAGCAATTTCACTCCTGGCTATATATCTGAAGAAAACGAAGACACCAATTCAAAAAGATACATACACCCCAATGTTTGTAGCAGCATTATTTACAATTGCCAAGATATGGAAGCAACCCAAGTGTCCATCAGCAGGATAAAGAATGGATAAAGAAGATGTGGTATATATATATACACACAATGGGATACTATGCAGCCATAAAAAAGAATAAAATTTTGCCATTTGCAGCAACATGGATGGACTTGGAGGGTGTTATGCTAAGTGAAATAAGTCAGACTGAGAAAGACAAATACTGTATGATACCACTTATATGTGGGAAATCTAAAAAATACAACAAACTAGGAAATATAACAAAAAACAGACTCACAGATATAGAGAACTAGTGGTTACCAGTGTGGGGAGGGATAGGGGATGGGACAAGATGGGGGAGGGGAGTAAGAGGTACAAAATATCATGTATAAAATAAGCTACAAGGATATATTGTACAGCATGGGGAATACAGCCAATCTTTTTGTAAAAATAATCTTTTATTTATTTTTGGCTGCGCCGGGTCTTCGTTGCTGCGCGCGGGCTTTCTCTAGTTGCGGCGAGCGGGGGCTACTCTTCGTTGCGGTGCACAGGCTTCTCATTGTGGTGGCTTCTCTTGTTGCAGAGCACGGGCTGTAGGCACGCGGGCTTCAGTAGTTGTGGCACGTGGGCTCAGTAGTTGTGGCTCACAGGCTCTAGAGCACTGGCTCAGTAGTTGTGGCGCACGGGCTTAGATGCTCTGCGGCACGTGGGATCTTCCCAGAGCAGGGCTCAAACCCATGTCTCCTGCATTGGCAGGCGGATTCTTAACCACTGTGCCACCAGGGAAGAAACCCAGGCAATCTCTTACAATAACTATAAAAGGAGTATAACCTTTAAAACTTGTGAATCGCTAACTACCCTGCACACCTGTAACTTACATGACATTGTGCATCAGCTATACTTCAATTAAGAAAAAAAAGGAAATACTTATGTAACTAAAGCTTCAAAAATAAATTTGCTCTCAAACAATAAAGCTGTGTTAGGAGCTGGTAAATGCCCTGAGCCTGCTGGTGCACTCAGGGTTTACCATTAGGAAGTGAGAATGCCGTAGCTGGGGCCCCCCGCGCTTTGCACCCTGAGACTGTCATGGGCACTGCTGACAGCACTGGGCCTCACCTCGTATCCTGAAAGCACGTCAAAAGGAAAGATTTACAAGACTCAGTGGTTCTCAGTTGTGGGTGCAACTTACTGGATTTTCAGAATGGAGAAACGTCAGTCCCACCAGGCCTGCTGGAAAATCAGCACTTCTAGAACTGAGCATGTGTACAGAGAACGGCAAGCACAAAAAAAACAAAACAAAACAAAACAAAGCTAGTAGTCCACGGGATGTGTAGACAGGGTTAAGACCATGCCGGTGGTCCACCTGTAGCCCCCAGGGGTCTGCAGACGAGGCCGTGCGGGCACCTTTGGGAATGAGAGTACTGTCGTGGAAACCAGAGGAGGGACACCGCCGGCTGTTGCCGAGCAGGAAGGCTGCACAGCACAGAGGAGCCTGCCCGTGGGCAGCAGAGGGGCCCCTCCTGGACGCAGAGCCAGGGGTTGGGGGAGTGCTGTCAGGGAGGAAGGGCTCTTCTCTTTGGAAATAAACTTGTTAATGGGATCAGCAGGGTCCTCTCTTGAAGACATCAGGTCAGAGCTCTTAAAACCTTTGATTGAAGGCACTTTTTTGAGAGGTTACTTACTTATATGATACCGTTTTACAAGATATTTGAAGAAGTCTGATGACTTTACAGAATTATCAGAACCCTGAGTGCAAAGGGTAGATGAGAAAACTATATATAAAGTACACTAAGATTGTACAGGAAGTGGACAGATTAATTTAGTAATAATTTTTATCAACCTAAAAATCAAAGAATGACTGATGTAAAGTCAGAAATGACTCATTTATCACATTTAAGATTTTACCATTTCTGTCTTCTGTAGATTTTTGAAATTATTTACATCCTAATTCTGTTCTGAAACACATACATCGTATCTAAATTCTGGCAAAAATAACTGGAAATTTAATGTGCAAATCTGAAGATTCACTTGGAGAGACGAGGACACGGGAGGGTGCAGCCTGCAGACCTTACGGAGTCAGTGAGCTCCCCAAGTCCGCTCACGGCTTTCCTGAAACTGACTCGAGGCCGTTCTGGTACGTGTGGGCACATGCCCGCAAGGCCTGGGTCAGGGCAGGGGTCCCACCAGGAGGGAGCTGGCCAGATTTCTGGCCTGTGGCGAAAGCCCGCACTGAAAACCACCGTCAAGCCCCCTCCTCACCCCACAAGAAACTCCTCAGGCCCAGAGCCCGATGAGCCCTTGGGGAGGCGCCGTCTGCACCCCGAGGACCCATCGGCAATGGGCCGCTTGGCCCGACTGACCTCATCGGGGCTGGAGGCCTGGTAGGTGCGGTTGTCGTCGCTGAAATCCTGGTCGGCCTCGGTGAACTCAGTCTCCCCGGCCGCGCCGCGGGCCTCGTACACGGGCGTCACGTTGTGACACAGGGCGACAGCCTTCACGGCCTCGTGGACCCGGCTGCTCACGCTTTTCCTGACCTTGGGCGCCGAGGACTGGGCTTTTCTTGGGGGTGTTGAACTGGCATTGTTCCCACTGGCCTGAGACTGCATCTGTCAAACACAGGACGCCGAAGAATTAGAGACAGCAGAGCCGATGCTGGGATGAGTAACACGCATGACTTTGATGGGCTGCTTAGCCTTAGCCAGGAGTAAGTAGACCAGCTCGAGACGATTACCTCTGCCATGCGCCCCACTGGGGTGACAAGTTACCCTTTTATCCTTGTACTACAAAGTGCTTTGACAGTTCCCATTTGTCGAGTAACCAAAATATTTGCTATAATACTCAAAATCTCACCATCTCCTTTGAGTAGATTCACTGTAACCATGGCATGAATTTGCTAAGTCCTTTCTAAAAGCAAAGTTAAAAACAGAATGGAATAGGATACTCACAACTGCTGCCGTTTCTCTTTAAAAACTGCTGTGCATAAAATGGTATACAGCTGGGCTTCCCTGGTGGTACAGTGGTTAAGAACCTGCCTGCCAATGCAGGGGACACGGGTTCGAGCCCTGGTCTGGGAAGACCCCACATGCCGCGAAGCAACTAAGCCCATGCGCCACAACTACTGAGCCTGCGCTCTAGAGCCCGTGAGCCACAACTACTGAAGTCCGCGTGCCACAACTACTGAGCCCGCAAGCCACAATTACTGAACCTGTGCGCCTAGAGCCCGTGCTCTGCAATAAGAGAAGCCACCACATTGAGAAGCCTGCGCACCGCAACGAAGAGCAGCCCCTGCTCGCCGCAACTAGAGAAAGCCCGCGTGCAGCAACAAAGACCCAATGCAGCCAAAAATAAATAAATAAAAACAAAAAAACCATTTATTAAAAAAAAAGGTATACAGCTAAAAGCAGGAAAACATGATTATGAACGTTCCCTTAATACTATGAGCTCATCCAGCTTTGCAACAGTCTCTGAAGTTAGAGTGTCTGGTTTGTAGATAATAATAATCAGACACAATAATCACCGCGGTGGGAGGAAAAGCGACCCTCCCGTCATATTTCAAAACTGTTCCCTTGAAGCCACCACCCACTCCTCCGGATGTGCCTGATGGCCCTGGACAGATGTCTCCGCCGGCGGTCACCTCCTCCAGTGGGGGGGTCCTGGGAGGACCCCGACCCCAAGGCCCATCAGACACTTCTCCCCTGAACCTCACAGGAGCTCCCGACAACCCTTAGAAAGCAAGGCCCCTGCTTCTGGGCGGCTTTGCAGAGCCCATCAAATCAGAGTGCCGGCTAATGAGGGGCAGCTCCTCTGCTCAGCTGGTGCCTCTTCCATCCACGCCTCCGACCCACACCTGCGTCCTGCCTGCCCCGCCACTAGCGCAGCCGAGCAATGCGGCGGCCTCTTCCTGCTGGATGTGCCGTGTTTACTGATTCACTCCACACAAATTCCACTCATGATTATGTCCTCATCACCAAATGCTTCCAGTGGGTAAACATGATCGGGTTACACAAGATCTGTGTTACGTTACTGTGGACCTAGCAGACTATTTTCATCTTAAAAATGAAACGCAAGGAATAAAATCAGTTTCACGTAAAAGGACTGTCTGCCCAGCTAACCAACACACAGCTTTTAGTAAAAAGATTTTTAAAATTCTTAGATGGAATACCATTTGCTGTATTTATATGACTCATCTTTTCTGCTTTTAATTTTTTTCTAGTAAAATAACTTATTCGGAATTACTAAAATCATATTCATGGGTAATATAAATTAATATTTTTTAAAACAGATGTTACCTGGTACTATTTAATCCAGACACAGATTACAAGGAGAAGGGGAGTAGTATTCCCTCCCCTTTAAAGTACTCTATTAATAAATATTCTAGGTTACAAAATACTCTGTATTAAAATGAATGACATCCAAATTAATAAAATGCTTGGTTTTAAGTGTTCATGCACGTATGTGTGCTTCTGGGCACGTATGACCACACATATAATAAATACATACTCATATAAGATTGTTTTCATTTGACAGCATCTCAAAAGTAAAGTACATGCCAGACTGGTGCACATTACAGAAAAAAGAGACGGTTTTCACAAAACTGAATATAAGGCTGACAACATACAAGGAAGAACTGCAGAGGGCAAGGGTAATTCAGTCCAGTCTTCGTGAAATCAAGTGGGAAACAAAGGCCTGCAAACAAGAACCTGCCGGCCTCGGCAGGTGAGGGCGCCCGTGTGGCCCAGGGAGCCTGGTGGCAGCAGGGAGACATCACAGCCCCTGAGTGCTCTGTGCGTGCCAACCCCACACACCTCGCTCAGCTCCTCAGGAGAGAAAGGCCTCAGGAAGTGGTCCTGAATCGATGCCCTGGGATGGCTGGGTTTGATGACACCGAATCAGTGACTCAAACACAAGCCCTACTTGGGAAAGGGCCGTGGAAACCACACAGCCGAAAATAAACTGGGAGGTGGCTTATGTCGCCACCGCTCCATGGTCTTTGCCTGACCTGGGCACCCAGCGGCCCTGACACACCTAACGTCGGGAGCCTGGAAGGTTGGGAGGATCCCAGCCCAGACGCCCTGGCAGGGAACGGATGCTGTAACCACTAGGCTGTGCCCTCACGTGAAAGAAACAATTCTTCCCGTAGAGGCTCCGGTGAAAAAGACAAGATTGAGGTATTGTCTTAAAAAACAAAAAAAACAAACAACAAAAAAACCCTGTCCTTATCTATGAGAGACACAGACTACATATTTACAGATGAACTAATGTGATATTATATTCAAGTTTCACTTCACAATATCAATCTGAAGGACAATGGCTATGATGAAACAGGATCAGCTGCACACTGATAATCGTGGAAGTTGAAGGGCAGAAACATTACGGTTCCTACTTTTGTTTACTGAAAAGGTTAAAAATATGTACCTTTAAAAAATATGAGAAAGCCTTATTAATTATGAGGAAAAACAGAGGGATTGTTAAGAAACATACCTGATGCAGGATTCCACTCAATACTCTTAAAAATACTATGATTACTGAGTAATTTATACAAATAATCCACTATGAAAATTTAATAAGAATAAACGATTTAAGGTCGTTAAGCCTATGGTTATACAATGTAGAAATTTTAATTTAAAATTAGTCCAAAAACTGTTTCTTGATTTATAAGCGAATGATGAGTAAAATAATGGCTTAGCATCATCAGAGAAGGTGCCACGCTGCAGGTCAAGCAGGTAACAGGCTCCGTGTCACTCAGCAGCACCGGGTACTTTTGCCAGAAGATCCCCTGCAGGACTGAACCGGCTCACCTGTGAGTAGGAATTCATGAGCTGGTTCTGGATCTCATCCATTGTGTCCGTCCCGTAAGACACGGTGCCCAGATGCAGCCGCTTAAATACCATCTCGTTCCGGGTGAGGGTTCCTAGGACAGGAGCAGCAAGGACACCGTCAACTCGGGCCCATCAGGCAGATCAAGACCGCACCGCACACGCCCCACGCCCAGGGCTGGACGCGCTCTGCACCTGTGAACACGCTGCTCAGCCGCACAAAGCGTCCTCCAGCGTCACCTGCACTATGTTTTCATTTCACTAGTGAGGACCAGAGCTTTCTTCCTGGAACGTCAGGCTCCCCTTTCAGTAACTTTTAGTAACGGCAAGGGTTCTGGTTCTGTGCAGAAGGTCTGGACTCTGTCTTCCAGTTCTGAGTGACTCTCTTTGTAACTACACCCTAGAACGCTGCCTGAGAGACCAGTGCATCGATCCGTTTCAAATAAGTCTATTTCGAAAAATTAAGTATTTTTCATTGAACAGAGACAACGCATTTAGGCCTTGGCATCCACGTGTGTCGTATGGAGAGGAGGTGAGGAAGGAGGGGCGTTTTCTCTCCAGCTGGTCTCTAGCCTGTGAGCGCCAGTGCGGGCCCTGCATCTGCCCTGGCACTGCCCACCAGCCCGGGCAGGTCAGTTTTAGGTTTCAGCTTCCAATCAAAAGATACACCACCAAACGCAGTGAAGTAACAGCAATGAACAGAGGGGCAGCAGAGGCTGTGTATTTCAAAAACTTGGCGAACTTCCATTAAAAGTGGCACATAAAGGCTTCCCTGGTGGCGCAGTGGTCGAGAGTCCGCCTGCCGATGCAGGGGACACGGGTCCGTGCCCCGGTCCGGGAGGATCCCACGTGCCGCGGAGCGGCTGGGCCCGTGAGCCGTGGCCGCTGAGCCTGCGCGTCCGGAGCCTGTGCTCCGCAACGGGAGAGGCCACAGCAGTAAGAGGCCCGCGTACCGCTGGTGAAAATGTTAACAGTTGTTGAATCTAGTTGGTGTTACATGGGTGTCCTACTTTTCTGTGAGTTTGAAAAATTTTATATAAGAAAGTTTACTGAATACAGAAGTAAATAAAAGGATACCACAATTATTATACCTTTTTTCCCCGTTAATTAAAGTGACACTTAAATAATGGAAATAAAAAAAAAAAAAAAAAAAAAAAAAGTGGCACAGAAGTTCCCAGTGTTATTGATCTTGTGACCCTGACAGGAGACCCTAAACACTGTGCATCTAGCACTTAATATGAAAACATACACGCACACAGCCTTGGCTGCTCCGGTTTTACGGAAGGAGAGCCACACGGTGTGGTGCAGGGGGAGCTCCCTGTAAACCCCGGCACCGCGTGCTACGAGCTGTCCCCCTCACAACCCTGTCCCCGGGTTTTCTGCACTTGTTTCAAAGCAAGTTAAGAGTGTGAATATGAACAGAGAGCCACGCGGTCACAGTAAAAGTCGGACCTTTTACGTATCTACGAGACACCACAGTAACTAAGTTTTGTTTTCTTTGGCCCACACAATGTTGAAAATATAATACAAACTGTTTTCATATCTACCTGTGACTCCGTGCCCATTACTTAGGACTAGTGTTCAAAGCAAAATAGCTCATTTGACAGGACTCCCCCCAGCACCCCGAGGTTATTTTAAAGTAAAGGGAAAATCTATAATTTACAATTACTATTTAGAGATTGTTCTGGCAAACACTCTCAAAAGAATGTATATAACATATTATCCAGGGTTTCATAAATTCCAAACAGCAGCTATTGTCAGTTTTATAAATTCTGCCTTTTACAAAATTCTATGTAGCCCCTTTAATAAATGGCTCCTATGGTTCTTTGATTAACAGAACCAAAATTACATGAGAAGTGCAGTTTAAAGGGGTTTTTCTGGTTATGCCATCTTAAATAAAGAATAACTAACTTAAATACTAGGGTATATTAAATAATGTAGTTAGCAACAATTCAGCCTCCAAATGAAATAAGGAAGTTCTATAAATACTTTATTTCAAAGATTTGATATGAAAACAACAGTTCTATCATTTACCTCTGGTCAAAAGATAATGAAATTTTACATTGATTTCAATTAGAATAAGTATGAAGTTTACCTCTATTACACGCGCCCAAATGGACGCTTCTCTGAGAAATGATCAAATACGTTATTTAAATTAAAAATATTTTACGTATCAGATTAATTGACGTAATTGAAGAATTTCATTTAGACTTTTTTTCTCTGATATACCTTGAATGTGAGGCAGTAACTTACGGTGGGCAAGGTAAGGAGGCACACATGCTAAACAGTTTATAAACAGGACTGTGGTTAATGACACTTCTTTTAACCTGACTTTTTATTACTAATAACTTAATCTGTGCAGCAAAGTTAAAGAATATGACAACAAACGCCTGTACAGCTCCCACCAAGAATGAACTGTTATTTCTCTAGGTTTTCAAAACCACCTCGTACAGGTAAGAAAGACCCTAAATAAAGAGACCACAGTCCACCTGGCCTCGGAACATGGCCACCATTCTCCAGACACACCAGCAACTCTCACATTCCCAACATGTCTCTAATGAACTTGGAATTCAATCATTCGTTTGGCAAAAAACTCCTTATAAGGCATCACTACATGCTGGGTTTTGGTGGCACCTCACAGAGATACTTTAAACTCTCAAGCCTCAGTGCTTGTCTGCAAACTAGAGAAATTACCACCAGTCCCGCATGGATTTGGCGAAGAATAAATAAGCATATAAAGTGCCTGAGACACAAAGGGTGAGGGGAGCCTGACGGCGCGCCAGGAAGAGGGGCTGCAGGAAGGCACCCATGCAGACGCCCACGAGGACGGCGAGGACGCAGGCGAGGGGCTGGCAGGGGAGCTGAGGGAAAGCGGAGCACGGATGTGCCCGACCCGCAAGATCACGACGCGTGTCGTGCTTCTGGGTTCTGGTTTCGTGCTGGATACCTGGCCGCGCGTGAGAGGGACTGGTCCCCGTGCTGGTGACGAGGTGCGGGGCGGCTGGCGTGTGCCAAGGTCTGGGTGGGAGTGAAAACTCAAGAAAAATAATTTAAGCGAATCACACTTACACAACGCGAACGATCTCGTATTCATCATACCACAACTACAACTTTTGGAAGAAAATTCATGACAGAGGTGCACAGAACGAACCTTCTATCTCACAACGTGAAACCCACTTGAGGAAGCGAGAGGTGTTTGAGAGGAATAACGCTGTGCGTGTCAGCGATCGTGTGAGCGGACTCGGCGATGCAGGCTACTGCTCGTGTGACGCCCGCGAGGCCCCCTCCTGGGACACGCCGTCCGGCCTGTCGAGTGGCTGGGCCCTCCAGCTGGAGCATGCCGCAGTCTCACCTTGGACATCTACCCCTGAAACCCAGCACGCGCACAGTAAACGGCAGCAGCTATTTTCACAGTGATCTTCCCTGATTCTCACAGCAGCGCTGGAAGGAACGGCCGGGCTGCGGGACCGCGTGTGTGTGGCCAGGACCCGGCAGCCGAGCGCAGGGACCGCTCCTGAGCTGCGTACTTCCTGCAAGCGGAAGCCAGCAGGGGACACGCCTGGGCTCTGACTATGTGAAACGCTAGAGGATCGCTATGTAATCATCGTTCCCCAGTTTAAAAGTTAACAGCTAGTAGGGATATCACTGAAATGATGGCAAAAAGTAAGGTAAATGCGCTTTTCCGTAACGCATTCTAGTTGGAAGAACACGCGTTACACTTCTCCGCAGTCGGCGCTTGCCGAGGTCTTCTTCCCACTTGCTGACCCGAAAGCGAGCCGTTCCTTCCTGTCTCTCTCCTCCCCCTGAACGGTTACAGGTACGCACGGGGGCCAAGGAGGCACAGGAAAAGCTTCACAAAGTTTCTGAGATGGAGCTTTTAATCTGATGCTAATATTCACACAGCTCTCCTGGAGGAATTGAAAACAAAAGGTTCTCCTGCCCCAGTGAATGACCTGACAGTTACAAATGTGTTTATGGGCCAGCTCTGCTCCAGCAGCCAAGGTGTCCCTGCTGCTCTACTGAGTAGGGGAGCTGATTCGCAGTGAAAAACGTGGATTTGGAGGCCTCCCTGTCGACCGCCCCTCCTTCCTGGAAACACGTGGAAACGCACCGTGGACACCCCTTTCTTGTGTGTGTGCAAGTGCACACCGACAGCCAGAGTAAAGCAAAACACGCAGGAAATTTCAACTACAAATTTGAGGAACATGGAATGCCAGGGACTGGAGGTCAGGAATGTTATCTTCCTTCCCACCTTCTGCATTTGTTGACGGGAGCACCGCACACACACAAGTGGACAGAGCAGCGTCACGACAGGCCCGGCACCGTCATCCCTTCCACAAGGGTCCCCGAGGGCCCCAGCCACTGCCCTGTCACAGCTAGAGCCAATCAGAAACATGCCACCTCATCCACGAGCACGTCCGTGTTACAAATAAAAGAAGAGCTCTTAAAATAAACACAACCCCAATGCCATCACACCAGAAATAACCCTAACCTCTCAACATCAGACAGCAGGCCGGTCCTGATTCCCAGCTGTCTCGTCTCCTGTGTGTCGGGCTTTTATACTGTGGTTTGAATATGGACCTGGCGAGGTCTCCCAAGCCTCTCTGACCCCCAGCTCTGTCCTCAGAAACTCCCCGAGGGCCTCAGTTCCTCACAGTCTGCACTTAGTGGCTTGCTGGCCCTGGGGCTGATTCACGCGCGTTCCCTCTAGGCCCGGGATTTGCTGTGACGGCGCTGGACGGAGGCTGCAGAGATGGCTCCGGAGCCCATTACGCACGCGGGGTGGTCGGAGACGGGGTGGGGTGGGGTTCTCTATCAGGGGCACGACATCTCCCCGCCGCCCCCCGCAGGTGGTCAGTCCCCAGGCCCGTAAATCCGCCCTGGGTTTAAAGTGGCATGCACCCGAGTGGTCACTGAAGACAAGAATCTGACACTCCCGAATGCTGCATCCACATGAGTGACAGGTATTTTCCACAGCCAAAGGCACGTGGTTCCAGTCGCTCCATTCACAGATGACTTCTAGGCGGGGAATCTGGGGCTGCAGAGTAACCGCTGCTTTAACACCTTGATCAGCTGTGCTGCAAGTACTAAGGCTCCAGCTTCGACTGTGCTGCTTTACCTGGCTTGTTACTTTACTACCAGTCGGAGAAATCGCGAGAGTAATTCCACGTACGGACGAAGATCCCCTGGAAACAGGGCAGGCGGGGAGCCACCACAGACACATGCGAGCAGACGCTAACATGCTGAATATATTGTTGCACTTACACATATAGTTTAAAAAAATTTTAAAGGTAACTGAAGCCCAGGTTTGAACTATTGCTTTCTCCTTCTGGGTTATGTTTAAAAGCTTTCTGTTTGAGTAGATACCTGACAGTCCTTGATTCAGTTGCTTAATGGAGTTGGGGAGAATGAAATAGAAAACAAATTCAGAATAGCTTCTGAAAACTGAGCAAGTTAAAAAGATGACATTTTAGTGCTTACATTTATGTCTCTGATCCACGTGGAGCTAATTTTTGTACATGGTGTGTGGATATGCAGTTTTCCCAGCACTGCTTGTTAAAAGGACTACTCTCTCCCCATTGAGTATCTTGGCACTCTGATGAAAACCAACTGACTGTAAGTGTTAGATTTTTCTCCCAGACTCTCACTTTTGTCCCCTTGGCCCCGATGCCTACCCTCCCAGCAGCACCATGGCGTCTGGATCGCTGTAGCTCTGTAGTACATTTTGAAATGAGGAACTGGTGAGTTCTCCAACTTTGTTACTTTTCCAAGACTGTTTCAGCTACACTGGGTCCCTTATATTTCCCTATGAATTTTAAGATCACCTTGTCAATTTCTGCAAAGAAGGCAGCTGGGATTTTAATAGGGATTGTGTAGAATTGCAGATCAAGTTGGGAAATACTGCTTCCATTTTAATTCTATGGAGTACTGATTTTATCTTTTGGTGCTATTGTCAATGGAATTGTTTTTTTAATTCTCTTTCTGGATAGTTTATTGCTAGTGTATAGAAATAAAATTCTTTTCTGTATGTTGACCTTGTTCTAATAGATTTTCAGGGGATTCCTCAGGATTGCCTACACGAAGACCGTGTCACACACAAATAGATAGTTTTACTCTCCTGCACAATATGGATGTCTTTTTCTTTTTCTTGCCTAACTGCCTTGGCTGGGACCTTGAATGTTCACAGCAGTGTCACTCATCATAGACAAGAAAACATAAACAACTCTCTAATGTCCATCAACTGATAAATGGATAAATAAAATGTGGTGTATCTGTGCAACAGAATGTTACTCTGGAATGAAAAGGAAGCAATTACTGACACAGGCTACAACACGGATGAACCTTGAAAATGTTATGCTGTGTGAAAGAAGCTGGTCAGAAAAGGCCACGTATTGTATGGTTCCATTTCTGTGAAATGTCCAGAACAGGCAGATCTATTGAGGTAGAAAGGAAATTAGGGGTTACCAGGGCTGGGAGGCAGGGAAGGCGAGGATGGGGAAGTTGGCTGACGTGGGCCAGGCGGGGGTGTGCGGAGACCAGACACTGGAAACTCAAAAGCTACACCAAACGCTAAGGGCGACACAGCCTCACTTCTGTCACTTGAATCGAACACTGTGTAGTGATGACTGTGGCATCTTCCAAAGTATCTAAGTTGCTAATAAATCATGTTTTCAATGACTTAGAACTGATACATTTGAACAAATGACTAGCACTGCTCATCAAATAAATAATAAAATATTAGTTATTTTGCCACCTGAGTAAATGTACTCACATCCTGTTGGGTTGAAGAAACTGGATTATTTATGCAGACTGTCCTTCATGTGACACATGTAATTACTTAACATATTAACATGAATCATCAAAATATTTTTAAAATTTCAGTGGTGTTTCTACTCTGCAGCTGACTCTGCAAAGTGCTGAGCGGGAAGGCCAGTGCTAGTCTCGGGCTTTCTGTGCCCTCCTGACAGCAGGTGAGTATAAGATTCTACTGGTTACTAAAGAGTCAGCAATGCAGAATGACTTTTCAAGTCTTATCTTAAATATTTTCATGATTCCAGCCAGTTGATAGTTTCTACAATTTTTGTCATCTTAATACAACAGAAGTTAAGATGTCCCAAATCTGAAACGTGGAAAAGGGTGGGGACTGAGCCAGGTGGGCAGCGGCCTCACAGTGACCTGATCATCGTGGCAGCTCTGTGGACAGAAAATGTGACAAAAGGTTTGTGATTCCTGGGGGGGAAAAAAAAGCTGTAGCTCTTTAACAAAGCAGTTTTTTGGACTACAACGAGCTAAGCAGGCAAAAAGAAAATTAGTTTCCAAAGAAAAAGTCCTGTGGGCACCATTCTCCGGGTGGCGACAGATGTGACTCACAGCCATGCAGAGGAGGCGTCGGAGAAGCAGACGCAAAGCTTTCTGGTCAAACCTTCCTGGGCTGTGATCTGGCCTCAGACCAATACTCTGCAGGCCGCAGTGGCCCACCTGCACCGGGCAGGTCTTTCTGCAAAGATTCTGGTCAAGCAAAGTGACAAGGACACGCGGTCAATGGCTGTATTGAAACACGGTTACTTAGACCTTATGGTGCAGGAATGGAAACAAAAGTTCTAAAAAGTGGTGACTAATTTACCAGACTGCAGAGTACGCATCCGTTTAAAAATTATTCGACATTCTTTGATGTGGAGTCACATATTCTCTTTGCTGTATGTGAGGCTTTCTCAAAAGACCACGAGCCCTGCACGGCTGGCATCTGTATGTGTGTGCTACCTTGACTGGCCCAACACCCCAAACGTCAGACTCCCTCACATCCCGGCACCTGCATCAGCAAACAGCTGCATCGGTGAGACTGTGCACGCCCGTCGTGAGGCCCCAGTTGTGGCCACCAGGCAGGAGAGGCCGCAGTGGTCCTCCGGTTAAAGGACACCAGCACACACTCTGCTGCGCGTGTGCGCACTGACTGGCACACACGTGCTCTGGTGCCCTTGGAAACCATGGAAACAGCGCTTCCCCAACACGATGATGCCGTCCTATGAAACCCACACGTGATTCCAGTCTAAACAACGTGGCGTGCTGGGTAATGGATGCTATAATTAAAATGCGTCCGAAAACCTGTTGTTTCAGTGGGTGTTTCAGGAATGGCTTTGTTCTACACGAAGATAAAAACTAACAAAGGAATTAATGTATTGCTTTAATAGGCTGCACCTGAGTCAAGTTTTAAAATTTATGAATCCTCGGCAGCATTGTTCTCAAACAATGGCATTGTCGGGGTAGCCAGGGAGGAGGTGGAGGTCCTCCCAGCAGGTTCAGCGCAAACGATCTGTCCTCCGGGTTCAGCATCGTTTGTGCATTGAGCACATAACGCCTAGTATTTCTGGTCAGTGTCAATACGCTCTGCATCCTGGCAGTTAACAGATGTCTACTCCTGTCGAATGAATTACTTTATGTTTCACGCACTGGTGGCCGCAGATGTGTCACTATAGCAACATCATTAATTTCAGATCTTACCGGAAACGTGCACTCCAATCAAATCTAATTATAGCATATCGCTTTCTTGTCCACGAGAAGGAAACTAGAATGCAATTACTGGGATACTCTTCCTTTTCTATTCTGCTGTGGCAAACAAGAGACACCGTGACGGACGCTTCTCGTCAGAAAGCTTATCGCTGAAGCACAAACCCAATTTACAGCCACACGAAGGACCACCTCACAGTTTCGGGAGCCACGGAATGCTCCTGCCAACAGCTCATTCCTAACCTTCACGGCTGACGCTTGGGCCACTGAGATGTTTGCAGACTGCCTTCCTCCCCTGCCTCTGACACCGACAGGAGGTGCTCCACAGATGGCATTCACCTTGGGATTACTGAGAAGGGCCTGAAAAAAATTCTAGACCAAGAAATTCAAAAAAACCTCTGCACGGCTTCAACATCAGAACAGACGACTTCTAGCATAAAAAGGCCTTTTAGAAAATGAAATGCAAAATATTTTCTCTAATAAATTTTATATAATTTTTCTGTGATTTTAAAAAAAAATCTCAGGAACCAAGATTATTTATTAAGCTGAACCCTTAAGAAGTAATGTTCTTGCCTTTTAAAAGCAGCAGAGTGAAATGTGGGAAAAATGAGACTTTGTCTTTATGACTCTGGGCAAAAACCACTTATCCTTACCGTGAAAGTAACTCCAATTCAACAAAGAAAAATGGAGGAGCTACAGAAAAATAAACCCATTATTGTTT
This sequence comes from Lipotes vexillifer, assembly GCF_000442215.2. Classification (NCBI taxonomy): domain Eukaryota; kingdom Metazoa; phylum Chordata; class Mammalia; order Artiodactyla; family Lipotidae; genus Lipotes; species Lipotes vexillifer. The sequence goes on from NW_006775534.1 coordinate 800,280, forward strand.
AAAATGCAAAATAAAAGTTAGCCTTTTAAGGACAAATAATGTCACAAAACCTTTACTTACTGATATCAAACAGCCAGAGACACAGAGGCTTGAGTTTACTATGTGTTCTCAGGCATGTGCCTTCTGTTTGCAAATTAAGATGAAATAATGGGTCAATATCATTCTAGGACCATTACATGCAGATTTAAAATGTCCACAAGAGGACTTCTGGTCCAGACCAGACCTGCTTCCCCCGGATAAGCACGACCACAAGCTCAGGAATGGTGCAGGAGGTGCCCGCAGGAGGCCTCTGGAAGGTGGTAGGAAAGGCAGCTGGTGGGGCCCAGGCCCGAGGATGAGCCCAGGGCTGCATCCGGCATCCCTGCCCCCAACCCTTCCCCTGCTCAGCGTCTCCCCGCGGTGCCCGTCCATGCGGAGGTAAACGCCTGCACTCCGTGTCACTGCTTTTTGTTCTTGTAAGGACATGCCACAGTGTGCCGTTGTCCTGGTGGTGACTTTCTCTGTGTCACTTCCGGACCGTTTGTTCTTGTGGTCAGAACATAGCTGTGAACATCCTGGTGCATCTCCTGGTGCAGATGCTTCTTTAGGGAACAGACGCTGGGCCGAAATGCCCAAGACCCGCTTTACAAGGCAGTGTGCCACGTGCCGCTCCCACCAACAGTGAGTAGGACTTCCCCATCCGTCCTGTACTTGCAGACACGTCAGATTTTTAATGCAGGAGGAATGACACGTTCATTGCATTAAGGTGTCCTACTCACGAGAACAGGGTGTCCACCCATTTAATTAGGTCTCGGTAAAAGGTCTTTTAAAATTAAAAAACATACATCTGCATGGTTCTTACCCATTTCTTGTTAAAATTTATTTCTATTTACTTTATACTTTTTTGTTGCTATTCTAATTGGCATTTCTAGAATTAAGTGTCCCAACTGTTGCTGGTATAGAGAAATGCAGTTTAATTTTGAATATTGAGTTGATATATGTAATTGAACTCTCTTACAATTCTAGAAATTTTCCTGATGGTTCTTTTTGGTGTCTATGTAAAAAAATCATTGAATTTGTTTTCTTTGGGAACAGTTTGCCTGGTTGAATTGGACTTTGATCTCATCTTGGTGGCTCCTGGTTTCTGATTGTATGTATCAATAGAGGCCAGGCTGCCTGGTGCTGTAGCCAGGGGCTCGGGGCGGTCCTCTCTTAATGATGGGCAGCCTGATGACTCCCTGTATCTCGCTGCAGATCCTTGTTGGCTATGAATTTAGTATCTCCCCAGGACTCTGTTCTGGAGACATTTTCGTACATTTCTGTAGGATCTCTTCACGAGCCATTCTGAGTTTGGGTTTGCTGTGTTCCTGCTTCTCCATCAAATGAATTCCAATTTCTGTATCATCTAATGGCACTTTTGCTTGATTTCTAGTATCGTTAAAGATTTATCCTTTAAAGTTTTTCCCATCCGTGCAGTGAGTTGGGAAGGCATTTTCTCTGTCTACCTTCTTCTTTTTTTTTTTTCTTTTGCGGTGCGCGGGCCTCTCACTGCTGTGGCCTCTCCCGTTGCGGAGCACAGGCTCCGGACGCGCGGGCTCAGCGGCCATGGCTCACGGGCCCAGCCGCCCCGCGGCATGTGGGATCTTCCCGGATCGGGGCACGAACCCGTGTCCCCTGCAACGGCAGGCGGACTCTCAACCACTGCGCCACCAGGGAAGCCCTCTGTCTACCTTCTTGACCCTGAGGCCCTCAAGTTGTTATTTCTGAGTTATTTTGATTTATGGAGCATTGCCTTACGGGTCAATTCCTCAGTGTCCCACCAAGACAAGTCCTAATGAAAACCAAATACGATCCAACAACTGGATTTTGACTGAACTGCAGTAAACTTACAAATTCCTTATGAAGGCTGGCTGCTATAGAATACTGAATTTTCACATTCGGGACACGGTACAGCTCTCCACTAATGCCAGTCTTTTACGTTTCTCTGTCAGGTCTGGTCACTTTCTTCATACGTGCCCTTACGTTCCCCAAGTTTATGCCCACGTTTTACATGTACTTGAGCTATCGTGAACGGGATCTTTCTTCATCAGTCTATTCTACACATAAGGGAGCTACTTTTATTGCTATTGTTATTTTAATGTGTAAGCTGCCACTTTACCGATTTCTTATTTTTAGCAGTTCATTTCCTTGGTTAATCATTATATCTGTAAATATGTTTCTTCCTTTGGTTGTGGACCTTCTACTTCCTGTCTCACAGCAGTGGCTGGAGTCATAAATGTTAAGTCAAAGCATGGTACAGATTAGTCTTTCTTCTTCCTGACTATAGTGAGGACTCTTCTAATATTTTATTAAAAATAAAGTTTTTAATTTTATTCGAGACGCATTTTCTTTACCGTTTATATAAATATTCTTTTATTTCTGGTTCGCTAAGAATTACTAGGAATTTACACCATGAATCAACAAATCAAAAAGGGATTTTAACCCTTAGATACGGCTCTTGTTATAGTTCTGGATTCAATCTGTCTTCTACTTAGTATGTTATGGATTGACAAGAATTCTCTGATGAAAGAAAGAAAAAAATGAAATAAGGACAAAGAGAATTTGGAGCGTGCAAACTTAGGATGGGATCAATCATGTGTGGTGCAGCTCTTTAGGAGAATGTGTCACTTAACACACCAAATCCACGTATCTCACTGTTATTTCCTTCTAATAGCTCATAGCCATCACTCTATAATAAACAAGCCCTTTTTGCTCTTAAGAAGCCAATAGAGAGGGTAACACAGGTAGTTAAATAAAACAAAAACACAACTGTAAGGCTGTAGAAAGTTCAAAATACAGAAATATGTCTTTTAAATCTCTAAGAATGTCACATTTTACTAATTCTGATGATACTCTTATGTTAGAAGATGAAGATTAGCTGGAGGCCAGTTTCAAGGGCTGAGTCTGGGGAGTTTCTTTAATTTAATTAATTTATTTTTGGGTCTTCATTGCTGCGCACAGGCTTTCTCTAGTTGCGGCGAGCAGGGGCTACTCTTCGTTGCAGTCTGCGGGCTTCTCATTGCGGTGGCTTCTCTTGTTGCGGAGCACAGGCTCTAGGCGTGCAGGCTTCAGCAGTTGTGGCACGCAGGCTCAGTAGTTGTGGCTCATGGGCTCTAGGCATGCGGACTTCAGTAGTTGTGGCACACGGGCTCAGTATTTGTGGCGCATGGGCTTAGTTGCTCCATGGCATGTGGGATCTTCCCGGACCAGGGCTCAAACCCGTGTCCCCTGCATTGGCAGGCAGATTCCTATCCACTGTGCCACCAGAGAAGTCCCGAGTCTGGGGAATTCTAACCGTGAATTCAATACTCTGTTTCTCACACACGTGCAGGTGCACGCACGCGCGCGCGCACACACACACACACACACACACACACACACATCATAAACGTGCGTGGGCACAGACACGCCAGGAACCCCCGCCACTAGATGCCTCCAGAGGTGAACGCGCGGACAGCGGTACCTGTCTTGTCCGTCAGCAGGTACACCAGGCGCCCCAGCTCCTCCGGGATGGTGCTGGTCCGGACCACTGTGCCGGGAATATTCTCATCTTTCATAATCATCCACCCGTAGGCGGCTTTGCCCATGTCCAGGTTCACACGCAAACTGCCAAAGAAAACCCATCGCAGTCATTAGTGTGATCCAACACCTCATGTCCAGGTTTTCCATATAAATTTATTTACTTAAAAGCACTGTCTTTAATTTACATGGAATAAATAGATCATATTGGATTTCAGACTTTAAGATAAATGAACGTGTTGACATTTGAGTCAACAGGCGTCTTTTCAGCCCAGAGCATGTGTGCAGGTGCCGGTGAAGCAGGTGCCTCTACTCGGCCCTCCAGCCCAGTTTGCGATGGCGGCCGGACCTGGGAAAGGTGGGCGCAGAGCAGCTCCCCATCCAGGCTCAAAGGGGAGAGCGCCACGTGGAAGGAAGTCGCCGGCCTTCCTGGGAATCAACATCTGAAACGGGTCTGGATATCTGGCCTGTCATTTTACAAAAACAAAGAAGCGTCCCCAGCTTGATGAGCGCCCTGCGGGAGGGGAACAGGCTCCGCGGGGAGGACCGGGCGGGCGGAAGGCCCTCTGAGCATGCGATCCCCTGGGCCAGGCCCTGAGACCAGAGGACCAGAAAGGCTGAGAGCGGGAGGCGGGGCCAGCCCGCCTCGCGGAGCCTGGACTTCAGGGTCAGAGCCACGACCCCCGAGCAGGCTGAGCCACGGCCCGAATTACGCTCTACCGTGGACCGTCCTGCGCCCGCCCGGCATGCACCGTTCTGCCGGGGTGACTGATGTCCACGGCACCAGCACCTGTACGCTGCCCTCCGACACGACCCTGCCCGCCCCCTTCCACCGACCAGGGGCCGCTATGGCCCACCCATGTCAGGTGTACACACTGATGTTATGTAATTTGATGAAATGGGATTATTAACAGAAATCAAGAGACGTTTTTCCACTTCAGTGAAATGGAAGTTTTGAAAGATTGGACAGTGATGAATTGTTTTAAAAAAATATTTTTAATAAGGTGTGGGTGAGACTAAAAACATGGAACTTAAATCTTTGGGAAGATTCTCACCAGACAGATCAGTAAAATCATTTTCCCTCCTCCATAAGGAAATCCAAAGTGGAAATTATAAACCATGCACTATGAATACCTCTTTGTATGAGGAAAATGTAGATTTTCAAAACATACTAAAAAAAAGGGCCAGAGCTCTACATTAACAGACTGGTGAATGAACATATATTTCTATGAATTAATGTAAAATGTAATGTAAACACATATGTGTATGATTTGTAGAAATTCGTTTTTCTCGTTGACCCATTTTTAAGCAGCCCCGTTGTGCAGGACGCGGGCCGGTGGTCCAGGAGGAGGGCCTGCAGGACACTGGCTGAGGCGCTCCGCCCGGGGACTGCTCTGCCCTGTGCAGGGTCCACTGCCCTCTGGCCTCAGCACCCCCGGGACAAGCCTTCTGCGGAGCCCATGGAGCCATCCAGACTGCGACTGGCATTCCCCGCCAGCCTGCATCCAGAGTCGTGCTGCACACGCCTGTCCCCCTTGCGTCTCCCCACACAATCCCGTCACCTTAGACGTCTACGTGTTACTCTTTGACCCAACTTTTCCCTGTGATTCTTTCTCCAAAACCCAAATTCCACATACACAAACTCCCCACGTCTGAAAACTGTTCCCTGGACACCCTCGCAATACCGCCATCTCCCACGGGGGGCAGACGTTGTTCTGTGGACAGTCCCATCGGGGTCCCGTGTGGGGCTCCAGACTGCTCACCCCTTTTCTGCTTCCAACCAGCAAGGGCCTGAATAAAAGCCCTCTTTCCTTTGATGCCTCTACCACACACCATCATCTTCGTAGATAACCACAAAGTTATTCTAAACACGAGTTCAGAACATTTAGGATATTAGAGAACTGTGAAACAAAACAGAAGAGCTTGACAACAGCAAACATTAGTGAGGACGTGGGGAAACAAGTATTTTAATAAACTGCAAGTAGAAGTGTAACAGTGGAGCCACTTAGAGGACCTGGCAGCGCGCAGTGAAATGAAGACTGGCCAGTGCTCCCGGCCGCGCCTCTTCCAGCCATCGACCCACCAGGAGAAGCCCCGACGTGCGCCCAGCAGCACGTACTAGGATGCCGTCCGTGCGGCACCGATCATGAAAGCATCCAAGTCGCCCAGCAACAGTATAGTTAAAATTGGGGCAATAGCAAACCGAGGTACAAATACACTTAATACAATCATATTTATGAATGTTCTAAAAATACACAAAACTTTATAATGTTCACAGGTCCCACCATATGCAACAAGGCCATAAAAACATGAACAGAAAGGACCCACCCCAATTTCAGGAGAAAAATCACCTCTGGGGAAGGCAGGAGCAGAGAGAGGGAAGGTCCATGACTTTATGACATCTACCTTCTTAAAAAGTAAAAGGATCTCAACAAAGACTGAACATGTTAAATCTATGGCAAACACAAGGGCATTTGTCACTAGACTCTGGACCTTTTACTTACCTTAGAAATTTCATAAGTTACAATTGTATAGTAAGATTGCAACTTAAAACAAATGGTGGTCCATCCTACCTTGGACAGTTTTGTTGCAATCCTGTCTGAAAGCACAGGACTAGAATAGAGACCTTCCAAGCCTGGAATTCTAAAGAGCCCCCTGTAAGGACACGCGCTAAGAACATACCACTGCGGGGAGGGCTGCTTGCTAGCTGTTCCCAGAGCAGCTCTCTCTATATACCAGGTGTGTCAAAAATGTTCAGCTGTGTCTAATTTTTTTTAAATAGAATATTTTTATTCACAAGATTTTTATTTCATTTGATTAAAAGAATGCACAAGCATGAAATGCAAACTATAAGTGTGGCAAAGAGAGTGAAATCTGGCGACGAAAACCAGGAAATCCAAGACATCCAGGGGTGTGCACGTAGGCAGGCAGACACCCAGGGACGTGGAACAATACGGCACTGAAACAACAGGGGCTGGCACGGGGAAATGTGCCACGGCTCAAGCTAACGCTGAGATACCCCCAGGAAGAAGCCAGCACAGAAGCAGCCCATGAACCAGGAAGGGCTCCCAGGGTTTCAGCGAAAAGTAAGAACCACCAACAAATGAGAGGCCCCTTAGCAACGGTGAAAACAGGGCCGAGATTTAGAGGTAAGAAAATTTCATTTCTTCAAGACGCTAGAATTTGGTGAGCCAGTAAAGAAAATATCAAATCCCAGTAAGGAACCAAACACCTGGCAAAGGGGTGTGGGCGTCACTGTCCCTCAAGGCAGGACGCTGATCATGGGTGGCGGCCACTTTTATGGCAGGTAGGACAGGAAAACGTGGGTGGGTGAGCGGCAGCCCTTCTGCACGCCTCCGAGGCAGGCTGGTGAAGCCCTTTAGTCAGCAAGGAGTCACTGAGCCCCAGACTATCAGCAGGTAGAACAAGGACAGAGGAATTATACCTCTGTGCATAACCAGCCGGGCCTCATTCGTCCTCATTAACAGTCAGACCTAAGACCACTCAGATAGGCTTCAAGTTCTACCGGGACGTCTGCACCTGACTTAATTCTACCAGGAAAGCAGCAGACAGGACGGACTGACTCCATGTGGTGAAGCTGCTTGTGTCCAACCCTGCGACCTGCCTATTAATAAATGCACACTTGGAAGGCGATCTCCAGGAGTCAGTCAGCGAAGAAAGCCTGCAGGCGAGTCAGAGAAATTCAAATAAAAGAATCACAATTCAGGGCTTCCCTGGTGGCGCAGTGCTTGAGAGTCCGCCTGCCGATGCAGGAGACGCGGGTTCGTGCCCCGTTTCGGGAGGATCCCACGTGCCGCGGAGCGGCTGGGCCCGTGAGCCATGGCCGCTGAGCCTGAGCGTCCGGAGCCTGTGCTCCGCAGATGGGAGAGGCCACAACAGTGAGAGGCCCGCATAACGCAAGAAAAAAAAAAAAAAAAAAAGAATCACAATTCATTTGTCCATAACTTTCACATCTTACAGATTATAAGACCTGTACTGATCAGAAAGAAAATCTCTAACTGACAGCGACACGGACCTTATAAAGTAGCCCCTTGCTAGCTCTCGGCTCTTCTGAACCCTGCTAGGAGGGTGAGGACACGGCCTGCGCAAGGTGACCTGCGGGGAGAGCACCGCAGTCCCCGGGCCTCCCCTGCCCCAGGGGCACTGGTCCAGGACGTGCCATCGCCTGCACACAGCACCTGGCTTGTGTGAGCCCCAGGGGTCTCCCAACAGCTGTGGGGAGGCGCCCGGAGGGGTGGCCAGCCAGGAGGAAAGGCTGGCAAAGTACTGGGGAGCGTCCTGCCAACAGGCACTAAGTAGCGGCCGCCCAGGAAGAGTTCAGGGTGCTAGGAAGGTTGGAAGAAGAAAAAGAAGGATTTTACAGGACTTCTCTGGTGGCGCAGTGGTTAAGAATCCGCCTGTCAATGCAGGCGACATGAGTTCGAACCCTGGTCTGGGAAGATCCCACGTGTTGCGGAGCAACTAAGCCCATGCGCCACAACTACTGAGCCTGTGCTCTAGAGCCCGCGAGCCACAACTACTGAGCCCATGAGCCACAACTACTGAAGCCCACAGGCCTAAGAGCCTGTGCTCTGCCACAAGAGAAGCCACGGCAATGAGAAGCCCATGCACCGCAACGAAGAGTAGCCCCCGCTCGCCGCAACTAGAAAAGCCCGTGTGCAGCAACAAAGACCCAATGCAGCCAAAAACTTAAAAAATAAATAAATAATAAAATAAATAATTTTTTTTTTTTAAAAAGAAGGATTTTACAGGGTCTAACCTGTGATTTGGGTGTGGTCATAAGACAGAGTGTCCAGGAGTCAGGGAATAAAGTGAGAGTCAGAGTCACTTGGTAACAGGCAGGCCAGATGGCCAACGAACGAGCAGGAGCCTGGTGGGCACAGAGCAGGGGCAAGGCCTGGGCAGGGCATGTGACCCCTGTGAAGATGGCCCAGATGGCTCCCTGGAGTTGGGAAGACAGGGCTCTTCTCTGTGTGCTGTGGTCTCCTTGCAGCTTCTGGTAGAATTACTTTTGAAGACATCAGCCTGCCTCAGGGATCTCAAGGCAAGTGGGCTCCTATCTGCAGCCAGACGGGCCTTTCTCAAGAGCCTGCGGTCTGCACTGGGCATGGGGCTGAGCGGGAACCAAAGGAGCATCTCTCAGGTTCCTCCAGGTCGTGCTCCTGAGATCCGGGCCAGAGAGGGTTTACTAATACAACCACTGCTGTACAGAGCTGTAAGAATATAAAACTTCATGAAATACTGCATCACAAATCAACACCACTGGAATAGTTTAGGTTGGCTACAAGTCTAAATCCCCTCGAGGAATGTACAAAGCAGTAGTTACTAGTGAAAAAGGGAATGCAGATAACCTTCACGTTCAGAAAAATAAAGCAGAACTACTGCAGAACGCAAGTTCATGGTTTACAAGTGAAAAACTATTAAAAGGAAAAATACCTTCAACTAGGACAATAATACCATACAGGTAGGAAGGAGAGCTTAAGTTTACTCTGATTCACACGGTACATCTTGATCAAATGTTAGTACAGGGCTTCCCTGGTGGCGCAGTGGTTGGGAGTCCGCCTGCCGATGCAGGGGACAGGGGTTCGTGCCCCGGTCTGGGAAGATCCCACATGCCGCGGAGCGGCTGGGCCCGTGAGCCATGGCCGCTGAGCCTGCGCGTCCAGAGCCTGTGCTCTGCAACGGGAGAGGCCACAACAGTGAGAGGCCCGCGTACCGCAAAATAAAATAAAATAAAATAAAAAATGTTAGTACAATAATTTGCTTTTTAATGCAAAAAATTTCTAGCTCAAACTTCAAACACCAAGTTGACAGAGTAATTATCATCACCATATTTAACTTACTTTTTAGTAATGTTCTAATTTTATGGAATTTTAAAACCCATACCTCTATTCGACTAGTACTTTATATAGTTACATGATTTGTGAACAAAAAAATATATGTTAAGCCTACTACTTTGAGTATTACAGTAATCGATTATAAGGTAATAGATACCATATATATATTTAAGCTAAATTATGTTGCTAATTTAGCAACGGTGAAATTATCTAGAGACCTACTCCAAATAAGTGGAAAAGTCACTGCAATTTTAGATGGTCAGCTGAACCAGAGGCAGTTGTGACCTCTACTGTTATAAAACAAGAAAAATGAAATAAACCATCTTCGTGGGCCAGGGTGTTCAGGGGTGTCACCGAGAGGAACATGTATGAACCTGCTTTACACTACAGGAAGAAAGCACAAGGTTAATTTTAGAACGTAAGATCATCTTAATGGTGGCACTTCCTTTTCCAAACAGTCTCATCTTACAGCTACAAAAGTGTCTGAGGAGGTAACCTGGACCCTGAATAAGTGAGGTGTACTTTGCTAAAACATGCAGTGCGACCCCACTGGCGCCCCATGAGGCCTGCTACATTTCAACTTAATTTGTTACAGTTAAACCTGCAGCATTTATCAGAACCAGGTGAAACAGCCCCAGCTCACACCAGGCTCCGCAGGGAGTGAATCTACCTGAAATAATTCACACGCATTCCTCTGAAGTGAGACGTATGTTTGGATCCTAATCTGAGCAAAAGAAAAGTCATTTAAATGACAAGTTTTATCTAAAGTAATCAAAACCTTTTCCTGTAAATTGTCATTTAAAGGAAAAAGCACAGATGCTATTTAATCTGAATTCCCCCCCCAAATTTTTCATTCTGTGATTCTTTAAAATTTTCATGACACACCACAGATGGCAAGGAATGGTTCCAAAATGTTTTCACTAGGTGAATTCACCCATGGCCATGCACCGGGAAGGTAATATTCTGTTACTGGTTTGAACCTTTCTCCCGGGCTTCAGACTGCATATTCTATTGCCTACAGGGTATCTGACCTTAGATTTACCACAAATACCTTTAAATGAATATATACATGATGGAGGCTAGTTTTCCCACTTCCTCCCCGTCCTGTGCCAAACAAAATAAGAACAAATTTATTCTTGCTCAAGGAGGAGGAGATGCTTCTCCCACCAGTGAATGGTGTGATCTACCCGTCACCCAAGCCAGAAACTGGAAGTGGTTCTAGGTTCCTTTTTTCAGATAGTCAACTCCTGTCAAATCAACCCCCTCAATTCTCCTGAAGCTGCTGCACTGGGGAGAAGCATAGGTTAATGGAATTTTACAGGAATGACATTACATATGACTTGTATGGATTCCTAATTCCCAAATGTACTAGTTCCATGATCTGGGCTGATGACAGACTTGACCCTTCTGAGCCTTGGTAACAGCACCTGGAAAATGCCACGTGTCAGCAACAGCGCATCAAAGTGGGTGACTGAGTCATGCTGATGGAGCAGATGATCACTGGCCCTGAACAGCCAGAGAAGGTTTCATAGAAAAGGCAGAGCTGAAATGGAAAGCGTGGGGGTGGGCAGCATGTGGGTGCCACCTAGGGAGGCAGGGGGTCAGCCAGGCTCCGGGGCTCAGAAGGCATGGATGTTCCGTCACTGGCAGATCGGATATTCCCCCCAGTAGGCTAACTGCTCCTGTGATTTGTATCCACTGCCACACACAAGAGGATAAACAAAATGTAGTCTTGGGTCCCAAGGAACAGAAAATCTAGTTAAGTATGGAAGGTAGTTGAAATTGGTAGAAGCAAAATTCTAAATCACATTATCAAGTTTTGGAGTGGGTGTGGGTGGACTTGGGATTTGAAATAGGGTAGTGTTTCAAAAAATAAATTGAGCCTCAGTGTTCAAGGTGGACGGAACCAAAGAAAGCCTGGAGGCCAGAAGGCGAGTAAGGAGGTGGCACAGGCCGTGGGCTTGGTAAGCACAGGTCCTGCAGTTCTGAGAGCGTGTCTCCCATATCAGGAGGATGGGCACAAACCCAGAAGGTTCTTCAGGGAGAATCAGTCCATCTTCTCAGGTCCCACAACAACCAAATACTGATCAGAGGGTCAAATCCTGGGGTTAATGGAGACAGAGGAATTCAGGATTCTCCCAGCATTCACAGTGGTTTCAAGGCCGCATGCGGGGTGGGGCGGGGGGGCCTTGCAGGGCTGTATGTGTGCGCGTGCATGTAAAACATCTGTGTAGCAACAGTACAAATACACACAGCAGAAATGAGGCCAAATAGTCTGTGTCAATTATGTGAAAGGGTAAATATTCCTATTAAAAATAGCATGTCTCTCAGTTTCTAAACAAATAAATCAATATACTAATTACAAGCAATTTACCAGATACACCTGAAAATGTCTCCAAAAGTCAAAGGATGAAGGAATAGCAAAAGGAAACAGGGCAAGAAACACCCCAGATCCAGCAGAATCTTAAGAACGAAGCTGATGGAGGGAAAGGCTGGCGCAGAGTCAGGAGCCGCCCCGGGCTGCAGAAGCTCAGCTCAGCTCGGCTGTCGTCCCGAAGGGAACGCTGCCCACAGCGAACCCACGCAGCGGGGCCATGGGGCTGGCAGGAGGCGGCCCCGCGCTCTCAGAGCCTGCACCGCCCAGCCAGCGGGTACGGCCACCCCCGTGCTGGGCCTGGACAGTCCACACTGCATGCAGGCAAGCAGTGGCACCAGGAGGCTGGTGCCCCTCTCGGGGGTTTTCCTCAACGGGTTGGAGAGAAGTACTCGCTTTTCACGAGTTTAATTAAGCAAGCAGAACATGAGCCCGAGGCCTCCAACGCCATCTGTGTAGCCAGGTGAGGAGGGCTCTCAGCCAGAGGGAAGCAGAGTCCACAGGCGGGCAAGAGCCCGAGGGCACGCCGGGCTCCCTGTTCCAGCCACACCCAGACAGCAGCGGCCCATCTTTCCCCGGGGGCTGTTCGGCACGTTGGTAATCCCCCTTTGCCTTACACTCACATCATCTAAAAACTGCATCAGTAGCTCTTTCATGGAGAAACACCATAGTCTAGTTAAAAGGCAAACGAGGTAGTAAGTGTATTTGATAAGACAAAAGAGGCACTCAGCATTCTATTAAAAGCCAACACAGACTGATACAAGAAGCTGAATGTAAGAAGAGCCAGAAGGACAAAGGCACAGAGAGCAGAGTCTCGCTCCCGGCGCGCTGCTTTATATACAACTTCACCCCATGGAGAAACAGGTGAGAGAACTGGAGGTGCAGAGGCTGGGAGACCTGCCCGCGGCCACAGCTGTCATGGCATCAACGCAAGAAAGCAGACTCACACCACCTGATTCAAGAGCCTGCAGTCTGCCTCTAAGACAGATACTCACTCTCCTGGATCAAGGGTGCTTTTTAATGACTTCTAACTTTGAAATAGTTAGACTCACAAGAAATGGCAAAAACAGGGCAGAGAGTTCCGTGTGCTCTTCACTTGCTTCCCCTGAAGGTAACATGTTGCACGACCACTGCTTGTTATCCAAACACAGACCTGGTGCGACAATACGGTTAACTCAAATGCAGACTTGATCCAAGCTCTGCCAGCTTTACACGCACTCTCTGCTCTGTGTCCCACGGAGAGATTCCCATCACCACCCTGTCCACCCGTCTCCCCCAGGACACAGACGTTTCCATCATAGCAAGGAACCTCCTCCCCCTCCCCCTCAAGAGTCACACCTGTCCCAGCCCTACCCATGGCAATCAGTGATTTATTCTCCACCGTTACACTTTTGTAACTTCACGAATGTTACGTCCAAGTTATCATATGGATCAACAGTTTATTCCTTTTTATTGATGGATAGTATTCATTGTATAGATATAGTTTGTTTATCCAAGTGATGTTTTTTTAAAAGCCTTCATTTCCCAGGTTTTCTATGAAATAGTTGTATTTTGTTGTTAAAAGAAAGTTTGGTGCATTCTCAAGAATAAGGTTTATCACTTTTGAGGCCTCAAACGTTTAGGTTGGGAAGTACTGGCATGCAAGTTCATCAAATCTGTATGACTTCCTTTACACAAAAATTGCAGGGAGTTCCCTAGCGGTCCAGTGGTTAGGACTTGCGCTTTCACTGCCGTGGCCTGGGTTCAATCCCTGGGTGCGGAACTAAGATCCCACAAGCTGCACAGCACAGTCAAAAAAAAAGGAAAATTGCAAAAACGTTCTGTGACCTAGGGTAATGGGAGGTATTTTATTTGAACCAATGTTCCCACTGAAAACAGCAAGAAATACTGTATAATTTTTTTTTTAATTCCTAAAAGAAATAAAGAACTGAGTAGATAGTGAGAAATTTCTGGACTAAATCCAAATCAGCTACCAGAGAGGTCAGAGACGACCATACAATCTCCTTTGCCCTGAGAGCACACGCCCTCCCCAAGAGTTTGGACTTGCTCTTCCATAGTCCACCTGCGTAAGGAGTAAAAGTAAAGACCAGGAACATCAAAAGGTGGAGGTCCAACAAGAGGGCCTCCTTCCCATGATGGGTGGAGCCATGAAGGGTTAACTCTCAAACTTAGGGAGAACCTGGACCAAGGCACCTACACGTGGAGATGGAGCCAGGCTCACATTTCCTGAATAATTCAGTAACTGTGAACCTTGAACTTGGATGAAGATGTTTCAAGACAGGCAGTACCTCCAAGTACACAGTTCAGAAGCAGGGTATTTGTGTTGGAAAAACATACTTTCATCTTTTATTTCAAATGATTCCTATAGTTAGCTTTTTAAATATAATTGCAAACAAACAAACAAAACCCAAATAAACCACAGCACAACACAACAGCAAACACCACACAGTACCCAAACAACACACCATGAACAAGAGCCACGAGGAAAAAATACAAGAGAACAAAACTGCGAAAGGCATCAGATATTACACGTGACAGACACAAACTATAAAACACCTGGATACACAAGAACAATTAGAAGAATACTTGCATGGAATAGGCAAATATAAAAATGAAATAGTCAGTGTGATATAGAAATTGAATAAAATTTTTAGAACTAAAAAAATACCAATAACTGAAATTAAGAAACTGATTGGTTTAATAGCTGATTAGACACAGCCAAAGATGAAATTAGTGACTTGGAAGACAGGGCACTAGGAATACTATTTATTAACAGAATAAAGCACAGAGACAAAAAGGTGGGAAATACAAAAGTAAAAACAGGAGAAACAAAGGGTACAGTGTGGATATCTAACCAACCTTGAAAGAGAGGTGACAAAATAGGGCAAAGGCAGTATTTAAAAAGACAAACTAAGAATTTTCTTGGATGAATGAAAGAAACCTATCTACAGATTCAAGAATAAACATTCATCTAGAGATTATATCAGAGAGCAGGACACCAACAACAGAGAGAAAATCTGAAAGAGGCTGGAAGGGTCACAGGGGAGTAAGACTTAAATGACAGCTAGTGGACAGCAGCCATGGAAGCCAAAAGAGAGTAAAATAATCATGACAACTTAGAAATCTATACACAGGTGAAACTATTTTTCAAGAAGAAAAGCCAAGCAAAAATCTAGAGAGTTCCCAACAAAGACCAGCACTAAACAAAAACTAAAAAAATAAATTTCTGACAGAAGAAAAATTATTCTACGTGGAAGGTGTGAAATGCAACAAGAAAAACAAAACATGGATAAACCAAAATTAAGAGGGAATCTGTAGGGACTTCCCAGGCGGTCCAGTGGTTAAGACTCCGCGCTCCCCATGCAGGGGTTCCGGGTTCGGTCCCTGGTCAGGGAACCGGATCCCACGTGCATGCCGCAAACTGGGAGTTCGCATGCTGCACCGAAGAAGTCTGCATGTCGCAACTAAAGATCTCTCATGCCGCAACGAAGATCCTGAGTGCCACAACTAAGACCCAGCACAACCAAAATAAATAAATAAATATTTTTTTTTAAAAAAGAGGGAATGTGTAAAACAGTAATATTGGGCTTCCCTGGTGGCACAGTGGTTGAGAGTCTGCCTGACAATGCAGGGGGCATGGGTTCGAGCCCTGGCCTGGGAGGATCCAACATGCCGCTGAGCAACTGGGCCGGTGAGCCACAACTACTGAGCCTGAGCATCTGGAGCCTGTGCTCCTCAATGAGAGGTTGCGACAGTGAGAGGCCCGTGCACCGCGATGAAGAGTGGCCCCCGCTCACCACAACTGGAGAAAGCCCTTGCACAGAAACGAAGACCCAAACACAGCCATAAATAATAAATAAGTAATTAAAAAAAACAAAAAACCCAAGTAATATCTTGGAGTTTAAGAATAACTACAATTAGAATAAATGACAAAAATGGATTAAGTCAGAAGGGGTAAATGGAGTTAAACACTTCTAAGGTGACATGCAAAGGAAATGATTACCTTTAGACTTTGAGAAATTAAGAATGTTTTTAATTTCTAGGATAAATACTAAAAGAACAGAAACTGCTTATAAAACTTATAAACTACTAGAAAAAAAGTGGAATTATAAAAAATAATAAAATGGTAAGAAAGGAGAAAAAATATAGAATAGTTAAGTCACATTAAAAGCACAATATAAAATGATAGATTTAAACTAAAAATATAACAGTATTACAATAATTGTGTATGCACTAAATAGTCAAAAATTATGGCAGTAGATAAAAATTAAACTTTATGCTATTTACAAGAGACACATATAAATATAATTACAAAGAAAAGTTGAAAGTACAAAGATGGAAAAAGACATGCCAAGCAAATTAAAGCCAGCTGGCATTACTATATTAACATAAAACAAAGTAGAATTTAATGCAAAAAGCTTTAGTGGAGATAAAGAAAGTCCCTTTGTAATGAGAAAATGCCTAATTCATAAGAAATATATAGCAATTTAAATCTGTATACAACAGGGAGGGGATATGGGGATATATGTATACATATAGCTAATTCACTTTGTTATACAGCAGAAACTAACACAACACTGTAAAGCAACTATACTCTAATAAAGATGTTAAAAAAAAATTTGTATATAGTCAATGCCAAAGTCACAAAATATATGATACCAAAAACAGACAGAATTCCAAGGAAAAATAGATGAATTCACAATACTGATCAGAGATTTAAACACAATCCTCAGTAACTGTTAGAAAAGGTAAAGAACAAAATCAAGCAAGGGTACACAGAAACTGAAAAACAAGATGAACAACCTTGACCTAACGGACATATAAAACACTGCAGCCAACAATTCAGATTCCATGTTCTTTTCAAGCACACAGCGAATGTTTACAAAAACCAACTAAATATCAGGCCCTATAACTAGTCTCAACATATTTCATAGATCTGAAATAATGAATGCTATGTTTTCTGACAACAATGCAATTAAGTCAAATATGAACAAAGACATACTTAGAAAGGGCAAATATGGTTGTAAACTAAGAAATAACTTTGTAATAACTACGGGTCAAAGAAGAAATCACAGTGGAGATTTAAAAATATTCTGTAGTTGACAATAACAAAAACACTATACATATGAAAACTTTTAGGATGCAGCCAAAGTAGTACTTACAGAGAAATTTATAGCCTCAACTGCATACATTCAAAAAGGGGAAAAACCATGAAAACTAGTGAATTAAGCATCTACCTGAAGAAGTAAGAATAATACAAACCAAAGAAGGCAGGAGGAAAGAAATAAGGTAAGGTAACATTAATAAAATAGAAAAATATTATAGAGCATAGAAAATCAATAAACTCAACCTTAAGACTGCTAAAGTTGACAAACCACTGGAAGACTAATCAAGAAAAAAAAGAGAAAGGGCAGAAATAAGTATCAAGAATGAAGAAGATCACAGATCCTACATATAAGAAGAGAGAACAAGGAAACACTATCAACAAAATTTAATTTAAAAAATCTGAGGGCTTCCCTGGTGGCACAGTGGTTAAGAATACGGCTGCCAATGCAGGGGTCACAGGTTCGAGCCCTGGTCCCAGAAGATCCCACGTACCGCGGAGCAACTAAGCCCATGCCTGCAACTACTGAGCCTGCTCTCTACAGCCCACGTGCCACAACTACTGAGCCATGTGCCACAATTACTGAAGCCCATGCACCTAGAGATCGTGCTCCACAACAAGAGAAGCCACCGCAATGAGAAGCCCTTGCACCACAAGGAAGAGTAGCCCCTACTCACCACAACTAGAGAAAGCCCACAGCAACAAAGACCCAATGCAGCCAAAAATAAATAAATTAATTTTAAAAAAAATTTGAACATTTAGGTACAGTTGACATACTTCCTTAAAACCGTAACTTTTCCAAAACTGACTCAAGAGGAAATTAAAAGCCTGAAAGCAGCTTTTCTAACTCTTTAAAGTTAACTGTTTAAACTATAACTATTTAAGAAATATATTTAAACTAGTAAAGAAATCAACACTGTCAAACATCTTTCCACAACAAAAAGTTCAGGCTGACATGGCCTCCTTGATGTAAATATGTCCAAGGAGTAAATAATTACAATTTTAAACAAAAATATTTTAGAGAAGACTCATCAATATATTTTATGAGAATAGCATAATCTTGATACTAAACATCAAAAGAATGATGTGAGAAGGAAAGTTATAAGTCAATCTCACTCATGTAAACCAATGCAAAAATTTCACAAAAATTACAAGCAGACGGAACGTAGTAATACATGAAGACGTATTACACCATGCCCAAGGTGTGCTTTCCCCCAAGAACACAAGGCAGGTATGGCCTCAGGGCTCCACAGCCCCTGCCCGGCCCATACGCCAGCTCTGGCCTCTGAGGTATTCTTCCTTTTTCAAAGCGCACCACACGTTTACAGCTAGGAAGCTCTATCAGCCCATGTTCAGCCTCTGCAGAATTTGGGATTCTGACAGCCTTCTTATCTTGTCCTGTCTCTGTCCCTTCCAGTCCAAGCTGGCAGTGTTACTGCTGGTGTAATATTCTCAAAACCTCTGTGGGGCTCTCGTGTGTGTCGTGGGGGTCCACACGTCCACACAAAAGGCTCCTCCACAGGTCTTTGCTGGACAACCCCATCTATTCCTCACTTCTGCTGAGATGGCTAAGTGGGTCCATGAGTGCCACACCTAATCTCTTCAGCAAAAGGCTGTCCAGTCACATCCTTGGACTTCTCTCCTGTGCGTGCTTTCCAAACGCTGCATCTTCTAATATTAGCATCTTCTGCAACCTGGATGGCTGAAAGTTTCCCAAGCCGTCAGTACTGAATATCATTCCCAGGTCTAAGTAAGGCTGAGAGAGCTCTTTTCCCCAACCATGCTTCCTGGAAAATGAGGCCTCACTGAAAACATCTGGTAGGTCAGCTCAAACTTGTAAAATATCGCAGAAAGGGCACCTGACTTGTAAGTAACTTGACAAAACTCTCCTAAGAATCTTCCTTCAATAAAACTTCAGGAAAGTTAATTCCAACTTTGGAAGCGAATTTTGTACCTGTGTAGCTAACGTTTTCGACACTCCCTTCTTGGTGTAATGACCGAGCAGAGCTCTAAGCAGGGCACCAGGCGCTGCCCTGGGCAGTCAGATGGTGGAATGTGCGTGTGGGCATTTCCCTGGCAAGCCTCCTGCACATCCGCTGATCCAACCACCCGACCTACAGAACATGAGAGGAAAACTGCCTCCCAAGCCACACAAGCTCTCATTCATCGACATCAGCGTTTACACAAACACACCCTATTGGCAAGAGGTTCTCAAGTGTTGCTCGGAAGGAACGCGCTGTCGCCTCGTGGAACACCATCGTGCTTGTACTGCCCACATCCGTCTCACGTGGGTAAACCCTTCCTGACCCAGCACTGGCAAGACGGTTGTTTCTGACCACCTAGACTGTTATGCAGCATTTTAACACGTATGCGCAAAGAACATAATCATTAGAGACATGTAACTGCAAGCTGCTGACCTGAGGGAATGTGACATGCCCCGTAAAGTGTTCTGATCGTTTGCTTTGTGCTATCAGTGACACAACGATCTAAGGAACATACATTCATTTTAGAGTTACAGGAGTTATGTCTTGTACTATTTTCCTTGAAAAACAAAGTAAACTGGATAAGGTGACTCAAACATCTTTAATTCTGTAGAGAATTTCTATGAAACAGCTTTTCTTCCTTAAGCTGGAAAAGCCTTTTAAGAGTATTAGGTCAGACAGATGTAAAGAACAAACGTATGGACACCAAGGGGGGAAGTGACGGGGGGTGGTGGTGGTGGTGTGATGAACTGGGCGATTGGGATTGACATGTAGACACTGATGTGTATAAAGTTGCTGACTAATAAGAACCTGCTGTACAAAAAAATAAATTAAATTAAATTAAAAAAAAAAAGAATGTTAGGTCAGTAGAAGAAAAAGCACTTTACTTTTCAGAACTGTGTATTTTGCAAAACAAAAAAAATTTTAATCTATTCTTTATTAAACGCAGAAGCATATTTAGTAAATACTAAAAGTATCACTACTCATAGTTTAATGGAAACGTTGCAATGGGAAAACACTTGGTTGAGTCAAATGTAAGCCTTAGGCCCCTAAATCAGTGCCCTCTATACTTTTTACGTTTTATGGTTTTCATCCCTCTGCTAAATCTGTATAATTGCATCCTCAGACTGTGAAAAACAAGGAAAAGTATCATGCTGAAGTAGGTATGAGATATCATGAAGCTAAACAGAGGTACAGTCATAATTCTGTCTAGTAAGTCTCCCCAAGCTTGACCGAACATGTTACCCTAAATAGAAAATTGTTGATGGAAAAACTAGAACAAGCCAGATTTGCAGAAAGCCTTGTACCTTTCTCATTTTGTAATCAGACTTTTTTTTTTTTTTTGGCCACACCATGTGGCACATGGGATCTGAGTTCCCTGACCAGGGATCGAACCTGTGCCCCCTGCAGTGGAAGCGCAGACTATTAACCACTGGACTGCCAGGGAAGTCCCATATAATCAGACTTTTTAAAAGGATATACAAAGTATGCACTCCGATGTTCACTACAGCACTATTTACAATAGCCAGGACATGGAAACAATCTAAACGTCCATCAACAGATGAATGGATAAAGAAGATGTGGTACAAATATACAATGAAATATTACTCAGGTATAAAAAGGAACGGAACAGTGCCATTTGCAGAGATGTGGATGGACCTAGAGATTGGCATACAGAGTGAAGTAAGTCAGAAAGAGAAAAACAAATATTGTATAATATCACTTATATGTGGAATCTAGAAAAATGGTACAGACAAACTTACATGCAAAGCAGAAGTAGAGACACAGATGTAGAGAACAAACTTAAGGTTACCAAGGGGGGAAGTGGAGGTGGGATGAACTGGGAGATTGGGATTGACATATATACACTATTGATACTATGTATAAAACAGATAACTAATGAGAACCTGCTGTATAGCACAGGAAACTCTTAAAAAAAAAAAAGGATATACATACTGACATTGTCAGTTTACTAAAGAAAGAAGTTAAAGAGAATTAAAAAAAATAAAGAGAATTAAATAAAATATTAAAAAAATAAAAGTTGAATATTGTTCAATGGTTTCTATCAGTTAAAGATAGAAGTGCCCCAGAAACAAGAAGGAAGAGAGTTCTTACTTGGCCTTTCGCATCATACAACAGAAATAGTAGTGAAGTGACACCACGTAACATTTCAGAACTGATACAAGCAACAGAAACGAAGAAAAACAAGATTAATGAAAGCAAAGGAAAAAACCCTGGGAATTCCCAAGAAAAAAAGATGTGCTTAAGAGATATGGGAATAGGAGCTGTATGTCAGCAGCTGCAGAAGGACATGCGGGAAGGACTGGGTTAACAGCTAAGATAGGCAGTGCTGACCCTGAGACTCAGCCCCAGGAGGCCGGCTGAGCTGGCACTGGGTGGGGCTCGCAGTGGAGTTCACATGGGGCTGTGGGGTTCACACCAGGGTAAGTGGAGTTCACACCAGGGGGCAATGAGATTCACACCAGGGTCAGTGGGGTTTACACAAGAGGGCAGTGGGCTTCACACCAGCGGGCAGTGGGGTTCACATCAGAGTCAGTTGGGTTCACACCAGGGGGGCAGTGGGCTTCACACCAGGGTCAGTGGGGTTCACACCAGGGTCAGTGGGGTTCACACCAGCGGGCAGTGGGATTCACACCAGGGTCAGTGGAGTTCACACCAGGGTCAGTGGGCTTCACACCAGGCAGTGGGGTTCACACCAGGGTCAGTGGGGTTCACACCAGGCAGTGGGGTTCACACCAGGGTCAGTGGAGTTCACACCAGGGTCAGTGGGGTTCACACCAGGCAGTGGGGTTCACAGCAGGGTCAATGGGGTTCACAGCAGGGTCAATGGGGTTCCCTCTTTCATTCTAGGTGGATCATTTCTTCCACACTGAGAACAATACATTCAATAACATCATATTCAATGAAACCAGACATCTGTTTTTCTTCATTCTTAAACCCACCTTATGGGAATGATGTAGGAGAAGAGCAGGAGAAAGCGGAAGAGACTGCGGTACCAGGGACCTGAGAATCCCTGCAAGGTCACCATGACAACCGAGAGGGCAACCAATGCCAAAAACAGCGCTTTGGTCAGCTGATTGAGCTCAAGGTCCAGCAAACCAACCTGAAAGAAAATGAAGAGTTAGGACAGAACCATATTCTTAAATTTTCTTTTGTACTAGCCTTCATTATACTGAAATACAAAAATGTACTAACTTTACATTTTCTTCTGAAAACTTCTCCTGACGTTCACAGTTCTTTCTGAAAAGCCTTTTAGAGATTTAGGGAGAATTTCTGAAAGTGACCCATGGTCCCCAGAGCATTTCCAGAAAGAGTCTACTGAGAAAACACGAGTCCTGAGTATCCAACCACAAAAAACTCAGATCCTTTCTCTAGATGATGAGGTTACAACCAGCAACTGGACAAAAGGGGATGCGGGACGAGAGCCGCATGGACGGCCTGGCAGCCCGGCCAGTTATCCGGGAGCACACGCGCCTTTTCCTCTGCATGTGCCATGTCAGGGAATCACTTCAGATTTTCTTCAGAACAGGACAGCATGTCTGTCATCCCTCTCTGCCAAGAGCCTCCCTGAAAAGAATTTCTCTTAATTAAGAAGAAAAGCAACAGGTGGAGTAGTTAGCCTGCAATGACAACTTGTTAATTTGCAGAAGTCCTGTACTTCAGGTCCTCCCAGTAAGGCACACAACACTCCAATTCATCCTGTGGGTCATTTGCCAGCTGAGCAAAACGTGAGGGAAAATTATGTCAATAAGAATTAGTTCCTTTTTTGTGTGCATTCTGTGTGGGATCTTGGGGACTGTAAGAACGAGATACCCAAACACCATCCATTCTACGAGCGAAGAGAACACAGCTCTTCTGAAGCATGCAGCTTCAATTTCAAGCCCAGCACCTCCACCAAGTCCTGCTCCGTGCTTAGTGTCATTGCTGAAAGACTACCGTGCAATGCAGCGTGGGGGGCAGAGAGAGGAGCGGGGAGGGCGGTGCCAGGCTTTGTAGAAGGGCTTTAGAGCCACAAAGAGGACAAGTGACACCGTACAGCAGTTAAGATCCCTCAAGACTCTGTGTTTAGGCTAGTTTGAATGCTGGCTCTGCCACCTGGCTGCACAACCTTGGGCAGGCTGAGCATCAGTTTTCCCATCTGTAAAATGGACTGTAACATGTCTTCCTGACAGGACCCGGGGTGGGGGGAAAGAGATGACGCACAGCACAGGGAGCACAGCTTCTGGTAAAGAGCAAGCCTACATGCATGCTATTACTATTGTCATTACTATTATCATTGTTATTATTACTAAAAACCTGGATTTGAATCTCTGCTTACTAACTGTGTGACCTTGGGGAATGTTCTTACACTCTAAAAGCCTCACTCACCTCCTCTGTAAACTGGTGTTACCCATCTCCTAACAGAGATGCCTGGAGAAGCCCAAACAATGTGGCAAAGCTCACTGTCACTACTGGTCACCCGCAGGCCAGGGCACAGCAGGTGCTTAACAGAACTGCTTATTTGTAATTTATGTGACACTAGCAGAAGACTGAATCCTATCAGGTTATCTACCTGCCATCTGAGTTTCTCCTGAATCTGGTACAAATTTTGAAAAAGAAAACATGATTACCAAAACTATACTGTTATTCTCAAATTTAAAACTTTTAGAATTACTAACCTACTTAATACCAGTTTATTTTGGAATGCCTTTTGAATACCACGTCTTTGGCCAATAAAAAGCTAGCCTTTTCCACACTTCACTGTTTAGTTTCTATCTGGTTTTGATTAGGGTTTGCCACAAAGGCTCATGAGAACATTAGAACCTGTAGTTCCAAAGAAAGCATAAAACTTTGTCAGAAAACCCAGTTAAGTGCAGCAGTGAAGAAAATTCATTCATTATACAAGCGAGTTTAAATACCTACTACATTTTTTGCTAAACTCTATGGTTATGAAAAATGAGTAAACTATGAGATTTTACCCTTCAAGAAACAGCCAATCTAGTAGGAAGTATAAGGCGAACACCAGTAATATATCCTACAAAAGAGAAATATTCTCTAACCAAGCTTATGGATGAAGTCACTTCTCAGAGCTGCCAGTCATCAGCACTGCTGTTGGTTGACACCTCACGGCCTTTAGAAGGCTCCAGAAACCATGGGAATGACAACAGGGACCCAGAAGCTACACCACTGAAAGTCTGTCTAGCGCACTCGCCCTACCTCCACACCAAACCCAACACTACAGGGTCTGCACAGTGGTCTGGGAGCCACAGGTCCCCACCTGCAAGGGCCCCGGGGGTGGGAGCGGGGCCAGGGGCGAGGCGGCTCTGCAGCGTCTGCGCCTCCAAGCCACCACCCACAGAGGCCCCGCCCCTCCAGGCCCCACCACACCACAAGGCCCCACCCCCACTAAGTCCCTCCCCTCACCAGGCCCCTCCTCTCCGCAGCCACCACCCCAGCAGGCCCCGCCCCTCGCCTGGGACACGTGGTCTCCTCTGGCCGAGCGCGCTCTTCAGACTCGGAACCCCAGAGACTTTAAGCAAGTCCTAGAGATGCGCTGTCTCCTGTGCGCAGCTTGTGCGCAGATGAGACCCTTCCTGGCCAGGCCGGCCGTGTCTGCAGGGCTCTGCGGGAAGCGCCCTGCCCCCCTAGCGGTCACTTCCAGCGCAGTGACCGGGCGAGTGGGCAATGGGGCCAGCCACTCCGGGCTCGCCACCTCTGGGCCGGGACGAGCAGCGGGAAGGACCGCGCCGACGGTTCTGGAAGCTTCCCCGGTGGAGCGGGACTGGGCTCCGTAAGAGCGGCGGCCAGGACCGTGGCGCCTGATTTATCAACTCCATTTAAAAACCGGCAGAACCAGGACAAATACCTTGCAATTTCCGCTACTTCAACTACTATACAGTTTATGCTTGAATTATTGAGAAAAATAGGGTTTTGGATTAAAATGAAGAGAAATTAAGCCAGGGAACTAGAGCATGTTTCAAAGCCCGGGCCCTCCGCGGCGACAAAGACGGCCTAAGTTCCGAGCCTCGCGGAGGGTCAGATGAAGTCATTACTCATGCAGTCAGCGAAAAAAGACTCAATTACCTCAACGTAAAGATGCTATCAATGAATGCAAAGCGCATATTTTACTCTATTCATCCAAATCCCATTAAAAAGTGAAAGGAATGATTTAATCTGGCCTTCCAGAGTTGGCCTTTTTTGTAATAAAATAAAGAATCACTGTCTTGCAAAATGCATAACCACTGCCTCACACTTTCCCCTGCATCATGGCAGTGAAGGACTGTAAGAGCTGGGACAAAACAGTCAGGAATGAGGACAAAGTTTCCTTTGAAAAAATGACCCATATAGGATGGAAACATTACAAGCAGCCCACTGCACATTGATATTCAGCTAATTCAAAGTATTAATACCTTTCTAATTGACGAGGACACATGTGGTCAACTGCCTGACTAGTGACTATAACTAAATGTCGTCTTCACCAACCCCTTCTATGAATGAAAGGTTTAGCAGAGAAAACACAGCTTCTCAGTAATGGGCTGTTCCCTGCTTTCTTTCAGGAGCCTTTCCTGAACTATGATTATTCTTCCTGGAACATAATTGCAACCGAGCTATAGTATATAGTATGATCTTTTTCTGGGGGGGGGGGGCGGTCAATTCTAACAAAGCACAGGGAGAAGAAAAGAGACACTTCAACTATTTTTTTAAAGGTCACTTTCAATTTTATACTCATTTCACTAGAACACCCTTAAAAGTTTCTTCAACTTGTCTAACATGCAATCTGGACTCAAAAACTATTCCATATGAAAGCTAGTTAACTTTAAAGCTACAGATTCTATAAAGAAGGTGGTAGGCTGAGTTTTGATGTGAAACTCTTCTTTCTTTCAAAAATTTCCTAGAACATCTGAACAGGCCAGATAGCTTTTACTATGATTTCAAGACCTTTTTACCCCTAAGGTATATTACTAATCAGCTGAAGTAATTATGACTGTATAAGAAAAGGTAAGTACACTAGGAAGTAATTTTCAACATTTTTCTAATTTCCTATATTAGTAAAGCACATTTTCTTCCACTTGTCATAATATTTGTTTGATTTGAAACAACTGTGATAACAAAATTAAATACGCTACTGGAAATTTTAATCTCCAAGGGAAAATCTGTGCATAATGTCTAAGATGCCACAATGGCTCTGGGAAGGGGCTGCTCTGAGATAATGAACACAATAATTGCCTGTATAATCTAAAACGCTACTAATGGCAACGATCACAGATCCACTTAGCTCCTCTTTAATTTATGTACCAAGTTTTAAACAGCTAATGGTTCTCAGTAAAATAATGGTTTATACCAACAATGAAGGGTAAATACGGTATCCTCCTGCTTAATCAAGAAAAGATCAGTCAGGTTTTTTAAGGCATCCATGGACGAATGAGACCCCACCTTATCTCAGTAACACAATGTCTTTCCAGCCCATCTCAAAGTCCCCCTAAGTCCCCAAGAAATCAATGTAGAAGTCTCGTGTTATAAAAACTTAGTAGCAGGGCTTCCCTGGTGGCGCAGTGCTTGAGAGTCCGCCTGCCGTTGCAGGAGACGCGGGTTCGTGCCCCGTTTCGGGAAGATCCCACATGCCGCGGAGCGGCTGGGCCCGTGAGCCATGGCCGCTGAGCCTGCGCATCCGGAGCCTGTGCTCCGCAAATGGGAGAGGCCACAACAGTGAGAGGCCCGCATAACTCAAGGAAAAAAAAAAAAAAACAACTTAGTAGCAGAGAAAACAAAAGGCATAAAAATAAGCACTGCCAACTGCTCCTCACGTGCTATTACCCCTGGATCAATGTTATGTGAACATCCAAGTACTGTAACCTTGCTTCTAAAACTCACATTTCCTTATTTGCTACATGAAAGTATTTTAGTATAGCAAAACCATAAGATGCAAAATGTCAAAAAGCCAATTTAAACTCTTGCAGAAAGCTAAATATCATTTTAATTTGTCCTATATTTTCCCTGTAAATATATCTCAATTTGAAAAACAGAAACGCCTCTAATCTACTAGCAAATGCACTCACAACGACTCTACACAGACAGAGATACAGCTTCACACGTGAGAGACTACTTAGGGGAAACTATAACATTACCGTTAACGTTGTTTATCTTTTAGCAGCTAAACTATTCTCGGATCAGCCCATCAGCCCCACATCACTCAGAATTTGGATTGTGACTACAAAATTGACATAGGGCTACTACTTTAACCTAGTTGAAATTCCTATTAAAAAAACACATTTCTTGGGGCTTCCCTGGTGGCGCAGTGGTTGGGAATCTGCCTGCCAATGCAGGGGATGCGGGTTCGAGCCCTGGTCTGGAAAGATCCCACATGCCGCGGAGCAGCTGGGCCCGTGAGCCACAAATACTGAGCCTGCGCGTCTGGAGCCTGTGCTCCGCAACAAGAGAGGCCGCGATAGTGAGAGGCCCGCGCACCGCCATGAAGAGTGGCCCCCGCTTGCCACAACTAGAGAAAGCCCTTGCACAGAAACAAAGACCCAACACAGCCATAAATAAATTAATTAATTAATAAAAAAAAATTGTCAGGTGCTGTGCTATTTTAAAAAATTTAAAAATTTAAAAAATACATTTCTTTTAAATATCTTTGAAACAAATTGGTCCTATATTTTCTACTTTTAGTAGAATCTTAAAAATAATAATAAAAAAAAGTACATATCTTCAATTCAAATAATTGAAACTCTTACACTAAATCTAACTCCTAAATCTTACAGCAATAACTCTTTTACAGTTTGGAGTTTAAATTAAAAGTATTAGTTTTTTTTTTAAGTGATGTGATGTAGCCCTTTTATTCTTATTCTCCAGTTTATTTATTCATTCATCTTTGGATATGAACGCCTCTGTCCTAAGTGTCTGTCCTGCATGCAGGCGCCACCCACCCATAGACAACTCGGCTATTATCATTTACTGCCCCAGTGATCTGCGAAATAAGAAGTGCTTCTTTTAGCCGTTCTAGCCTATTGGCTCAATAATCTGTACTTTAAAAGCTCCCTAAGTAAGTATCAGCACACGATAATTCTTAATATCACCTTAATTTTTAAAAGTCAAAATCTATATTTACACAATAAACATTTAAAAGTCTATTCTGAAAGAATATTTCATATTCTACATTTTTACCTGCAAAAAAATTTTGCCTGACTATTCTATATTCAGTATTTAAGGTTTCTTCCTTGCTTACCAAATAGTTATCACATATTTTTTTTCTTGAATATTTAACATTTAAAAATAAAATGGGGGGACTTCCCTGGCGGTCCAGTGGGTAAGACTTCGCCTTCCCATGCAGGGGTGCGGGTTTGATCCCCTGTTAAGGAGCTAAGATCCCACATACCTTCTGGCCAAAACACCAAAACATAAAAGCAGAAGCAATATTGTAACAAATTCAATAAAGACTTTGAAAATGGTCCACATCAAAAAAAAATCAAAAAAAGGAAAAGAAAATGTGGTTATTATATTTTTTAGATAAACAGAAAAAGCCTTAATGCAAAGCTCAGCTCCTCAGCAAGGAAGTACAGCCTCTTTCCATGTGAATGTGAGAAACTCAGGAGAGGGGGGACCCAGTGCAAGCCCTCACCTAGTTTACACAACCTTGGTACCGATCAGCTCCGTGTTTAGGACAATGCACGTCGTCAGATCACTCTGTCCGCTAGACACAATAAACATGTTGTTAAGGGTGAAGTTATACCTAAAGTCTACAAACATATTACTTGCTGAGTTTGAAGGGGGCTTCATGAGTGCAGAATGCGGCTGTCTTCTCAAGCCGTCAACCTACCAGATCATTTGAGAAATTTCGATAGTGGCTTGAGCATTTGCTATAACACATAGCCACGTAACATTTTATAATCATCAAAAATGCCAGGGCTTCCCTGGTGGCGCAGTGGTTGAGAGTCCGCCTGCCGATGCAGGGGACACGGGTTCGTGCCCCGGTCCGGGAAGATCCCACATGCTGCGGAGCAGCTGGGCCCGTGAGCCATGGCCGCTGAGCCTGCGCGTCCCGAGCCTGTGCTCCGCAACGGGAGAGGCCACAACAGTAAGAGGCCCACGTCCTGCAAAAAAAAAAAAAAAAAAAAAAAAGCCAGAAAATAGCACATTATCTATGAACATATGGACATACACATATATACACGTCAGGTCTGTTTTTGCAAAATGCAGACTTACTTTTATATTCATGCAGGACAATTTGGTCAAGCCTGTTACTGTCTGACAGCCTCTGTCACAGTAGAGCCTTTATTAAGGCGTAACCAGTATATTAAAAAGTCATCAAATTTAAAGCAATATAGTGACTTTAAGTGGTTAGTTTAATTTTTTGTTTCTAATAATTACTATAAACTATTTCAAATAGGCTGAACTTGTGACACATCGAAGCCATGTTTAAAACAAAGATGAGTGTGCACAGATATGCAAAACGGTCTGGAAACCGTTTGGAAATTTAATTTGTACTCTATGTACACAAACTACATGAAAATCCAGCACTGAGTATTTCAAGGAGACCATAATTTTCTAATGTGCAGTAGTTCCGGCCTTATTTTACAATAGTCCACACAGTTTATTTAAAAACCAGGGATGCAAGGAGACTACACTACACAAACCACTATCAGCCCAACACTATGCTGAATACGATTTGTGTGCACTGCTGTCATGTTTCCTGTTGATACTCCGTTGTTGCTTTTATAAAAACATTTCTCTTAGCTGGGGAGAGAAAGCAAAAGCGAAGGTGCAGTATGTTGCGGCTTCGCCAGCAGAGGGCGCTCAAGACTGTTGCTTTTTTTGTTTTTCGAATGCTGAAAGCCTGCTTTTGGTAAAAGCAGAACTTCGATCTTCGATCAGCCATTTCAGTATATATAATACATGTTATCTTAGTTTTATTAACAAAAAAAAAAGTTACCATATCTGTGTTGTCATGAAGAATCCAAGACAGAATTTATAGACTTTAACGTGATGAATTAATTATATTGAAGGAAACTTCCCAAATAAAAATCTACTATCAAATAAGGATATTTGGTATTTGTCATATTTAAAGATATGACAACCAAAATACTGTAGGTAATCGGTACAGTAGTATAGTGCTAAGGCTTTATTTTTTTTTAAAGATTTAAATCTACAAACTAAATCAATAAAGTTGTAACAACAGCTTACATTAATGGTTTAGAGATCCTGCATATATTTACCTTATTTTTGTCTTAACAGTGTAGAAAGCTATCAGTTTTAAATGGTTTTGCTAAGACCACCCACCAATTCAAAATGATTACTTCAAGCCTGAGCTATCTACCGACACCAGAAACCTCAACATTCAACATCAGTCATGTAAGTGAAATTTGAGGTCAGGCATTCGATTTCAATTTAATCTAATTAAATAAGCAGTTTATTTTGGTAATTTTATATTTATTTTAACAGATATTTTACAAGTAGCATTAACCTACTCTCGAATTCTTACTATCTAAAAACACAATACCCATGAGTTTAGGGATTAGTAACTGTGTTTTTAAAAAAAAAAGTCTGGAAAAACGCCAGCAAGAGCAGATTCTGTGCATAGTCACCGATATGCTTAGGAACTTTGACTTTTATTTTGTGCTTCTTCAAAGACTTTAAAAGTCCCCACACTCTTGGAAATTCTTTTTTCCCTAGAAACATGAAAAATAGATTTTTTTCTAATAAGAACTCTAAATGGTTCTGATATTTTTAAAGAAAGTCTTTTATTAGGAGTCTTAAAATTTTAACAGACTCAGAAAGAAAGGGCAGACAATGGCTTCTTGTAAATCTGTTGAAATATGGGGCAGTCCTCACCTTTCATTTTCTGGTCGATTTTTCATACTGAGGAGGCTATACTATTTAGCACATTTTTCTTCTGGGAGATATGGGTGTGTGTGTGTGTGTCTTTATTTTCTCCTGCATGTGGCGAGTCCCTTATTTTAAATATTGTTTGTGTATGTGTGAATTTTAGAAACACCCTTCAAATATACTCTTAAATATTCATTTAAATATAATTTATAAAATATATTATTGAATAGAAAATACTCTTAGATTTTTAAGCACATCAATAATAATGCTGTTAAAATCTGGGCTCTGTTACTGCTTGCTAAAGAAATGGCTGAACATACAGCCAGGGCTTCTAACACTATTGCACCCAAAATTCCCCATCACAGTGACTGCATCCCTTCAGGGCACCCTCTGAACTCTTCAAAGAGCTGGAAAAGTATTTGGCGGCTTTCTAACACCCAGGAAGTGACATATTGAAGGACGCATTCCTGTTAGCGGCTTGAAACTGCTGGACCGTACATGATGGGAAAAGACTGGGATTTAGGCGACGGGAGTAGATCAGAGCCCCTTCTCAGGGAAAACCAGTACCTGGTGGCCCCCCAGCACGGGAGGCACAGGGAATGGCCGGGCAGGCAGGTACCAGGGCTGCCCTTCTCCCTGGAGCCTGCCTGGGACAGGGCCAGAAGAACTGCCGTGTTTCTTTAAAGAAACTGCATGGGATGGTGGGGGTGGGGGGACACCCTTCCACCTGCTTGGTTATTTTCCTAATAAAATTCTGGGAAAGGGAACGGTTAAGTTTTTAGTAGTAAACAAGGTCATTCATTTATGAAGAAACTTTAATTTCCAGCCCTAGATTTTCTTCATAAGAGGTCATGATACAGATGAATTTCTATAACAAAGTCAGAGATTTGTTCAGTGATTCAAAACGTTACCATCTAAATTCTTTCTTTGGCATACCGACAAGTAAAATGCATTTAATGGCTTGTGCCAGGGAATTTACTAGACATTAGTTAGCAATTTTTCTGTATAATAATAGATTCCAGAAAGCCTGGTTTCAATATGGAATACTTCAGTCCCATACACAGTATATTATAAAGTTGTTAATTCTAAGTAACGGTATCTTAGGGGGAAAAAAAAAAAAAGACAATCGGCAGGAAAAATCCTCAACGCCTAAGTGTCGCATGTGGCAGAGTTCAGCTTAGCATGTCTCACGTCTCGGTTTCTGCAGGCAGCGTGGCGCTACTAGAATGTACACTGTACCGTGCAGCCCGTGAAGAGACACAAAGGCTGCGATGGTGTCACTACCCCCTTCACCGCTTGTTGGTTTACTGTGTAAATATGTGGGAACTTATGGACCATTTAAGGTCTCCACCCCAGTCTCCAGATACCTGGCACCCATCACGACGTAAAACCACTCAGTAGGGTTTTTAAATCAAGAGTCATTAGCTGACTTGACAAGATCTGTGTCTAAGATATTTACTGGAAACAAAACTATGATCACCGTTTCACTGAACTCATGAAATTCTGTCTCAATGAAATGCATATCACCTCTTTGTGATTATATTAAACACGTGAAAAGATACAGAAAACCCTGGTCAGTGTTTGAAACACCTCAGAATTGCTATTATCTTGTCCATTCTCTGTCCCACCAACATATCAGCATAACTAGCTGACAAATGAAAGTTAACAGTAGGTAAACATAATTAAGTTTTAAGGCAGCGTAGCAGAATGGCAGACACAGAATGGCATAAAGAGAAAAAGAATGAAGAGAGTTATCATACTCGCCTAACACCTTTGAATCAACGTTACTTAGTTTTCAAAATCCATAGTTCTCATGATTTGCATCTTTTGAAAGGAAAACGGAATGCAGGAGATTTGCTGAAATTTTTAAATGACAAGCTTAATATGGTTAAATAAACTTTTCATCTTCTTAACTACCCTTTTATTATTAACTGTCTACTTAAGAGGTTTATTACTGGTATCTTGGCAAAATATAGCACTACTTTAAGCCATCTAAAATTTTTGTGTTACTTTATGTCTTCAAGGACACTTTATGAACCATTTCATACTTAATGGCTTGTAAGCAATCCCAAGAGTTGGGGATTGTGTGAAAAGTTGCCCAGACTGACAGATGAAGTGAAAAGGTCTGTATTAATTTCCAAATAAAGAAATGCATGGCGTGGTATCTCACGATGATTATACTCTAAAGTACCAATTAGAGCGCATCAGAGACCAGAGCAAGTTGACACTCTACAATAAAGCAAATAATTTCCAGTTGGAGGGGCAGAAAATGTTAATATGCAATGTTCAAGACTACAAGAATCTTTGTAAAAGGAAGCAGCTAATAAGGTTTAATGATGCATGTCAGGAAGCCACAGTATGTAGGGAA
>NW_006775534.1:833344-847026 GCF_000442215.2 Lipotes vexillifer
AGGGAAACACAGCTGGCTTCATTTTGTAAACTATTTGATATACACATCTTTCTAGTTCGCGATTATCAGCTGTGCCAGTGCCACAGGGGACAGCTTAGCCTTCAAATCAGGGCATCCTTCTTGTTCTCTAAATTACAAGTAAAATACATTAATATAATATGGTGCTATAGGCGAGTGCCCCGACCGAAGCTTATCCGCTTGAGAAAGAGGATTACAGAAGTCCTCTGTAGAATGTCGTGGAAGCAATCTCGCCAGCCTAATAGGCTCCTAAGCGCCAGAACCATTAAAACAAATCATAAAACAGGCAACACACTTGGACTTAGTGAAGTAATAACCTTCACAAGTCGGTCACCATCTTCCCCACCTTGTGTATTAAAATGCAGACTAACTGAAAAGCGCTTCTACTGAGAAAGCCCAGCCCGCCGCCGTGCTTTCTTTCCGGGGCGCACCTGCGCGTGCTGAGAGGACCGGCGCCGATGGCGACAGGCCGCCTGCTCACGCCATCTCCGCCAAGGGCCTGCAACGGCAGGTGACAGCAATTAGCAGCAGATGACAGCAGCACTTAGAGTCTGCACCAGATGGCAGCTCAGGGTCACCGGAAGCCAGCAAACCTTCCACGAGGAAACCCTGTGTTAGGCAACTATCACACTCGAAAGCTCTCAGACACAAGTTAATTATTCAGCCACCAGAAGACAACAGCTAGGTCACAACTCTGATATCAAAATGCTGTTAATCACTTGGAGTGCACTTATTTTAAGCGTAATTACACATATCCGCTGTTCAGAACATGCACCTAATGACGAAGAGGGAGCCCTACACAAAAAGAGCTACAATTCTAGTAATTTAGTGGATTGTCGTAGGGCAAAGTATACCCAATAGGCTCTGACTTGGGTGGAGGCCGTTTACGGCCAAAGCAAGAACCAGCCACGCAGCAGGAGTCTTGACGAGACACCCCTGGCACCCTGGCCTGTCATGGAGGTGAGGAGGGCCCCCAAGGACCCGGGACACGCGTCACCATGAAAGGGCGTCGGTGAGCTAAGAAAAGACTTCAAATCTCGAGGTGGTCTGTCAAGGCTTCTGGCTCAAAACTAAAGTCTTAGGTTGCTGCAGCTCGGCTGAAGCCAGGAGACAGGAGGCGGTAGGATTTTAGACAGACTGTGGCATCCGCACGGGGGACGGACCCCTCACGGGCCATTCAGTGTCAGCTTCACCTGACATGTTCCCCGTGAAAAAAACATGCAGGCGAAAACGCTTCAGACAGAGCTTCCCTGGTGGTGCAGTGGTTAAGAATCCGCCTGCCAATGCAGGGGACATGGGTTCAAGCCCTGGTCCGGGAAGATCCCACGTGCCGCGGAGCAACTAAGCCCGTGTGCCACAACTACTGAGCCTGCACTCTAGAGCCCACGAGCCACAACTACTGAGCCGTGTGCCACAACTACTGGAGCCCACACGCCTAGAGCCCGAGCTCCACAACAAGAGAAGCCACTGCAATGACTGCAACAAAGAGTAGCCCCCGCTCGATGCAACTGGAGGAAGCCCGCATGCAGCAATGAAGACCCAATGCGGCCAAAAATAAATGAATTAAATAAATAAAATTTCTTTTAAAATGCTTCAGACAAACTAACGAAATGCATAACCAATTTACTTTAACAAGATGAGTTCCCATTAATAACACATAAAATGGCTTCATTTTGGTCTAAACTGTTTATAACTGATTAATTTCTGACCGCTTATGACCTTGACAATTTCCAAGCTGATAGCCTTTACAACTTGCAAAGTGCTTTTGCATGATTTCTGTTACTCGGCTCAACTCCAGCCTGGTTAAATTTCTGGTTCACTTCCAGGGAGCTAAGGTGTATGGCTGAGCTTGCGGCTTCCATCCCCTTGCCGCAGATGGGCCTCCTTGGCTGGCTGATGTGAACCAGAAATGATATTATTCCCACTCTCGTAATGAGATCTGTAGCTGTACTTTCCATTAACTACACAAACTCCCATTAGGTTTATGAAATGAAGACTGGCCACATCTTGCTTATCAAAATGTTTTCCTTCACTATTTCTATTTAAAAGTGGTGAAACTTGCTCAACGGGCAGCCGTTACTATACTTTGGGGAAAGAAGAATAGATTAAACAAAGTGATTAAACGTTGCAACCAAAACAAGGACCAAGGAAGTAAACCCTCAGCTGAGGGTCTTCTGCCTGGTGAAGCAGTTAAGGGACAAAGCACCTCATCCCGCCCACACGCTCTGTGCTGGGCCTTCTGCTGCACGGGCGCTCCTCCTATGCTACACCTGCAAGCAGCCAGGGCAGGGGCCGCGGGAGGCAGGCTCCTCTCCTGTGTAGAAAAGCCAGGTCATCAGGACCCTCCTGGATCCCAGACTTTCAGAGGTGTAACCTGCATCCTAGGTGTCTTCCAATATCTCTCAGAGCAATGATAATTAATTGATGATTAACTGCCCTTTCAAAACAATGCTCTGAAGAAAACAGCAAGGTCGAAACACACTCCTCCTAAAGGGTAATCATATAACTTACAGGAAGAAAATTTTAAATGAAAAAAGAAACTGCCTGAAGTAAGCTTTGGTCATCAGATTTCTCCTGAACAACGATACACTGCAGGTAAGCTAATTTTTCTTCAATTTCCTTTCAAAATAAGTAGGACATGATGGTAAGAAATGGCACCATAATGACTGACATTCAAACGAATGAATTCTTCCGGGACTGCGCGCAGTGCCATAACGCGGCAGGCTCACGGCATCCTGCCGTCCTTCTGTCACCGCCACAGCAGGCCCGGAGCCTCGCCCTGGGCTGGCCTTACGGGACGGGTCTGTGCGCACGGGCGGGTGTGGCAGCATCGGCGTGAAGCACAGTGATTTACTTTGGTTCATCCTTAGGTTCACCACCCCTGTCTCCGTGTCAGGACGCAGACCTAGCACGTAACTGTGGGGCAGTGGAGGGAGGGGACCATGGGTAGGCGTGCGTGACTGGACCAGTCGCTCTACATGACCACGAAGCTGCCCCGCGCGCCTTCCAGCTGGGCTTTCTGAAGCTCTTAAGAGGTGAAATAGCTCTGGGCACATCTGGGTCTCTGACCCTTTGTATTGATGACTCAGGACGGGCTCCATGGCCACCTGCCTGTCCTAGGCATGCAGCCGACACACAGTAATTGCTCATTTAAATGCCCACTGCGATCATTCTTCTTACTGATGTGATAAAAATACATATCTTTCTCCTTTGATCTGATTTTTACCTTCACTTTTATTTCCCCCACTTACTTTCAAATCTACCTGAAAATGCTGCTGTATGATACCTGACCTGACACTGCAGATCTGAAGGCCAGCCAAGTACAGCGACAATGGTCTCCCACAGGAGGGAGGCCGCCTCAGCTCCAGCCCCTCAGCCATTCCTCACTGTTCACCATCCCCACACAGGAGGCAGAGGAGGGAAGCCAGTTTCAAATAAACCCTACCTGCCGCCTGCACGCAGCTCCCGAGGAAGGGAGTCCAGGGCCAGGACGGTCGGGGGCCTCCGTACACTGTGCCCACAGATAAGAGGCGATCCCCACCTCACCAATTCCATGAGGAGAGGGGGCTGGGGGACATCTGGACCACGCGGAGCAGCTTCGAAGCAGCCAGCCAACCACTCCCGTGATCTGGGCGTGTACCAGTGAGAATCAACATGGCGGGGCCAACCTGATTTTCAGGTCCTCAGAGTCGCACTGCACCCTGGCCTGGCACTAACCAGGAGTACAAGTGTGTGCATGGCCTCTTCCCCGTGCTGCAAGTACCCACAGTCCAACCCGCTCCCATAAAGACGGACGGACCCCCAGTGGCCTCGAGACAGCAGCATCTGACTAACCCAGGGAGGGGGTCACTGCAGATGAGACGCCAACTTTCTCATGAAAAACCCATCAGTCAGCCAGACAGGGTCAGTTCTTGAGATGACAGAGCTCAACATCGACTCAGCCTGTAACTAAAGTGCAAAGCATATATTTAATATTTTGAATGGGAAACCAACTTGGAAATAAAAAGTTTTGCTGCAATTGTATTTTTATATAGCAGCATACAGAAAATAAAAAAAATTTTAAAAAGATAATGAATGAAACAGCATCAACAGAATCTAAATACCTAGAAATAAATCAAACAAAAGGTATATAAAAGCTCTACACAGAGAGAATCATAAAACATTATTGAAAAAAATTAAAGAATACCTGTATAAACAAAGGATACAGAATATTCATTGATTAAAAAAACTCAGAATTTGGGCTTCCCTGGTGGCGCAGTTGTTGAGAGTCCGCCTGCCGATGCAGGGGACACAGGTTCGTGCCCCGGTCCGGGAAGATCCCACATGCCGCGGAGCGGCTGGGCCCGTGAGACATGGCCGCTGGGCCTGCGCGTCCGGAGCCTGTGCTCCGCAACGGGAGAGACCACAACAGTGAGAGGCCCGCGTACAGCAAAAAAAAAAAAAAAAAAAAAAAAAACTCAGAATTTAAAAATTAATTCTCCTCAAAGATCTACAGAGATTAAATGCAATCCCAATCAAACTTGCTATAGTAATTACAGACGATTAGCACAAAAAGGGAATCGAGGACCAATCAGAGAGGAGGTCCAGATGCACACCCACCGCACGTGCACATATGATTCATGCCGGAACCTGCGGTGGGAAAGGACGGACCTGCAACAGCTGGTTATGGGTGCACTGGAAATCTACATGGGGAAAAAATGGAAACTTCCCATCTTCATAACAAACACAGAACCCAATTCCAGACGTCTAGAGATCTAACTGAGAAAGGTAAATAGCAAAACTTCTAGAAGATAAGAGAGTACCTTCGTGACCCAGGGTAGAGAAAGATTTCTTAAACCATGAAATGACTGATAAATTGCACTCCATTAGAACTGAGCATGGCTATTTGTCAAGACACACTGAAGAGAGTAAGGAGGCACAGAGAGGGAGGACATAATACTCACATAACCAGCGAGTGCTCGTGCCAGAATATAGGAAGGACTCCTACAAAACAATGAAAAAAGACTAACAATCCAATGGGAAAATGCACAAAAGACACACTGAAGTGATCCTCAAACCAAGATGCCCAGGCAGCCAGTCAACGTGCAGAGGAAATGCAACCTCGCTAGTCCTCAGGGAAACGGAAACTAAAAACACAATAAGACATTACTACATCCTCAATAGAACATTAAACACTTTTTTAAAAAAACGGACAACCCAAGTGCGGACAAGGTCATCGAGGAACTTGAATCCTCACGCTGCAGGGAAGAGTGAACACTGGCGCCATCACTTTGGAGGACCACGATTCCACAAAATGTATGTAAACGTATCCGTGACCCAGTAACTCCACTCCCAGGCACGTACGCGGCAGAAACGCACGTGTTTGCACTGAGACACGGTGCACACAGACGCCCGGGCAGAGCGACTCGGGACAGCGGAGGGCCCATCAGATTCAGGATGGCTTCTCCGAGCAGCTACGGCCGGTCCTGTGGCGGGACGGTGCACGGACACGCAAACGAACAGAGCCCTGTGACATGCGGACAAAACCCCCACGCGCATCACTGTACACAGGAGGCCAAACGCAGAAGAATGCACGTTGTACAGCTGCATTTTGTAATCTTCAGAAACAGACAAAGGTAGCCAGTCAAGGAGATACGGGGACAGTGCCCTTCCAGGAGAACAGGTGTGCGGAGAGGGAAGCTTCTGGAATGCTGGCACAGAGCTATTTCCTGACCACGTCAGGGGCTGGGGCGTGTGCTCGCTTTGTGGTGACTCAGCGAGTTCCATGCTTTTTAGAGTTGGTATACTTTTGTGTATTATGTTAAGTCAACCAAAATTAAAGAACGAAAACCAAAAAAGTGTAACAGAAATGAAGTATTATTCTTGTTCTTAAGCAAAACTCAAGTGCTGACCACAAGCCTCACAGCTGCACGGGAGCACAGCTTACGCTGCCTTGCGGCGTAAGCGTTAGTCAAATGACACCTGGAGGACTATTTCAGGTGCAAAACTGCATCTGATGACCTAAAAGCTGCTAAATACAAAGCATTTCTGAAACCTCAGAAAATGAGTGGGCAGCTGAGGAAATAATATATGCATTAATCGAAGATTATAATACAGAAATGCTGGTAGAAGTCAACTGAGGAAACTCTACCCACGGGCTCAGCCTCTGCTCCGTGACCACAAACTGAACACGGTCAGTGGACCACGCAGACTGCAGGCAGAGCAGGCTCGGCGAGGCTGGCAGGAAGCCCACGCCCCCAGCCCCGACCCTGACCAGTGACTTGCCGGGGGAGGCCTGGCAGTACCGCGGTTTCTGGGCACAGTGGGTCTGGGGAGGGGGCAGAGGTGAGGGGAGTCCCACGCTCGAAACTCCTAACTTGCTTGGATGTGTTGACTCCTTTTCACTCTGGACTCCAAAGCCTCCAGCCAGTCCTCGCCACCCTCTGGGTCATCAGGACCCTCCCTGCTTGTGCTCCAGGCTGTGTCAGCTCCTTTCTCACCACTGTCCCCTCCTGCATGATGACGATGACACCAGCCAGGCCTCCCCCAATCCCATGTGGTGGGAAGTGTCCCGTGCCTTTTCCAGGCCAACGCCTCTGGCTATTTCTCTGGCTTCTTCTATTTCTCTAGTTCTCTGGCTTCTTCTGGGTTCCCTCTTTGCCGATGGTTTGCTGCAGTGGGAAGGCTCTACACCGGGCTTAGACTTTCGGGCATGCATCTGGCCTGGTGTCCTCTACGCTCCCGGATCTGTAATTAGGTGTCTGTCATCAAGTCTAGAAAGCCCTCGGCCAGGTTCACCCCGAATATTTCTTCCGCCCCTTCCCTCTCCTCCTGCTGGTGCCCCGTACGGATACGTTACACCTGCTGAGACCGTTACACGCTTTTTCGATGCTCTGTCCCATTTTCTGTTTCCCCCTTTTTGCTCTCCTTTGTTTTTGCTTCTCAGCCTGGGGAGTTTCTCCCGACACGTCTTCCAGCTCACAGGTCCCTTCCTTGGCCCTGCCCAGGCTGCTGAGAGCTCATCACGGGCACTCTTGGTTCCTGTTATGCTTGACTTTGATTTGAGTCTTCCTTGGAGTTTCCATGACCCCGACGACACTCCCCATGCCTGTCCGTGCATGACGTCTACTGTTTCTACCAGATCCCTTAGCATGTTACTCATAGTTCTTCCACGTTCCCTGTCTGGTAATTCCAAAAGCTGTGCCATACCTGAGTCTGGGCCTGATGCTTGCTTTGTTTTTCCAGACCGTTTTCCCTACCCTTCGGTACACAGCTTGTAATGCCTGTCTGCAGCAGGACATGTAATGAGCGTGAGGTAATAAGAAGAGAGGTAAACGAGCCTCGGTGGGGGGGTTTTACGTTAATCTGGGCAGGAGCTGATGTGTCTGACGTCGCCGCAGCCGTGGGCGACAGAGGCTGCCAAGCCCGCCGCTGCCCCATGTGTCCCCCCACTGACTTTGGGCTTCTGAGACGCCAGTCCTCAGAGCCTCCCTCCGCTGGAGCCCCGCCGGCGCCGGGGTGCAAGGCGGGGAGGGGAGCCTCCTGCGATCTCATGGCCCATCAGGCCACCTTCACAGGTGTTTCTCAACTCCCCACCCCACCGGTGAGCCAGGCAGATGAGGGGACCGGGCAGGAGAAGGGCCCTCCCCAGGTGGGACGGGGCAGGGACGGGCACCCCCACCCACAGGTAAGCCCCTGTGACAGAGGACACGCCCCTCCTCAGACCTCCACCCCGGCCCCCGACGAGCCGGAGCCGCCCAGACTGCGGCCCCCAGGGCTTCTCACTTGCGCCAGTCGGCACTCACCCTCCGGCAGTGTGTCGAAGTGACCATTTGGCTTTCCTACTGGTTGGCGGGCCCAGAGGCTTGGGCCGCGACCCGCTGTGCCTCCCAGGGACTTTCTGTGCGCTCGGCTCTTTGCCGCTGTGGGGCCGGGGCTCAGGCTGCCTGTGACGGCTGTCCTCCCCCAGCCCCTCTCGAAGCGGAGCAGGGCCGAGGCCGGGGACGGAGGGACGGCCACAGCACCCCGAGCAGCGCGCTGCCCGCGGATGTGAGCCGCCCTGCACGTGGGCACCGTGTGTTACTGCACACCACCTCCCTCTGAACCGCCCCCCTCAGAACGTGGGCAGCAAATCCCAAAGCTGGGTCACTGCTTCTGCATCTGAGCAGCACAGCTCTGCTGGGGAAAGTCACGCAGCAATTTAAGACACCTCTCCTGGACACCGCGTCTCCAGCCCCTGCTGGGCCCTTGGTACCGGGCCCGTCCGTGCCTGCTGGCCTCCGAGCCTCCCCTCTCCACGTTCCCCAGCTTGCCCCTGACCGACCGACTGTAGGACCGCCTGAGCCTCAACTCACCTGTACCCGCCCACAGCGCCTCCTGCTTCATGAAGGTCAGGCCCCTCCGCCAGCTCGGGGCCACCGCTCCTCTTCGCTGAAGACACCTGCTGCTTCCGCTGGGCTTTTATTCCAGTGGCTCTGCCTCTCTGGGATCCTCGGCGCCTCCCTTGCTACTGGCCCGGCCTTGAAACCTGGCCGTGCCGTCTCCGCCCCGGGCCTCGGCACATCTGCTCACCGCGTCCACCTCCGACCCCCCTTGTTGCCCTACAGCTAGCTTCACCTTCGTCTCCTGAAAGTTCTGTTGCCCAGAGCTCGCCGAAGTCCTCCAGTCAGTCCCGTAACTGTTTTCCAGTCCAGATCGTACTGCTCTGCCGCGTTGGACATCTGTGGCCGTTTCAGGTCTCGAGACTTCTCTCCATTTCAGATTCGACTCCTGCCTCTGCCTGACCGCGGGCCCTCCCCTGCTCGCCCTGCCCTTCCTCACACGGTCTCCGTGGGTACAGTATCCACCCCCTCGACTCCACCTGACCCTCTGGTCTCTGTCTTGACCAGGAGATGCAGAATCGTACCTCTGCATCTAGGTTCTCTACCTGCAAGGATAAAAGCACCTCAAAAGGTCAACATTCGGTACATTTCAGGTAGTGGATATCATTTTTATACGACATAGGCTTGGATGTGCCAAGTTTTTTATCTTCCTAAAATAAATTTCTTAACATTTATTCTAAAGGAATATAATCCGGTCACATTCTAGCTAACTCATGAAGATTAGTAATTAGGATTCCGGATTTAAGTTAAATAGTATTCGGGCCTTTGCCAGTCCGTCTCCCCTCCCCGACATCTAACCTGTGGGACGGGATGATGGGCACTTAGTGGCCTCTGAGAGGAGGGAGACACTCTCAGCCTCCCCTGCCTGCTCCCTGAGTGATGTCAGCTCTGGGAGCGTAGGTCCCTCACCACACAGGGCACTTTCCCATTCGTCACTGAATGCTTCGCAGGCCCAGGCCCCTTCTTTGCGGTCTGCACCCTCCTCCTGGGGGCCCCGTCCTGCATGAGCCTGGAGCCCAGGACAGTCAGGGCTCCGGCGGGGCCAAGCACTGGCCTGCGAGTCCACCCCTAGTCCGGGGAGCTGCCGAGCGAGGCAAGAAGCCCACACCATGTCCATCCTCCTTGCTTCCTGATTCCTCTGCTTTTCCAGAGCAGCCTGGGCCGGGGCGTCAACGGCGGGGGTCTGCGTCGTCTCTGTCACTGTTCATGCTTTCGACTCTACCCTGTTCCCTTGGCCTCTTCAGCCTCCACAGCACCCAGCTCTTGCAAATCATAGTCTCGGTTTTCAGGACTGTCAAATCTGTTTAGACCTACAGGCACATCTCATCTTTATTGCCCTTCACAGATACTGTGAGTTTTACAAGTTGAAGGTTGGTGGCAACATTGTGTCCAGCAAGGCTATCGGTGCCATTTTTCCAACACCATTTGCTCACTTCATGTCTCTGTCCAATTTGGAAATTCTTGCAGTATTTCAAACCTTTTCACTATCATTAACGTTTGTTAGGGTGATCTGTGATGACTGATCTCTGAGGTCACTACTGTGACTCGCTGAAGGCTCAGATGATGGTTGGCACTTCTTAGCAAGAAAGCATTTTCAATTAAGGCATGCACATTGTTTTTTAGACATAATGCTACTGCACACTTACTAGACTGCAGTGTAGTCTAACATAACTTTTACGTGCACCGGGAAACCCCAAAATTTGCGTGACTGGCTTTACTGCAGTGGTCTGGAACCAAGCCCACAGTATCTCTGGGGTACGCCTGGAGTTAGAAACTCAAAAGCTGAGCACCAGACTACTATATTTTCCCTTTACATTAATATTTTAAAATTCCCAGTTCTCTTGTGCCACTAACTACATTTCTGAGCATCTCTAATGTGTCCAGCGACGCGTCCTTGATCACAGGCCGCAGCGACTCTGACATTCAATGGCCTGAAGTGCGTCTCGCGGGCCCAATGGGTTTTCCGCCTCATCTTTTACATCAGCCCTCCACAGAGCTCTCAGAGCAACCAGAGCGTGCACCTCCACCGGGGCTCGTAGCC
The DNA here is from genome assembly GCF_000442215.2 of Lipotes vexillifer. Lineage (NCBI taxonomy): Eukaryota > Metazoa > Chordata > Mammalia > Artiodactyla > Lipotidae > Lipotes > Lipotes vexillifer. Next base: position 843,764 of record NW_006775534.1, read on the forward strand.
CTGGCCCAGGATGCGGCTCAGGCATCAGAGGCATGGGAGACCCTCCAAGATCCACCCTCGACCGTTTCTTCAACCCTGGCTCCCACCACTCCCTCCGAAATGCACACGCCAGCACAGCTGAGCCACTCTGGTCCGGGCCGCTGCCCTGGGCCACCGTGTATCCCTCCTCGCAGGTCTGGCTCCCTTCGGGCCAGGCTTCCCTAACAAGCCAGTCTGTGAGGGCCAATTTTCAGTGCTCCCCAAACACCCTACCAACACAAAGACTGTCGAGGTCAAGTTAGCTTTTAAATGATCTGTTAATGTGTCTGCCACATCAGCAGACGACAACTCCTTGAGGGAAAGATGCCCACGCACCTGTGTCGTTGCTGCACCGCACAAAGCACCCACACAAGTATGTGTTTGCTGAGTGGATGAGAAGCAGCTCATCAGCGTCCCAGGGCACACTCAGGAGAGAAGCCACCCACTAAGCGGCCTGCAGAGAGTTTACACTCCATTTGTTAGTGTGAAACACAACTTATATGGTAAACTGACATCAAAAGAGGATAAACAGAAAGAAACAACTTTACATTAACTAGTAACAGCAGCAACTAGCTGGACCAGCATACAACAACTAGAACAGAGAAACGCAGGTCAGACAGTAGACAGGAGCGGGCTGGGCCAGCAAGGGGAGGACCCTGCCTTCCTGGGCTGACAAAAGGATGGCCAAGCAACTCACATTTTAATCTGAAAAACTAATACTGTAGCATTAACAAAATAACAAGCTGAACATTGTTGTACTTTTTGAACTAATTATAGTCATTTTAGGGGGAAAATAACTCAACCACCCTTTAGTCACTCTTAAATCTTACATACGAAATGTCTTTCGTATGTAACGAAATGACGTTACTCCTACTTTATAGAGGAGATGTGGATCTTGAGTGTCCTGCTTTGTCTTCAGTGTACTAACTAAGCGTTAAAACAAAAGAGAACATGTAATTACAACCTAGTATGTTACACATCCTTACAATGACTTAAAATGTGTACTGAATGAAATTGTGCTAATGACATACTTTAAAATGTCCAGAACCTATTTATTTTTATTTAATTAGCAACCATAAATTACCTTCAAGATTGTTATGATTCTTAATCCAGAAAGCCAAGATTTAAGAGCATATCTTGAGTAAGGATTGATTACTAACTCGAGACTGTAAGAACACTTCAATCTCATTTCCTTCTTGAATCTAGAGCACATTCCTCAGTGACCTGACTGCTCACAGGGCGAAGGGCACACACTTACCCTCTGAAACGAGGCTGCCGCAATGGCATCACATTCACCTCAAGTATGGGGCAAAGGCATCATCTTAGATTGAAATTAAACCATGGAAGGAGTCATTTTTCTTTATATTGTTTAGAATTAGAAACATTAAACTTATCTATTGTGAAAATTCTGTTCTCTATATTGTGTGTCAGACCATGTCTGTATCTTAAGGCTATAAAACAATTTTTGTAATTGTAATAAAAAAACAAATTATTGACTTTAAGAAAATTGTTGCTCGAATAATTAAATATTCATCCAAAACAAAACAAATCCTTCTCTGAATCGTATGGTACACAAGCTGCTCATCTCCACAGGTTAATGAACTGTATGTAGTGATGTTAAATCTGTCTTTTTTTCTGTCTTATTTTTACGCCTTCACTCTGTGCCCCCGTGGGGGGGGGGGGGGGGGGGAGGTATTCCCCCTCCATACTGCAGTCACACGGCTGCACGGAACACAGCATCAGCTGTCAACATTACTTCAGTGAAGAAAAGCTTTCTCTTTCACATCAGTATTAACAGCAAAGTGAATAGAAAGCTAGCTATGACTTCTAGCTAGAAGACGTAAGTCTGACTTCTAGGCCTAGCTTCCTAAATCTGTTTGTTCACTCTGAAGTCACTTAATTTGGAGCATTTTAAAAAAAACTATCCTTAATGCCCGCACAGCAAGTCCCACCTAAAGCCAGTCATTATTTATTAAGGGTTTACCATGTACAAAGTGTAAGGAAAGAGGCAGAAGAGAAATGTCTCTATGAGAGATGCCCTCTTTCGATTACAATCTCTTTAAAGACAGTGTTTTTTCCTGATCTCCAAGCAACAGCAGATCCAGCGGGCGGCCCACACCAAGTCATGCTCACGCGCCGCCTGAGCAGCAGAGCCGGGAGGCCCGGTGTTTGCCACCAGAGCAACAGCCCAGGCAGGGGACTAGCCTTGGCCCGTCTGTCGCATAAACGCGGCGCCGGGTGCGCAGAGCAGAGGGGAGCAGGCCCGGGGCGCGGGCGGCAAGGACGAGGGAAGAGAGGGGTCTGAGGGACGGGCCCCGTGCGTGCTGTAACGGGAGAAGCAGGGAGCGGGACGGGGCGCCCTCCTCCGACTGCGGGAAGCCAGTCAGCCAGGCTGAGGGACGGTCCTGACGGAGGCGGCATCCCAGACGAGGCTGCCTGCCCGCACTCGGATCCCGTGGAGCGGGAGGCCGGCCGCCAGGGAGGGTGCGCACGCGCAGTCGGCGCACAGCGGCCCCGAAGCCCAGCGGCCGGCGCGCCCCGCCCAGTGGGGGTCGGCCGGAGCCAGGGCGGCGAGCCGGCGGCTCCAGAAAAACGGCGCCGTTTTAAATTTACCTCATCTCCTGCCGAAGAGATCACTACAAAAAACGTGACTGGCAACCTGGCACTAATTGCATTTTCAAGTTCCGGGAACAAACATGTTTGTGTGTCTGTATAAAACACACAAAGACTGTGTGTGTTACAGGACTTCGAGAATTTTCAACCCAAGACGCTGCTTTGCGGAAGATCCCCGGCGTTCTCCTTACTTGCCGCAAGTAATAAATCCTTCCTTCTCCGCGCACCGCCCCCCGACCAAAAACAGAATTTTAAATCCTTAGAGTGTTTGGGTGCAACCGTTTAATAAATTCATAAACTTTTCATGTAAATAATTCCTCTATCTGTTTTGAAAGAATAAAATTTTACAAGCTAAATCTGCTTCAAAAAATAAGAATCAAAAAGGACTGTTGAGTTACAGTCTGTCTGTAACCGGGTTTCGTTTGCTTGCTCAGAAATCTCGAAGTTTCAAGGGCAGCAGAAGCGGCCCAGGTGCCCCAGGTGGTGCCCATCTCCTGTGCCGCACCATCAGCATCTCATCACAGTCACCTATCTGGCCTTTCATTGTCAAAACAAATATTCCCAGCACTCCTTCCTCCTCCAGAAATGAAAAGTAACTCCACAGACCTTTACTACTAAGAGCCTTCAGCAGG
>NW_006775534.1:850359-851948 GCF_000442215.2 Lipotes vexillifer
TCACGCCCTCCACGGTGCGCCCCGGGGGGGGGGGGGGGCGGGGTTGTCCATACTGCAGTCACACGGCTGCACGGAACACAGCATCAGCTGTCAACATTACTTCAGTGAAGAAAAGCTTTCTCTTTCACATCAGTATTAACAGCAAAGTGAATAGAAAGCTAGCTATGACTTCTAGCTAGAAGACGTAAGTCTGACTTCTAGGCCTAGCTTCCTAAATCTGTTTGTTCACTCTGAAGTCACTTAATTTGGAGCATTTTTAAAAAAACTATCCTTAATGCCCGCACAGCAAGTCCCACCTAAAGCCAGTCATTATTTATTAAGGGTTTACCATGTACAAAGTGTAAGGAAAGAGGCAGAAGAGAAATGTCTCTATGAGAGATGCCCTCTTTCGATTACAATCTCTTTAAAGACAGTGTTTTTTCCTGATCTCCAAGCAACAGCAGATCCAGCGGGCGGCCCACACCAAGTCATGCTCACGCGCCGCCTGAGCAGCAGAGCCGGGAGGCCCGGTGTTTGCCACCAGAGCAACAGCCCAGGCAGGGGACTAGCCTTGGCCCGTCTGTCGCATAAACGCGGCGCCGGGTGCGCAGAGCAGAGGGGAGCAGGCCCGGGGCGCGGGCGGCAAGGACGAGGGAAGAGAGGGGTCTGAGGGACGGGCCCCGTGCGTGCTGTAACGGGAGAAGCAGGGAGCGGGACGGGGCGCCCTCCTCCGACTGCGGGAAGCCAGTCAGCCAGGCTGAGGGACGGTCCTGACGGAGGCGGCATCCCAGACGAGGCTGCCTGCCCGCACTCGGATCCCGTGGAGCGGGAGGCCGGCCGCCAGGGAGGGTGCGCACGCGCAGTCGGCGCACAGCGGCCCCGAAGCCCAGCGGCCGGCGCGCCCCGCCCAGTGGGGGTCGGCCGGAGCCAGGGCGGCGAGCCGGCGGCTCCAGAAAAACGGCGCCGTTTTAAATTTACCTCATCTCCTGCCGAAGAGATCACTACAAAAAACGTGACTGGCAACCTGGCACTAATTGCATTTTCAAGTTCCGGGAACAAACATGTTTGTGTGTCTGTATAAAACACACAAAGACTGTGTGTGTTACAGGACTTCGAGAATTTTCAACCCAAGACGCTGCTTTGCGGAAGATCCCCGGCGTTCTCCTTACTTGCCGCAAGTAATAAATCCTTCCTTCTCCGCGCACCGCCCCCCGACCAAAAACAGAATTTTAAATCCTTAGAGTGTTTGGGTGCAACCGTTTAATAAATTCATAAACTTTTCATGTAAATAATTCCTCTATCTGTTTTGAAAGAATAAAATTTTACAAGCTAAATCTGCTTCAAAAAATAAGAATCAAAAAGGACTGTTGAGTTACAGTCTGTCTGTAACCGGGTTTCGTTTGCTTGCTCAGAAATCTCGAAGTTTCAAGGGCAGCAGAAGCGGCCCAGGTGCCCCAGGTGGTGCCCATCTCCTGTGCCGCACCATCAGCATCTCATCACAGTCACCTATCTGGCCTTTCATTGTCAAAACAAATATTCCCAGCACTCCTTCCTCCTCCAGAAATGAAAAGTAACTCCACAGACCTTTACTACTAAGAGCCTTCAGCAGG
>NW_006775534.1:851958-857408 GCF_000442215.2 Lipotes vexillifer
TTGGTCTTCTGAGGCCTCATTTTAGCACAAATTCTAATCAACCAAGCAAAACAGCTCACTCACTGCAGTCCACTGAACTAACCCACCCTCATTAACTAACCTGATTTAAGACAGCTCACGCAATATCTAGCACTGTCAGCGAACAGGATGGGGCTGTTCAGAAGAAGGGAAGTACCTAACAGGTTCTCAGCATCCCCGTCAGACCAGATGCCTTCTGTACCTCCCCTGCTCTTAATGCTCTCCACGCAGCAGCGCCGCAAGCCTCGAAGGTAGAGACACAGCAGGAGGGGCACACCTGGAGGGCACACTGGGAGGGACACTGCCCCGTCTGCCCCATCCAGAGCTCTTCCAGAGATGTCACCACCACCCCACAATTTAAAAATATTAAACAGCAAATATGTGAACTAATATATTTTACTGAAGCCTTCTAATTAGAAGGCTCTGCTCACTGGTGGAGGGGACTAATTAACTTTCACTAACATGTTTTGGGCTCATTTTCCTATTGTCTCTTGAAAATACACTGGCACACCAATTTACATTGTAATTAATTTATCCCACAGAATTTTTGTGTTCTAACTTTGTTCAAATAAGAGAGCTCAAAAAATTTCATTCTTACTTTAAGGCCTCAAAAAAATATTTGATTCTGATGGTATTAGCAGTTTAAAAAGAACCCATACTGAGTGAATGAAGTAAGTCAGAGAAAGACAAACATCCTATGATATCGCTTATATGTGGAATCTAAAAAAAGGGTACAAATGAACTTATTTACAAAACAGAAATAGAGTCACAGATGTAGAAAACAAACTTACGGTTACCAGGGAGGAAAGGGGAGGGATAAATTGGGAGATTGGGACTGACATATACACACTACTATATATAAAACAGATAACTAATAAGGACCTACTGTATTGCACAAGGAACTCTACTCAATACTCTGTAATGGCCTACATGGGAAAAGAAGCTAAAAGAGTGGATATATGTATATGTATAACTGGTTCACTTCACTGTACAACTGAAACTAACACAACATTGTAAATCAACTATACTCCAAAAAAAACTTAAAAAAAGTAAACAGAAATGTTTGATATGGATAACTGTCCCTCAAAAAGAAATCTCATGCAGTTAAGAGCTTATTATAGTGGGAAAACTCAAACTCACATGATATATTTTAAAGTTTTCAAAAGGTAATTATTAGCTGACAATGCTAATTACATAGGTGAAAAGAAAGCTATTTAATTTCATGTTAAATGTATTATATACATGTTATAGTTAATGAGGTTTTAAAAAAGAAAGTTTGGTCCAGTTGCTACTCTAACTGCCGACAACTCAAATTTTAAAAACAATTAGTATCCAGAATATATTTTCAAAGGTATGAAAAGACAGCTAAGTTGAAACCAGGTGTGTTAAGATTTGTTTCTGAGGAATATACTTCTTTTTAAATTACTGCTTAGAAAAAGGTAACTGTGGAGGGGAAGAGCCATGAACTACTCCTAAGAAAAGTAACGTGATGATCACTCAACACATGTGTCGTCACTGTGCCGGAGGCTGAGACACCAACTGATGCCACGACGAAAGGGTGCCAGTCCCGGGCCTGCCTTCTGAGAGGGCACCAGACCAGTGTCACTGTGACCACAGGCGGCGGCCGCGGGCAGGGGCTCCCGGCCCAAGGAGCCAGCAGGCGGGCGGGGAAGGGCTGGCCTTGACCTCAGCCTCCCACGCCCCCACTGGTGTCCTCACCAGTGGCAGCCCCAGGGACAAGCATCCCGCATGGCTTGCCAGGTGCAGTGATGTTGTTTTTCCCCTGACCTCTCGAGGAGGAACCACAGTGGGGGCCGAAGAGTCCTGCCTGTCCCAGGCCTTCCCAGGGCACAGCAAGAAAACCGAGCGACCTTCCCTTCCAGCTGACCTCTGGCTTGGCATTTTCCCCAAGTCTGCTTCTGAACCCCGGCCATGCACACGACCTGTTTCTCTTCATGGTGACCATGAAGGGACCCGCTCTGCATAATAACCTAGGACATCGACACCACGCGTACCCACCAGGGCCTGCTGGCTTGCAGCCCGCCTGGGAAGGTGATATTTACTGAGAGAATCTGAAAACAACACGAAAATCTCATGATCCTCCTCTTGTGTCTTCGTTGACAGCATAATCATCCATCCACTCTAGTTCATACAGAAGTTCTGAAAGCTTCTCATTTTCAATCTCACTAGACATTTCAGACCATATTCTCACCCATTCAGAAAGGCTTTCATCAAAAATGCTTCCTGGGAGTGATAAATACTTAGTTTTGTGAGCATATATAAATTAAGATGGAAATGTCATGATAAATAAGTCATCACAAGTTCCACTAATTTCTAACAGTTATTATGGCCTCAGGATAAGGAATCAAAGATTTCAAAAAACAAAAGCAAAATACATATTTGCTTCTTGAATAAGTTATACTTCTCTGTTAAGAATTTGATTATAGGGAGTTTAGCTGTACTGCTCAGAAATGATGAAATACAATCAATTAGCTCTTATTTTATATACAGGTGATGAGTAAGCCCTTCTCATTCAGAAATTTATGTAAAACTAAGTCTTTTTAGTGATACAAAGTATTTACTTTAAATAACTAATATGCTGTGTTTCCTATTTGGAACACCTGCTTTATAATCAAATTCATATTTAACGGGAACGAGGGACTGAATGCAAGTTTTCCGGTTGAGATATTTGCTATGTACTCTGAGAGGGCATCACGTCCCAGAGGTTACCATTAGGAGTGCTTCTCTGTTCAGCACCTTGCCTCTTTATTGCTTTCCTGAAATTATGTTTATTTATATTCACACTGCTGATGAAGAAACACAACTTTTAACTGTGAGCAGCCGCAATATCAAAGTGTGCGGCTGAACAAGTGCAGTGAGGCAGTGTGTGCACTGCCACAGCCCCGAGAGACACACTGGGCCTTTGTCTACGTGCCGTGGAACGACTTCACTGGGGCTTGTTTCTCTAGTTAATCCCTTCCCAGTGAGGCTTTGAAACACTATGATTTGTTAACATTAATAACAGTTATCAAAAAAGCATTCCGAAGTCTATCTATCTATCTATGTAGATTGACTGTAAGACCATATTCCACAACATATAGCTCTTTTGTGAACCACATGATCCCATTTTTAAACAAGTATTTAAATTCAAGAATATCTTCTTACTCAAGAAGGCAACTATTAAAAAAATTAAGGGCTGCGATGATGGTATGCAACCACAAGAAGAGAGAATAATACATCTTTCTACTGTGAAATTTTAATATAAATCAACACGACTTTTAAAATATTAATAAACTGCCCTTTTTAAAATAAAAGAGCTATTCTCCAAACAGCCTTGATATTTCAACGTGCAAAGTACACCACAGCTGATTCTATTTTGCTCTATTATCTGAAAATGCCTTTACAACCATTCAGATAACAAGAAGCGGCTCTAATTCACATAATGGCACGTATCACCTGTCTGTCTATGAAACATTTGAAAGCTTCTTTTTTATTAGAAACACACATCAATACGCCCAACGGATTACAGTAGCTGCTGGAAGCACTCTGTATTATCATTTCATCCTTGCTGGTTTTGCTCTGAGCAACTTATTATTATGAATGGCATGAAAATGGCAACCTGTCACAATTGAGTTTTCTTAACCTCCTGTAAGAATTTTTTCCCTCTTAAATGTAATCAAGTATCACCTTATTAAATATATCCGAAGCTAGGTTTTATAAACAACCCATTACTCAAGTTGTAGTCCTTGTAAGTTAAACTTTCACCAAATATTACTGTAAAAGTAATGGCTGAGTAATAAAAACTTTTGATCTGTTCAAAGTTTTAAAATACAATTTCCAAACTTTGAGTAGACCCTCCCAATCCCTGCTTGACATCTGCCTCAGTGAACACTATGAGGGGCACATTCTAACCCTGAGAAGGAGCTTTAGGAATTTCTCAACACTTTAGAACTTTCCTCCACCTAACAACATTTTAGGATTTATTCCTAATCTCCAGGTCTGGATAAAACATGCTACATTTTAAAAAGTATTCTAATAAGCTCCTGTAGTAAGGGTAAAACTGTATATGCTGATTACATAAAATTAGCAAGTTGGATTTCCAGAACGAACTTCAAGGCCATTCTAAAAGGATGAATTCAAGTGGGACGTCTGTCACAGTCACAGAATTCAGTTACAGTGTGATTAATTTTGCAGGATTCTCTGTGTATCTCCGACTGCAGTGTCCACCGAGGGGACGGTAGCTTTCAGTCTCTAGTGTGTGTCAGAACCCCCAGAGGTTTGGATTCGGGAAGTCTGAGGGGAGGGACTCTGGGGGGTCGAATCAGTGCCCCGGATGTGAAGCTGATGTCGCCAACACAGGGCCACTCAACTGGGCTGTGCAGGTCAGGAGCCACAGTGTAAGACAGGAGGCTGAGGCACAGCTACAGAAAGTGCCAGACTTTCTATTTTTTAAGAATGCACACTTGGGATAAAGTGCCATGACATCTGTAACCACAGAAAAAGATAAAACTAGTAGGGAACTTGTGTTAAACCTGGTTCAGGGTATATGAGTGATCATACTTTTCTCCTTCCTTTTCTGTCTGAAGTTGTCTTTTAAAAAGCAGCTAGAAAAGAGCAAGACGGACAAAACGATGACAAACAGGAGAGTGGCCCAAAAAAGGCTTCGGACACTAGCTGAGTAGGTAATTTTTAAGATACATTTTATGAAACAACCAATACGAACTGGTCAACTTAGCTAACATCCATCTGCTCAACCCAAGGACGACATTTTACAAGGTGCCCAGGCTGGTCCACAAGAAGCCCCAGCCTCAACGGGGAAGTGACACTCATGTTCCTAGGGCAGCAGAGGCGGCCGTGGTAATGCCAGAGGGAGACAGCTCTTCAGAACAGCTGCCACCAAAGATGCGAACTTGTGTGCAGGATAGGGGAAGGGGGCCCTGCGAGCGGGCGTGAGTACTAAGAATGCTATGAAGTCCAGTGGCATAACCTGCGGGGCCCTTGTGTCTCCCGGGGGCATCTGTGGGCAGTTCCTCTGACCCTCCCACCCCACAACCTGGAACTTTAGACCAGCCATTTCTTCACTTCTGCCTGGGGGCTCTTGAACATCAGCCTGAGAAAGCCACATACTCATTACTGGCTCCATGATAAATTTAAGATTCAGTTGGGTCCCTAACACTGCCCAATAATTTATGAGCCTAAATTGTTAGGCTATAATCTTTCTCAATGCTTTTAGGAACTGTCTCGAATTCTTACCATGTTCTGCATTAATTTCACTACATCAATTATTGTTATTAACACTAACTTTTTTTCCCTTAAATTGGCACTGCTTTAACTGTAGCGTTTTTCATCCTAGGAACTTACGGCCATTTACAGATCTGCATGATGCTCCTGTATACACTATAGTGAAATACGGAGTAAGGGCGGGTGGGGGG
>NW_006775534.1:857435-859759 GCF_000442215.2 Lipotes vexillifer
GGGGGGAGGAGGGAGATACTGGCTGATTAACAGATGACTGTAAATCTTTTCTTTCTTTATTCTTATTTTTCTTTATTTTTTTGAAGTATAGTTGATTTACAATTTCGTGTTAGTTTTAGGTGTACAGCAGTGATTCAGTTATACACATGTATCTATTGTTTTTCAGGTTCTTTTCCCTTATAGGTTATTACAAAATATTGAGTATAGCCCCCTGTGTGATACAGTAGGTCCTTGTTGGTTCTCTATTTTATACACAGTAGTGTATGTATGTCAATCCCAAACTCCTACTTTATCCCTCCCCTCCCCTCGTTCCCCTTGGTAACCGTAAGTTTTCTATGTCTGTGAGTGTAAATATTTTCTGCAAAATCAAAGAAGCCACGTCATATTTTCCATGGTAGCTGTTTTCCATATAACAGTATATAATCTCCCTTTTAAGTAACTTTGTATTTATATATTTAAGTTACTATTAGATGCCTATGAAACTTAATCTTCCAAAGAATATTTTTCCTCTTTATAAACTAAGACCCTCTCTTCTTTTACTGGAAGCATCAATAGTTTTGTGATATTGATTTTCTCACCAGAAACAAAATCAATAAAATCCTTTCCCCAGGGCAGCATCAGTCAGTTCTTACCACCACGGCTTCTCTGGTGCTCTGGGCCCTGCCTCAAAGCGTGTCCAGCCTCCCCTGCTCAGCGGCGGCTGAGAGTCCTCCTTCAGAGGCTTCTACCTGCCCCCGCAGCTGCCCTCCACCCGAGCTTTTCACTTCACCATGACTTCTATGTGCTCAGTCCGCGGACCCTTCAGTCCTTCACCCCCGGGGCCTCCGCCACATGGCCCGCTGCCAACTGCTGGCCACTCCGCAAACGCTGTCCTCTCAGCCTTCCTTCCTGGCTACCCTTCCCTGCTTCACCCTAGCTGCTGGCACTTTTAGGGCTCTACGAGGTTCCTCCTTGTTTTTTAACTCTCTGTGAAAGGCTGGAAACTCTCGCCCATAAGCGCGCTGCGGGTGGTCAGCAGTGCTTGTCATTAAACATCCCCAATTCTCCCTCCTCCACGGCTGGGGTAGGACCGTACGTCCCTAATTCCTCCAACTTCGGTGAAGCCATTCAAGTGCTCTGGCCAAGGAAACACGCCCACACCACTGACCGGCTGAGCGGGGAGGCGTGTGTAACCTGCCATGCCCATTTCTTCTTATCCCCACGGTCACCAAGGCGTGTTTCCAGGAGGGGCCCCCGCGAGACGGTGCCGAGCAGAGCGCCTGCCCACATCTCAGACGTGTACATGAGGAGAGAAGGAACCTCTGGTGTGTACGCCACTGTGCTTCCAGGGCTGTTTCACCTGACACTCTATCCCCACAGGCATTCCATGCATAGGGCAGCACTCAGAGTGGAGGGTTAGGAACAGTGTGGCTTCCCCAAAGAAATCCAATGAAACTCAGGCAGATTATTCAAAGCATTTTAAATGTTTGCTTTTTGTTTCTACTAGCCTTCTGTGAAATCCAGAAGTTTTCTGGTTTAGTAAGCTACAGAAGAACACTGAGATGTAGTCTGCAGATAATAACGTCTTACAAACAGTGAACATAATTTCTGTCTTCCCTCTCTGTTTAGGATTCAAACATCACGCATTCTTTTCTTTCAGCATATATCAATACTTGCCCTAGATAAATTACATCTGCTGCTTTTTGTCCACTGTAGCAAGCTTGCAACCTTTTTCTGAATTCTATTCTTATAAATCCGGCATTTAACACTTAGAAAGATTTAATGACATATGCGCATTGAGAGATTTTCTCTCTCTCTTAAGATGATCCCTTGATTTACAACAAGGTTTTCAGGCTGGAGCTCTGCCACCCGCAGTACCCTGAGGGAGCGGCAGCCCCACGCAGACGAGGCTGCCCCCTGAGCTGCAGTCGCCCTGCTCTAAAAGCAGCTGGCTCAGGCTCCTCCAGGGGCTGCCATGCAGACTCACAGCACAATGGACATAAAGTGCTCAGATCAGTGCCTGCCTGTGTGAGAGCTTCCCTAGGGCTTTCAACCAGAAGGGGAGCAGCAAACGCTGATCAAGCCCCAGAAAGGTGCGGCCCCAGAAAGAGCACGTCTGCTCCCCACGTGAGGCTGTCAAGCAGCAGAGTAAGCATCCGAGCCCAATCCTGCAAGACGCCAAAGGAGTTCTTCCTGTTGTAAGAGAGATTTTGCTAACGCCAAGGAAATTGGAAAGGCTGTCTAAATCGGGAAGGAGGAAGGGAGGCTGAGAGGATGAGGAGGAAGAGGGGGTGCAGGAGGGCAGAGGGGAGGGCAGAGGGGAGGGCAGGGGGAGGGCAGGGAGG
>NW_006775534.1:859858-915091 GCF_000442215.2 Lipotes vexillifer
GAGGGCAGAGGGGAGGGCAGGGGGGAGGGCAAAGGGGAGAGCCTGAAAGGCAGGCAGCTCCGAAGCCTCTCCGGGCCTGGGCGCTACTCGACTGACAACGAGGCTGGGGTTGAAAAACCACGGCACTCATTCATATTTCACATTTCACTTTGTAGAAAGGTAATAGTGATAGGTAGCATTTACTGAGTAATAAGGCACAGAATTAAGCCGCTTGCCCACAGTCAAAGAGCTGGTCAGTGCAACACCCAGACTCTAACCCAGTCTGGTCAACCTCCAGCGCCAGAGTTCTTCACTGTGGTCAGAAACCTGGGCAAGGTCACCTAAGTAACTCTGGATCAACACCCAAGGGAACAAGCACGTGAGCCAAAACCGAAGGTGCCCCGAGGAAAGAAGTGGCTGTGCGTAGACAGACGGTGAGAAAGTGACAGGAAGTGAGCGGCACGGAAGGGTAAGGGAGAACAAGAAAAGAAGTTGGACTACAAAGTTTTCAGATTTTAAACTTAATATTTAAAATTAAATTTACTCTCAAATACCATCATAAATGTAAAAGTAAAATGATTAAGGAAAAACCCCCCAGAAATCATATATGTTACTAGACGTCCAAGTTTTGCTTACTAAAGAAAACACCATACTTGCCAGAAAACACACATAACTATGTATGCAATTCTAACTCTTGTCATTAGTTTAGTAATTTATTTTTAAATAATTTAACTCTATTGCAGAATTACTGACTTGGGTATATTTGATTTACTCAAATTCAAGCCAAGTTTTATATATATATATATATATACACACACACATATATATAAATCGACAGAGAATTTTTCCCCCATTATCAAAATCAGAATTTATACTAAAATAATAGTAGCACAACATTTTTCTTTAACTTCTGTAAACATGTCACCCACAGACATCTGGAGCCCTAACAAATACAGGAATATAAAATGTCACCAGATGCAACCCTGGGAGGCGGCTGGGGATGCTCTCCATACGGGAAGCACAGTCAGCTGCACTGCAAGCAGGTCCAGGCATTCACAGCATCAGTGATGCTTCCCTAGTTTTTGAAGGGTTAACTATTTTTAAAATAGTATTTAGCTGAAAAAAGGAAACACATCTTGTCCTAAAATATCTTTCAAAGAATTATTTCATTTCTATTGCTTTGTTATAAAATTTCCTGCAGAAGACCTTTCCTATGAATTACTCACAAAGCAAAAGGTGTGACTCCAGGAGAGGACTTTTTTGTTCTACTTAGATACACACAAATTATATTTCAAAGAAAAGTGAGTAAAATGCACAGTTAGAAAGAGCTTCTCATTCAGTAGATATTAACACATATTATGACGATGCAAAATGTGTTATTCAAATCATAACTACTGAGAATTCAAACTAACTTTTTGTTATGATTTAACTTACACACATGATGACTGCATAAATAACAATTTTAGGACTATAACAGGAATATAATTAATTTAGGAATATAATCAAGCAGTCTAAAAACTAAAATATGGTTTTCAATATGCTTCTTCTGAAATGGAAATAACAAATAAAACTGGTTTAACAATAAAACACTGTCAAATTACATACCATAAAAACATTAATATAGATTCCTGTATTTTAAAAAAGAACCATCAACATAAAAATAGAGTGCAAACTATAAAATAGATAGATTGAGGAGAAATTAAAAGACCCACAATTAACTGTTAAATTATGGGCAGATTATATACACAACAATGGAAATTTAAGAGACACACAAAACTCTGATTAACCAAGAAAAAATAGTTTTTTAAATTCTTCTACACGAGCATATGCTGCTACACAAACACAGAGAATTCATATCCCGAATCACCCACGTTGTGAAACTCTGTTCCACAAACAAGCTACTCAGAACCACACGTGCTCTCTCACTGAAAGGAGGAGGTGAGTTCAGCCAAGCAGTCGGTCCTCCAGCTAGCCTACCTTATTTTTTGGATTGGATGTGTTCATTACACTTCGAGTCTCTTTTCCAGTATAAATGACAACACCTATTACGGTACCTGCAAAACACAAAAGTGGTCCTTACAGAGAAACTTGAAGGATATGCACAGAAGTAACACTTGCTAATTAATCGTTTTGATAGAAAATATTATGACACCATTTGATTTTATATAGATTTATCCAACAGCATATTTAATTTCAGTAGTTCAAGAAAATCTAATCTCAACTTTAAAAATAAACTTTGAAAAACTCAAATAATTTACCTACACAAAACATTAGAAAATGTACTAATATTCTTTTCACTGGCAATAGAAAGCATGACACTGTTCATTCATTAATGCCTATTAAAATGGTAACTCTAACACTGAAGCTACATTGAGAGCTTACATTCTAACTGGTCAATGCATGTGATCCCAAACAAGATGGTACCAGTGTGTGTGTGGGGAGGCGCGCAGTTTCTCTGAACAGGAGTCTGAGAGCATCCTTTCACTGTAAAGATGCAGGACAACCAGGTACAAGAGCCTTTGCTCACATTTCAGAACACAGACAATGAAAACGGTAAGAGAAGTATTATAAAGACAATATTTGATTTTGAATTTATGTGTTATGTCTCTTTTATTCCTGTCTCCTGAAAGTTTGGTTTTCTAATTGTACATGTTAAGAAGAAATGATAATTTTTCGGTCTATCAAACTTAAGATAAAAGAACAGTAAAACACCCCTAGAACGACCTATACATTACAAAGGCTCAGATCAGAGGCATTCATCTCTGGAATGTCACATTAAAAACCATGGAAGTCCGCCTCTAGAACTGCTGCTATGCAAAATTAATATTTCTAATTTTCACAAAATTTGAAGGTGAGAAACACAATTAAGGTGAGAAAGATGATATATCCATAATACTCACTGAAATCAACAACCACTGCAGAATTAACCCTAATAATTATACAAAAACTCTTTGATGTCACATTAATGTAACGTATGGAATTTAGTGAGTCCCAAGGCAGGACCCGTGGAGTAAATGTGACCGAGGTGATCTCGGGTCTACATAACAATGACAGCTGTGCACCACACATCTCAGCACACCACCAAAAGCCTCCTCCACGGAACGCCCAGGAAGACAGAAGATGCCAGGGTACGTACTGCTCAGCAGTGACACCTGCAGAGGTTACGTGTTTACTCTTTTTTAGAATAAGCATTTCTTTTTTCCCCCTTTTTAGTTGTGTGCCCTGGGAAGCTGTGAGGCTTGCACTTACTGTGCTCTTCAAAGCAGAGTGGCCCCACGTGACTATGGACCCCCACTCCACCAACGGAGGACACAGAGAGCGACTGGTGACACCTGTACTGAGCTGGGCTGCAAATGGCGCATCAGGAGCATCAAGGAGCAAGACCACAGAAGTGAGGAACCGAGGTTCCTCGCCCACTTCCCAGCCCACAACAACTGCCCCGTGAGACCGAAGCTTGAGAAGCAGCGATATGCACCTGTTTTGAATCGCGTGCTGCAGGCTGGTGTGTGCTCCAGCCCCCGCACTGGTCCTGCCTCTCAGCCTCCATGCTGCTTTTGTGTCCCTGCACCAGAGCTCTCTGGGTCCAGCCCCTTGAGTGACGCCCGAGTGGGACGGGTTCCCCTGCTGGCCGATCCCAGATATTAAGTTTTCTCTAAAGCAGAAGCCTTGCAAACTATGTGTGGTACAGGTTTTACTTTTAAATTTCTAATCGGTCACAAGGCCTAGTTTTGCAAAATATCACATCAATAAATTATCAAGGGAAACAAATAACAAAAAAATTTGACAACACATATGTCCCAATCTTCTTAACATTAAATTCCTTCATCAAATTCTTATAAATTTTCCAAAAGTTTACTCTCATTTTCTGTATTTTTCACCATCAGTATCAGCCCTGGACCCCTGACTCTTGAGCACAGAACCTGCAGTCCTGCTCTGGGGCTCAGCCTGGACCCCCATCTGGGCACATACGTCCCGCAGACTCTAGAGGACTCATCCTTCCTTCCAGGCCCTCGGCAACTTAAGATCGGAATGCTCCCATATCCACCTATTACTGAAACATGGCAAGTTTCCTGGTTCTCTGAACCAACAAGGGGAAGAAGCATGGCACCCTGGGAAGTCATGTTTGTCCCTCTCTGGTGCCCTCGGTCCTTGTGTCTGTCTATCTGTCTGTGTCAACTTGAGACCTTGCTCCCATGCATTTGGTTTCTACAGCCAGGGAGGAAGGCCAGAGCTCACTTCACCAGGAGGCAACTTGAATTCAATCGACACATAACTTTTTCTTTTAATCTGTATTGGGGTAGAGTTGATTTACAATGTTGTGTTAGTTTCAGGTGTGCAGCAAAGTGAACCAGTTATACATCTACATATCCCCACTCTTTTTTAGATTCTTTTCCCATATAAGTCTTTACAGAGCACTGAGTAGAGTTCTCTGTGCTATACAGTAGGTCCTTATTAGTTATCTATTTTAAATATAGTAGTGACATAACTTTTAAAGAATAAAATTTTTTAAAATCCTGGTCTTTCCTTCTCAACTTGTAATCAAGTGTAAAGAAGATAAGAGCCCTTGTATTACTCCTGGAAATCCAAAGTATTTCAAACATATCTCAGTATACAGAAGTCTCGTTATATATAGGGTCTAGCAATCGCTCACATTAATAGGCTTTTAAATAGAGTTAAGCATGTGTTAAAAGATTTGAAATACATGAAAAAAGCTTGCATTTTAAAAATGACTGAACAAAATTTAAAATTAAACGCACTTTATTTAAACTTGTGGAACGATTGTTTTAAACAACCTAAATACTCTCTCAGAAGATACAATACTCTGGCCACTGAATTCTATCTCTGGAAGAATAAAAAAGGGTTACCTATGCGGCAAACGTGTTATGATGCCTACATTTGTGTCTGTGTTGCCGAAGTTCACAACTAGGAGCTACCACTTGCCAAGGTCATCCTGAGAATGAAGGTCAGGAGAGAAACACTGTGCACAGTGAATCATCTAGGATACCTCAAGCCTCCAGCTTGGGTTGCTTCTGGCTCTTTGAGAGGAGAGGCCAAAAATCAATAGTACTGGGGATCAGTAACAACGTTCTAACATACAGGAAACAAAAGATGAAATAAATTTAAAAAGAAAAAGGGAATCTTCAAATATCTTTATGAATGAACTCAATCTTGATCCTTTATTAAAAAGAATAAATATCAACATGATAAAAAAAAATAGGCTACAACACCTAGATACACCTAGATACAGAAAATGCAAAATCTGTGACCAGGTATGTAAATGTGGTATGTTGTAAGTATTTTCTTATAAACTATTACATGCTAAGTGCTGAAGGGCAAAGGCCATGGAGGACAGCACCCCTGGAATCAAATCCTGGGTACATGACCCTGCTAACAATGGTGGGCCTTCTGAGCCACAGCCCTCACCTGGGCCTCAAGAAGGACTGGCCTGTGCCCTCTGATGTCTCTCACGGTGTGCTACACCTACTTCCGCTCTCTTTTTATTGTGAGAAATTTTAAAAATTAATCATGACAAAAAACCAACATCTACTACCTGAAGGGAATCTCCACCTATTAAAATTATGTTTGCTATCATGCTTTTTTAATGATGTAAAACACTAGTGCAAAACTTCGTCTCTGAAGAAGAACCACCATCCTGCAGCCTGTGGAAGGAAAACCACGTTCACAGAAAGACAGACAAAAGGAAAAGGCAGAGGATGTTGTACCAGATGAAGGAACAAGGTAAAACTCCAGAAAAACAACTAAATGAAGTGGAGATGGGCAACCTTCCAGAAAAAGAATGCAGAATAACAACAGTGAAGATGATCCAGGACCTCGGAAAAAGAATGGAGGCAAAGACAGAGAAGATGCAAGAAATGTTTAACAAAGACCTAGAAGAATTAAAGGACAAACAAACAGAGATGAACAGTACAGTACCTGAAATGAAAAATACACCAGAAGGAACCAACAGCAGAATAACTGAGGCACAAGAACAGATGAGTGACCTGGAAGACAAAATGGTAGAATTCACTTCCACAGAACAGAATAAAGAAAAAAGAATGAAAAGAAATGAAGACAGCCTAACAGACCTCTGGGACAACATTAAATGCAACAACATTCGCATTATAGGGTCCCAGAAGAAGAAGAGAGAGAGAAATAACCCTAGAAAATATGTGAAGAGATTATAGTCGAAAATTTCCCTAACATGGGAAAGGAACTAGCCACCCAAGTCTGGGAGGCACAGGGAGTCCCCGGGAGGATAAACCCAAGGACAAACACGCCGAGACACATAATAATCAAGCTGACAAAAATTAAAGACAAAGAAAAATTATTGAAAAATGACAAATAACATACAAGGGAACTTCCATAACGTTAACAACTGATTTCTAGCAGAAGCTCTACAAGCCAGAAGGGAGTGGCACAATATATTTAAAGTGATGAAAGGGAAGAACCTGCAACCAAGATTACTCTACCCGGCAAGGATCTCATTCAGATTCGATGGAGAAATCAAAAGCTTTACAGACAACCAAAAGCTAAGAGAATTCAGCACCACCAAACCAGCTCTACAACAAATGCTAAAGGAACTTCTCAAAGTGGGAAACACAAGAGAAGAAAAGGACCTACAAAAACAAACCCATAACAATTAAGAAAATGGTAATAGGAACATACATATCGATAATTACCTTAAACGTGAATGGATTAAATGCTCCAACCAAAAGACACAGGCTCGCTGAATGGATACAAAAGCAAGACCCATCTATATGCTGTCTGCAAGAGACCCGCTTCAGACCTAGGAACACATACAGACTGAAAGTGAGGGGATGGAAAAAGATATTCCATGCAAATGGAAATCAAAAGAAAGCTGGAATAGCAATACTCATATCAGATCAAATAGACTTTAAAATAAAGAATGTTACAAGAGACAAGGAAGGACACTACATAATGATCAAGGGATCAATCCAAGAAGAAGATATAACAATCATAAATATATATGCACCCAACATAGGAGCACCTCAATACATAAGGCAACTGCTAACAGCTATAAAAGAGGAAATTGACAGTAACACAATAATAGTGGGGGACTTTAACACCTCAGTAACACCAATGGACAGATCATCCAGCCAGAAAATGAATAAGGAAACACAAGCTTTAAAT
This sequence comes from Lipotes vexillifer, assembly GCF_000442215.2. Classification (NCBI taxonomy): domain Eukaryota; kingdom Metazoa; phylum Chordata; class Mammalia; order Artiodactyla; family Lipotidae; genus Lipotes; species Lipotes vexillifer. Next base: position 866,990 of record NW_006775534.1, read on the forward strand.
GACACAGTAGACCAGATAGATTTGATTGATATTTAAAGGACATTCCATCCAAAAACAGCAGATTACACTTTTTTCTCAACACTCTCTAGGATAGATCACATCTTGGGTCACAAATCAAGCCTCGGTAAATTTTAAAAAACTGAAATCATATCAAGCATCTTTTCCTACCACAACACTATGAGATTAGAAATAAATTACAGGGAAAAAACCGTAAAAAACACAAAAACGTGGAGGCTAAACAACACATTACTAAATAATGAAAAGATCACTGAAGAAATCAAAGAGGAAATCAAAAAATACCTAGAGACAAATGACAGTGAAACTACGACGATCCAAAGCCTATGGGATGCAGCCACAAGCAGTTCTAAGAGGGAAGTTTATACCAATACCAGCCTATCTCAAGAAACAAGAAAAATCTCAAATAAACAATCTAAACTTACACCTAAAGGAACTAGAGAAAGAAGAACAAACAAAACCCAAAGTTAGTAGAAGGAAAGAAATCATAGATATCAGAGCAGAAATAAATGAAATAGAAACAAAGAAAACAATAGCAAAGATCAATAAAACTAAAAGCTGGTTCTTTGAGAAGATAAACAAAATTGATAAACCTTTAGCCAGACTCATCAAGAAAAAGAGAGGACTCAAATCAATAAAATTAGAGGGGCTTCCCTGGTGGCGCAGTGGTTGAGAGTCTGCCTGCCAATGCAGAGGACACAGGTTGAGCCCTGGTCTGGGAGGATCCCACATGCCACGGGGCAACTAGGCCCGTGAGCCACAACTGCTGAGCCTGCACGTCTGGAGCCTGTGCTCTGCAACAAGAGAGGCCGCGACAGTGAGAGGCCCGCACAGTGCAATGAAGAGTGGCCCCCACTTGCCGCAACTAGAGAAAGCCCTCGCACAGAAGCGAAGCCCCAACACAGCCAAAAATAAATAAATAAATAACTTTAAAAATAAAATAAAATAAAATAAAATTAGAAATGGAAAAGGAGAAGTTACAACGGACACCGTGGAAATACAAAGCATCACAAGAGACTAGTACAAGCAACTCTGTGCCAATAAAATGGACAACCTGGAAGAAATGGACAAATTCTTAGAAAGGTATAACCTTCCAAGACTGAACCAGGAAGAAATCGAAAATATGAACAGACCAATCACAAGGAATGAAATTGAAACTGTGATTTAAAATCTTCCAACAAACAAAAGTCCAAGACCAGATGGCTTGACAGGTGAATTCTATCAAACATTTAGAGAAGAGCTAACACCCATCCTTCTCAAACTCTTCCACAAAATTGCAGAGGAAGGAACACTCCCAAACTCATTCTATGAGGCCACCATCACCCTGATACCAAAACCAGACAAAGATGCTACAAAAAAAGAAGATTATATACCAAAATCACTGATGAATATAGGTGCAAAAATCCTCAAAAAACTACTAGCAAACAGAATCCAACAACACATTAAAAGGACCATATACCATGATCAAGTGGGATTTATCCCAGGGATGCAAGGATTCTTCAATATACGCAAATCAACGTGATCCACCATATTAACAAACTGAAGGAGAAAAACCACATGATCATCTCAACAGATGCAGAGAAAGCTTTTGACAAAATTCAACACCCGTTTATGATAAAAACTCTCCAGAAAGTGGGCAGAGAGGGAACCTACCTCAACATAATAAAAATAAAAACATATACGACAAATCCAGAGCAAACATCATTCTCTACAGTGAAAAACTGAAAGCATTCCCTCTAAGATAAGGAACAAGACAAGGATGTCCACTCTCACCACTATTACTCAACATAGTTTTGGAAGTCCTAACCACGGCAATCAGAGAAGAAAAAGAAATAAAAGGAATACAAATTGGAAAAGAAAAAGTAAAAGTGCCACTGTTTGCAGATGGCATGATACTATACATAGAGAATCCTAAAGATGCCACCAGAAAACTACTAGAGCTAACAAATGAACCTGGTAAAGTTGCAGAATACAAAATTAATGCACAGAAATCTCTTGCATTCTTATATACTAGCAACGAAAGACCACAAAGAGAAATAAAGGAAACAATCCCATTCACCATTGCAACAAAAAGAATAAAATACCTAGGAATAAACCTACCTAAGGAGGTAAAAGACCTGTATACAGAAAACTATAAGACACTGACAACAGAAATCAAAGATGACACAAACAGATGGATAGATATACCATGTTCTTGGATTGGAAGAATGAATATTGTGAAAATAACTGTACTACCCAAAGCCATCTACAGATTCAGTGAAATCCCTATCAAATTACCAGTGGCATTCTTTACAGAACTAGAACCAAAAATCTTAAAATTTGTATGGAGACACAAAAGACCCCAAATAGCCAAAGCAATTTTGAGGGAAAAAAATGGAGCTGGAGGAATCAGGCTCCCTGACTTCAGACTATACTACAAAGCTACAGTAATCCAGACAATATGGTACTGGCACAAAAACAGAAATATAGATCAATGGAACAGGATAGAAAGCCCAGAGAAAAACCCATGCACCTATGGTCAACTAATCTATGACAAAGGAGGAAAAGATATACAATGGAGAAAAGACAGTCTCTTCAATAAGTGGTGCTGGGAAAACTGGACAGCTACATGTAAGAGAATGAAATTAGAACACTCCCTAACACCATACACAAAAATAAACTCAAAATGGATTAGAGACCTAAATGTAAGACAAGACATTATAAAACCCTTAGAGGAAAACATAGGAAGAACACTCTTTGACATAAATCACAGCCAGATCATTTTTGATCCACCTCCCAGAGTAACGGAAATAAAAATAAACAAGTGGGACCTAATGAAACTTAAAAGCTTTTGCAAAGGAAAGGAAACTACAAACAAGACAAAAAGACAACTCTCAGAATGGGAGAAAATATTTGCAAACCAATCAACAGACAAAGGATTAATCTCCAAAATATATAAACAGCTCATGCAGCTCAATATTAAAAAAACAAACAACCCAATCAAAAAATGGGCAGAAGACTTAAATAGACATTTCTCCAAAGAAGACATACAGATGGCCAAGAAGCACATGAAAAGATGCTCAACATCACTAATTATTAGAGAAATGCAAATCAAAACTACAATGAGGTATCACCTCACATCTGTCAGAATGGGCATCGTCAGAAAATCTACAAACAACAAATGCTGGAGAGGGTGTGGAGAAAGGTAACCCTCTCGCACTGTTGGTGGGAATGTAAATTGATACAGCCACTATGGAGAACAGTATGGAGGTTCCTTAAAAAACTAAAAATAGAATTATCATACGACCTAGCAATGCCACTACTGGGCATATTACCCAAAGAAAACCGTAAATCAAAAAGACACATGCACCCCAATGTTCACTGCAGCACTGTTTACAATAGCCAGGTGATGGAAGCAACCTAAATGCTCACTGACAGACGAATGGATAAAGAAGATGTGGTACATATATACAATGGAATATTACTCAGCCATAAAAAGGAACGAAACTGGGTCATTTGTAGAGATGTGGATGGATCTAGAGACTGTCATACAGAGTGAAGTAAGTCAGAAAGAGAAAAACAAATATCATATATTAACGCATATATGTGGAACCTAGAAAAATGGTACAGATGAACTGGTTTGCAGGGCAGAAATAGAGACACAGATGTAGAGAACAAATATATGGACACCAAGGGGGGAAGTGGCAGGGGGGACGGTGGTGGGATGAATTAGGAGATTGGGATTGACATGTACACACTAATATGTATAAAACAGATAACTTATAAGAACCTGCTGTATAAAAAATAAATAAAATAAAATTCAAAACTTCAAATAAGTAAATAAATAAACTCTGTTCATTCCCTGTCCTCTACAGGGGACATGTGCTCTGGTCTAGCAGCTCCCTGACCCTTCTGTGTACCCATGCCCCATCTCAGCACAAACACAGAAGTGCCCTGTATGGATCTGAGCCCCTCCTGCTCCACGTGCCAGACACATGGCCCTCGGAACCCTGTCTTCAGCCTGCTGTGCCCCTCAGCATGAGGCCTTTGCACACAGTCAGTGCTAAGAAGTCAGTGCTGCCACATATCCCCAGTGTCCGCCTCACCTAGGCACGTCTGTGCGGTTTAAAATCGAGTTCACGTGTTTCTTCTTCAGGGAAGCCTCTTCCAGACCCTGACCAGGTAAGGTTTTCACTTCTTTGTTTTCAAGGCTCCCTGCGCTTTTCTGAGATACTCAGCATAGCTCAAATGATTTCTCTCTTTTTCTTTCTTTTTATTTTCAGCTGCACCACGCGGCTTACAGAACCTTAGTTCCTCAACCAGGGAATGAACCTGGGCCCTGGCAGTGAAAGCGTCGAGTCCTAACCACTAGGGCAGCAGGGAATTCCCTTTGGCTCATTTTCTTCACTTCTTTCTCGCCATAAGCTGTCCCACACTGTATCACCAGCGCCAGGTCTGGAGTGGAGATCCCATACACAAGCCCAGAAGGAGGACTGTGCTGTAAGGGGAGGGCTGCCAGCACTGGTGACAGATGCTGAGACAGACATTCCTCCCTTGAGTGCTTCCCCGCATCCTATCCCACCAGCACCCTTAACACTCCCTGCTGCTACCTCCTGGTACCACCCACAAGGTCAACTATTTTCTGAAAAGGTGATAATCACTTAGATTTTCAATGCCTCTCAGAGAAATTTACTTTACAAAATGTATATTTAAGTGGCCTCCCTGTTCAACCACTAGAAATATTCTAACATATTCCAATTTCACTTAAAAGAACCTTCATTGTGGCCCCTAAAGGCCCAACCCGATCTCCCCACTAAGGTCCCTGTCTCATCTAATACTTCTCTCCCCGACAGACAAGCGACCACACCGACCTCCTCAGCTACTAGATGAATGACAAGTGGTCAGAGCCCTCTGAAGTCACAGTTTGCTTCCCCAGTTCTGCTGTGCCACCTGTCTTTAAGGCACACTGACAAGTTTGCCATGACACAGATGTCAAAACTAGCAAAATGCCCCCTGCCCTGCTACCCAAGGGTGCACTCTCCTTAGCTGCTTCAGCCTAGCTCCTCCAAGTGTGATAAGCAGCAGCGCAAGCCTCGCCCTGGGCTTGTCTGAGATGCAGACTCTCAGGCCTGGTCCACATCCACTGAATGGGAGTATATGTTTAATAAGGTCCCTGTGGTGCAAAGCACTTTGACAAACATTTGTTTGGAGTCACTTAAAAACACAAAGCGTCTCCTATATGTGAGAATTCATGTTAAAAATAGAGCTTATTTCTCACCTGACGCAACAACAGTGCTTGCCCACAAGGTATTTTCTATGCTGAGACTTTCATGAATGGGTGGATCACTATCTTCCTGTTCAAGGAGAGAAAAGTAAGAAAAAAGCAAATTAGCAACTTTTTTATCACTCGTACTTCAGATATCCACAGTGTTAAAAACAAGTCCACCAGCTGGATCCAGCTAACAGGCAGTGAAAAGGCAGTGAAAAATAGGGGTAAAAGACAGGAATTTACACAGAGGATTCTGGGATGATGGCAGAGCAAGAAGCACCAGGAATGGCCCCCAACCTGGACCGCAACTACAGGGACAGAATCTGTCTGATGTAACTAATTTGGAATCCAGAGCTGGTGAAGGCTTACAACTTCCAGGGGAAGCGCTGGATGGTTACTGCAGTCAATCGTGGTGACTTTCAGGTCTTAGCACGTAGCACCTACCCGTCCCACCCTCAGCCACATGGCAGGAGGCCATACACGTGTTTCTAGAGCAGCTTGCAGAAGCCAGCCAGGGTGGACCAAAAGGACCTTGTCCTCCAATATCAGGAATCTGTGCTCTGACGCTGCTTAAGATGGCAGAGATGCAGCCAAAGAGGCAGGTGGCCATTGTTGCCACACCTCCCCCCTTGTTGCAAACCCCTCCCCCACCAAGTGGATTTCAAGGGCGAGTGCCCTGTTTATCCCCCTTTGTTTTTCTCTTTTTCCCCTTTTGGAAGACAGATATTAAAGACTAGGACATTCAAAAACAACTGCATATACACGAAAAAACAGAAAATGATGGCACATGACCAAGGAAAGGCTCAGAAAAGACATAAGAGAGCATTAAGTTTATACCTCAGGCTGATCCTCAGCAGAGAGAGAGCCTACCACAATCAAAAAAAATAAAATAAAGTAAACAAAAGCAATGACAGAAACCCAACGAACCCTGGTTTTGACTTCTGGAGTTACCACATTATTATATTCAAATGTACTGTGTTCAACAAAAAAATAACAAGGCATAAAAACCAACAGAAAGGTATGGTCCTTTCAAAGGAAAAATATAAATCAACAGAAACTATCCTTGAAAACGATCCGATGGCAGTTATACTAGACAAAGATTTTAAAAGAAAAATATTAAAGATGTTCAAAGACATAAAGATGTGGAGAGAGTCAAGAAAACAATGTATGAACAAAGCGGAAATGTGAATGAAGAAATAGAAAACCCAAACAGAAACCAAAAGAAATTCAAGAGCTGAAAAGTACGATGAGCAAAATGAAAAATTCACTAAAGGGCTTGAAGGCAGTTTTGAGCAGAGAGAAGAAAGAATTAGTGAACCTGAAGGCAGGACAATGGAAATTACTGAGGCTGAGAAAGAGAAAGAAAGGAGATTCTGAAGAAAGTTGAAAGGGCCTAAGGGATCCGCAGGACAGAAGAAAAGCGAACCAGTATACTCACTGTGGAAATCCCAAAAGAAGAAGAGAGAGCTAAAGGGGCAGAGAGACTATTTGAAGAAATAATGGCTGAAATCCCCCAAAGTTAATGAAAGACATGAATGTAAGTATTCAAGAAGCTCATTCAAATCCATGTAAGAACTGTACGAGACCCACACCAAGACACATTATAATCAAACTTTCAAAGGGCAAGGAAAAAGAGAGTCTTAAATAGCAAGAAAGAAGTGAATCGTCACATACAAGCAGTCCTCAATAAAATGATTAGCAGATTTCTCATCAGAAGCTATCGAGGCCAGAAGGCAAGTGCACTGGTATAGACAAAGTGCTAAAAGAAAAAGAACTGTCAACCAAGAATCCTATATCCAGCAAAACTGTCCTTCAAAAGTGAGGGAGAAATCAAGACATTCCCAGATAAACAAAAGCTGAGGAACACTGTAAATCAACTATACTCCAATAACAATTTTTTAAAAAATGCATGCTTAGCCAAATTGGGGAGCGGGGGAGAAGCTGAGGGGAGCTGGTGACCACTGGACCTTCCGGGCAAGAAGTGCTGCTCAAGGGAGTCCTGAAGACTGAAATAAAAGGACACTAGACAGTCTTCAAAACCACGTGGAGAATTAAAGATCTCAATGCAGATGAGTAATTATAAACGTAAATATCATTGTAACAATGGTTTGTAACTGTACTCTTTCTTCTCTACATGATTTAAGAGACTAATATATTTAGAGAAAAGAAGCAAGTTATTATTCTAAAAGCTAGTATTATTTTAACTTTGGTTTGTAACTCGAAATCTTATTTCTACATAATTTAAGACACTCATGCATTTAAAAGAATTATTAGTTTATAGTTTTAGGACACAATATATAAAGATATAATTTTGTGACAATGACAACTGAAAGAGGTGAGGAAAGAGCTGTAAAGGAGCAGAGTTTTAATATGTTATTGAACTTAACTTGGTGTAAATTCAAGTTAGAGTGTTATAACTTCAGGGTGTTAAATGTAATCCCCATGGTAACCAAAAAGAAAACAGCTACAGAATATACTCAAAAGGAAATGAGAAAGAAATTTAAACATTTCACTGTAAAAGAAAAAAATCAATGAAACACAATACAAGACAGTAATGCAGGAAATGAGAGACAATAAAACTATAGGCCATATAGAAAACAAATAGTCCAATGACAGAAATAAATTGCTCCTTATCACTAATTACTTCAAATATAAATGGATTAAACTCACCAATCACAAGACAGATATTGGCAGAATGGATAAAAACAAATGATCCAACTATATGCTATCTACAAGAGACTCACTTTAGATCCAAGGACACAAAGAAGTTGAAAGTTAAAGTATGGGAAAAGATATTCCCTGCAAACAGTGAGCAAAAGAGAGCAGGGGTGGCTATACTAATGTCAGAAAAAACAGATGTTAAATCAAAAAGGATCACAAGAGACATTATGTATTAATTAAATGTTCAATAAGGCAAAAAGATATGATAATTATACACTATTATGCTCCCAATAAAAGACAATATATGAAGCAACAATTGATAGAATTGAAGGGAGAAACAGTTGAAGACTTTCATATCCCACTCACAGTTATGGGTAGAACAACCAGACTGAAGTAAGGAAATAGAGAACTTAACACAATAAGCCAACTAGATCTAACAGACATATATAGAACACTCCACACAACAACAGCATACACATTGTTCTCAAATGCATATGGGGTATTTTCTAAGATACACCTTATGTTAGCCCACAAATTAAGTCTCAATAGATTTTAAAAAATAGATATCATACAAAGTATCTGTATCTACTCCAACCATGACAAGATGTAGTTAGAAATAATAACAGAAAATTCACAAAATTGTGGAAATCAAACAACATTCTTTTTAAAAGACAATGAATTAGGGAGGGGGAAGGGTAAGCTGGGACGAAGTGAGAGAGTGGCATGGACATATATACACTACCAAATGTAAGGTAGCTAGCTAGTGGGAAGCAGCCACACAGCACAGGGAGATCAGCTCGGTGCTTTGTGACCACCTAGAGGGGTGGGATAGAGAGGGTGGGAGGGAGGGAGATGCAAGAGGGAGGAGATATGGGGATATACGTATATGTATGGCTGACTCACTTTGTTATACAGCAGAAACTAACACACCATTGTAAAGCAATTATACTTCAATAAAGATGTTAAAAAAAAACCAATGAATTAAAATGAAAAGGGAAATTAGAAAATACTTAGAGACAAATGACAAGGAAAATATAATTTATAAAAACCCATGGGATGCAGCATAAGTGGTGCTAAGGGGGAAATTTATAGCTTATATAATTTATAACAAATTATAATTGTTTAAATTCCAAAACAGGAAAGATCTCAAATCAACAACCTAACTTTAGAACTTAAGGAACTAGAAAAAGAAGAACAGACTAAACCCCAAGTTAGCAGAAGGAAGGTAAAAATAAAGAACAGAGCAGAGATAAACAAAATAAAGAACAGGAAAAATTAATAAATATGAAAGTTACTTCTTCAAAAAGATCAACAAAATGAAAAACCTTTGGCTAGATGGACTAAGAAAAAAAGGAAGACTCAAATTACTAAAATCAGAAATGAAAGTAGGGATATTACTATGATTCTAACAAAATAAAAAGCATTATAAGAGAGTATTATGAACAACCATATGCTAACAAACAGGATAACCGAGGTGACATGGACAAATTCCTAAAAAACACAAAATCTACCAAGACTAATCATGGAGAAATAAAAAAACTAAACAGACCTATACCTCGTAGAGATTAAATCAATACTCAAAAATCTCCTGACAAAGAAAATCCCTAGATCTGATGACTTCACTGGTGAAATCTACCAAAAATTTAAAGAATTAATATTAATCTTTCTCAAATTATTCCAAAAAATTGAAGAGGAAGGACACTTCCTAACTCACTCTTTGAGGCCAGCGCAACCCTCATATCAAAGCCAGACTAAGAGACTACTAGAAAAGTAAACTACAGACCAATATCTTCTATGAACAATGATGCAAAAATCCTGTACAAAATACCAAAAAAACAAATTCAGCAGCATATTAAAAGGATTAAACTCTGTGACCAAGTGAGATTTATTCCTGAAATGCAACGATGGTTCAACATATATATCAATCAACAAAATACATCACATTAACAGAATGAAGAGAAAAATTCCACACGATCATCTCAATTGACGCAGAAAACATATTTGCCAAAATTCAACACCCTTTTATGATAAAAAACATTCAACACGCTAGGAATAGAAGGGAACTAACTACCTCCACATAATAAAAGCCATACATGAAAAACCCACTGGGTACACAATACCAAATGGTGAAATACTAAAACCTTTTCCTCTAAGATCAGAATGTCTGCTGTCACCACAATTATTCAACATACTATATAATACTGGAAGTTCTAGCCACAGCAGTTGTACAGGAAAGAGAAATAAGAGGCACAATTTGGAAAGGAAGATGTAAAATTATCTCTGTTTGCAGATGTTACGATCGTATATGTAGAAAATCCTAAAGAGTTCACAAAAAAATGGTTGGATCTAATAAATGAATTCAGCAAGGTAGCAGAATACAAACTCATCATGCAAAAATCACTTGCGTTTCTATATATGAACGATCTGAAAAAGAAATTACAAAAACAATTCCACTTATAATAGCACCAAAAACAATAAAATATTTAGGAATTAATTTAACCAAGGAAGTGAAAGATTTGTACAATGAAAACTACAAAATATTTCCAAAAGAAAGTAAAAAAGACATAAATAAATGGACACGCATCCCATGTTCATGGATGAGAAGACTAAATATTGTTAGTATGTCAGTATTACCCAAAGTGATTTACAGATTCAATGCAATCCCTTATCAAAATCCCAATGACATATTTTTCAGGAATAGAAAAATCCATTCTAAGATTCATATGGAATATCAAGGGAACTGAAATATCCAAAACAATCTCGAAAAAGAAAAACTAAACTGGAGGGCTCATACTTTCTGATTTGAAAATGTAATACAAAGTTACAGTAATCAAAACAGTATAGTGCTGCCTAAAGACAGACATATAGACCAATGGAATAAAGTGGAGAGCCCAGGAAAAAACCCTTGCATATAAGGTTAAATGTTTTGACAAGGGTGCCAAGACCACCCAATGGGGAGAGGACAATCTTTTCAACAAATGATGCTGACAAAACTGGATATCCGTATGCCAAGGATGAAGTTACCCTTCCCTAACAATATATACAAAAATAACTCAAAAGGGATCAAAGATCTAAATGCAAGACTTACAATAATAAAACACTTAGAAGAAAACGTAGGACAAAAGCTTCATGATATTAGGTTTTGCAACGATTTTTTGGATATGACAGCAAAGTCACAAGTAACAAAGGAGAAAATAAACAAACTGGACTTCATGAAGATCAACGAATTTTGTGCTTCAAAGGCACTATCAACAGAGTAAAAGGCAACTCACAGAACGGAAGAAAATACGTACAAATCAAGTCCCTGAGAAGGAATTAATATCCAGAATATATGGAGAACTCCTAAAACTCAACAAAAAACCCAAACAACCCAATTTGAAAATGGGCAAAGGACTTGAATAGACATTTCTCCAAAGAAGGTATACAAATGGCCATAAAGGACATGAAAAGATGCTCAACACTGCTAATCACTAGTAAAGTGCAAATCAAAACCAAAATGAGGTAACTTCTCAAACCCAGTAACATGGCTACTATCAGAAAATCAGAAAACAACAAGTTCTGGTGAGGATGTGGAGAAACTGGACTCTCTGTTCACTGCTGGTGAGAATGTAAAATAGTATAACCGCTGTGGAACTGCTTTTGGCAGTTCCACAAAAATTGAAAATAGAATTATCATATGATCCAGAAATTCCACTTCTGGGTATATCCTTGAAAGAACTAAAAGGAGGGTCTCAAAGATATATCTGTATTCCCACATTCATAGCAGCATTATTCACAACCGCTAAAACACAGAAGCAACCCTACCTGTCCACACAGGTGGGGTGCTATTCCTCAAGAAACAATTCACTTTAGGATTATAAACTGGTGTTTCTTTTAACTGTGCCTTAGTTATATCATCTGTAAATAGGAGAGTTCTTCAATTCATTCAGATGTGTATCTGGTATCTGAATATACACCAAGCCCTGTATTAGAAACTGGAGCTATGAGAAGAAGTAAGACAGCCATTCACCTAAGTAGTTTCTGGTTTCATGTGAGAGCTAAACGAGCACACAACAATGACAACATAGAGCCCCAAGGGCAAATATAAAGGCAGGCAGAAGTGCAACGATATCAAAGAAAAGGGAATATAAGGAAGCCTTCCAAATGATGGTACTTAAACTGGATCTTGAAATGCAGGAGCTCCACAGACAGCCCTTGATTAAAGGGGTTTGTCTACTCCATACTCTGAAGCCAGCACACGGCCATTCTCTGTTTCTGCAGACACACACACACTTTTGCCTTCATTTCAAAGTCCCTTAGGAGTTACAGTTTGTCAAGTAAAATATGTTACACTTGCTGCATTTAGTAGTTTTAGCTTAAAAATATCTATTGATAATTATATGGCTGCATCAATATAGAAAATACTAAGGAAATATATACCTTAAGCGGCGAAAAAAATGAGGCTTATATTATTCCAGTTGTACGTACATGGGAAACAATTTGAAGGGGAAGAGTCAAAAGAATAATATGACTATTTATATTAGGATGGTAAGGCTATAAAAATTTTAAATACCTTTAACCTTTTTATTTTTATATAGTTTGATACTAATGGTGATAATATATTTATAAATTTCCAAATATATCAGGAATCAAATCAAGCTCTCGCCCAGTGGCTCCCACACCATCATTACAGTCTTCACAACACAGGAGCTTATCCAAGTCCTTGGCCGCAGCGCTCCAGCACCCTTCCCTGTTTCTTCCACAGAAAACTGTCTGGCAGGGAACCACCCTGTGCTTACAACCAGGGTAGCCTTTCAAGGTAAAGAGATAAAAGCTGCCTAACTCAGAAATAGATAATCCAGGAATACTGAGTTTTCCCTTTGACTTTAATGGTTTTATAGAACAAAGTATCAACTCTAAAAAGAGAGAAGTAGGTGGCTATACCAAAACACCATAATAATGAAGAGAATGTAGAATGAAACACACATATGTATATAAGGAAATGGACGTGCACATACAGATATCCATCCAACCAGTTAATAAAAATCAAGAGATGATGTGGATATCATAATGTATTAATGATTATCCAAAATCAAAACTGAATTAGTTGAATTACTTTCATTTTACTGACTCATAATATTTTAAGGGAAAAGGATCTTATCAAGAATAAATATGCTGGGACTTCCCTGGTGGCGCAGTGGTTAAGAATCCGCCTGCCAATGCAGGGGACATGGGTTTGGTCCCCTGTCCGGGAAGATCCCACATGCCGCAGAGCAACTAAGCCCGTGTGCCACAGCTACTGAGCCTGCGCTCTAGAGCCCGCGAGCCATAACTACTGAGCCCGCGTGCCACAACTACTGAAGCCCACGTGCCTAGAGCTCACGCTCTGAAACAGAAGCCGCCACACCGCAACGAAGAGCAGTCCCCGCTCACTGCAACTAGAGAAAGCCCGTGCACAGCAACAAAGACCCAACGCAGCCACAAATAAATTAATTAATTTTTTTTTAAAAAGAGTAAATATGCTAAAAATAGAAAAACTGTACTGAATGTACCCCCAAAGAAATATTTGCTATAGGAAAATTTAAGAACTTGAAACATTCTCTAGGTCTTCACTTTTTAGTTCAGAACTTGTTTGAATTGATTCATGATTTAATTACTTTTTCAAAATAAGGTTTGCTACTTTTAACTTACACAGTGAATATATTTGTGTTTAACAAAAGACTTAACTTACCCTGGTAAATGTGCCTTCAAAACTATGAATATCCAGTTGTGGCTTCTGAGCATAAACATAAGCATTGATAGAAAAAAGGTCCTGGAAAACAGAATATCTGAATTAATTCCATAATAATTAAACAAAATGACTTGGAAATATTCCAATTACCAATTAATACTTTTCATATCTTATTTACCAAAAGTGACGGTTTTCTTATGTTTTGTTGCCAACGCTACAGATGAGGATGGAAGAGAACTCAAAGGAACAGTTTTTAAGGCCAACAGAGGTGTGCGGACTCTCCCGACTCCAATGGACAACTGCTACCCCCTGGCAGGTTGTGTCAGAAGCAGCCGGTGACGCTTATAAGACACATGGCACCAAGGCAGCCCCGCGGGCCGTGCACTGCCCGCAAGCCTGCCCTACCTCCGGAGACTCACCTAACGCTGCGGTCTGATTACTAAGAGCGCTGTCCCAGCAAGGGGGTGACCTGTCCTGGGCCACGCCCAAGATTAACGCTCAGGATGGAAGGGGTGGGAGCTATGGAGAGCCATCTGAAAAAGTCTGAGGATTCAGTGTTCTTCTTGACCAAATCCTGAACACGGTGTGTCTTCCTGGTTAAGTTATAGGAAAATATTTTCCTGCAAAAAATACTTTGTTTCTTGCCTAAAAACCCTTCCAGCTGAAAGGCCTGGGGAGGAAGGGATGGCTGAAGAGACAGTTAGGATTGCCGCCTGGTGCACGAGGATCCTGTGATGACAGAAGGAACAAAGCCCTGACCCTGGGGAGGAGCAGAGAGAGGACAAGATCACCCGAGCCTCCCACAAGCGTCCGCAGGCTCCCCTCCCGCTGAGGAAACCCGCACTGCCCTGACAGCTTCTGCCAGAGGCTGGCGCCTGAAACCCAAAGGGGCCGCGGGGCACACCTGACAGCTCGGGCTCCTCGGTGACGGTGCACGGGCACTGCTTCAGCCCTCTCAAAGGGCTCACCGACACCAAGCGTGCAGGCTGGTCTCACCCAGCGGCGCCAGGTCTAAGGATAACAATGCTGCGTATACTTTTGCTGCAAATACGCCCCGGCCAAGCGAGTGGGCTGTGCAGAAAGCTTAACACAGCAGGCCCGAGAAAGCCCTGCTTGCAAGGCTGGCCCTTGGCTGGGGTCTGGGAATGTGGATCCCAGGAGAGCTGCCGCCCTTCCCAGATAAGAGAGTGTGCCTAGATCACTTATTCAAGCAACGTGGCTCATTTCCTTCTTGCGGGGGGCGGGGCATATGGGGCTGCATCTGGCATGTGGTGCGTGCCAGGCAGCGGGTGCCTCCGGGCCCAGCCCCCAGCAAAGGCCCTGTGAGTCTCTAAAGCGCCTCCCTGGTAGAAACTACTACCCACGTGTCCCCACATTATGTTGGGGACCCTCAGCGTGTCCTGCGCAAGTCCCCTGGGAGGGGAGTCTGGAAGCTCTTGCCTGCTTTCCTGCGATGTCGCCCTGCACCTGTTCTCTGTGCTGACTGCTCTGAGCCCTTTCACTGTAACCACTCACGGCCACGAGGAGGACAAGACGCTGAGCCCTGGGAGCCCTCCGAGAGAATCATCAAAACTGGGGGGGCCTGGAGGATCCCCCGACACAGACAGTTTGCCATTTTTATAGGTTTCGTTTCTGTTTCCTGTTTTGTTTTGGTTTTGCCTCATGGCTGCTAACACTTAGAAAACACAGCCTTCCAGACATGAAGAACAAAGATCAGACCACAGATGCTGACGCATGAGAGGAACGGGAGGCCTGAGGGGGCCACAGTGCTGTGAGCGCTCTGACGCTCAGCCCGAGCCGCTCGTGCAGGCAGGTTTCAGGCAGTCCGGCTCAGCCAGAAGAAAGGAACAAAGACCTCCGCGGCTCCTCACAGAAGGGAAGACGGAGCTGGCAGTCTGACTTCAGTCAGTTAACCACCAGTCAAAACAAAACCAAACAAAAACCCCAATGCTCTTTAGAAGAACATCATAGAATCCAGAGTCTCTACAATGCATCAGTAATGTTGAAGATCCAATCAAAATGTCCAGACATAGGAGGAAATGAGAACACGGGATCCACATTCAAGTAGAGTCCAATCAAAGAAGACTAACTCTGAGATGACTAGACATCAGAATTAAGAGATGAGAATTTCAAAACAGTTACTAGAACATCTCAAATTTTTAAAGGAAAACATTCTTCTAGACAATAAACAAACAGGAAACCACAGCAGAATAAAAGAAAGCACGTATACAAAAAAAGAACCAACTGGAAATTCTAGAATTGAAAAAAATACATCTGAAATAAATTCATTAGATGGCTTAACAGCAGACTGGAGAACAGAGTCTGTGAACTTGAAGACGGGTCAAGAGATGACGAATCTGAAGAACGCAGAGGACAGAGAACCTGAAGATGAGTGTGGCCGCAGTGACCCTGAGAGAACAGCAGGAGTTTGCTTGCAGTTGGGTTCCTGGAAGCAGCACACAGAGAGAATGAGGAAGAAAAGGTATTTGAAGAAACAATGACTGAAAAATATGCCAAACTGGCTGACAGCCATAGATGTGCAGATTCAGGAAGCCCAGCGAACCCCTAGACAGATGAGTAAAATTTAAAACAATCAAAGTCACAGCTTAATAAGAGACCAAAGATAGAGAAAAATCTCAAAAATACCTAGAGAAAAATGACACATTACATGCAGGCAAAAACTAGCAAAATCACACTGATTTCTCATCCAAATAATGAAAGCAGAACACAATGGAACACAATATTTAAAGTGCTGTGGGGAGAAAAAACTGGTCGACCCTGAATTCAATATTCAGCAAAAATATACTTCAGGAAAACAGGACAGGTGAAACTAAGATATTTTCGGATAAATGAAAATGAGAACTCACTGCTAGCAGACACACACTACAAGAAACGCTAACGGAAGTTCTTTAGGCTGAAGGGAAATGATATCCAGGAGAAACTCAGATCTTTAGAAAGGAACGGTAAGGAACAAACATGGTTAATATCAAAAGAAAAACAAAAATCCTGTCTTTTCGCTTTACTTCTTTAAGATACAGATAAAACAGAATAGTTTATGATATATGTAGATATACTGCGTATAAAAAAAAGTATATAAATGCATACAAATATATATGCACACAAAAATGTGCAATGTGCTTCAGCGCCAAAAATGAGTGGGGTAAATTCAATTACAAGGTTCTTAATTTAATGTGAAGTGACACAACGTTACGTTGTCACCCTACACTTTTAGTTAAATGCATATTGCCATCTCTAGCCAAGTAGTAAAAAAATGCAAAGAGGTAGAGTAGCTGAAAAGCCTATGAACAAAGCAAGTCAGCTTTCTAAATATATTCAAGTAACCTAAGACTGAGGAAGGGCCACCTGAGACCCCCGAGCGGCTGAAGGCCTGAGGGCTGAGAGGAAGGGGCCAGCAGAGGGAGAGGCCAGGAGAAGGCACGGCAGGGACTAACCCGCAGGTGGAGGTCTCGAAAGCAGGGTGAGGCGAAGGCGGCGGAAGACTTCCCTTCAGACAGGAGAGGGGACAAGGCTTCGCTGTACCAGCAGGTGGGGGCTGAAGTGCTGGGAGGGTGGGAAATGGAGGGAGGGGATTTCCATTCGATATCATGCTTTTTCTCTGCAAGGTAAGATCATCTGATGAGAGAAAGGCGGGTGGATCAGAAATTACAGGAGAGTGGAAAAGTGGGAGAGCACTGCTGTGGCAAAGAGGAGCCCCAGCTGACCACACACACAGAGGACGACAGGCTGGCAGTGACAGGGCTTTCCCTGTCTTGTCTCTGGTGATGGTTTCACTGGTGTGGCGAAGAGCACGTTTAATTCTGGGCAGTTTCTTGGAGCCAATTTTACCTCGGGACAGTTAACAACACGCAGAGGAGGAGGACAGGTGGTGCTGAGGGCCAAGCTAGACCCGGAAGTGCCACTCTGCTTCCCCTGTTGAGCCACGTGCCTGTCCTGATATTCGATGGACCTCTGCCATCACGTGTCTTGCCAAGAGGTCTTACTCTGCTCTTGATCTTTTCTCGCAGCTCCTGTCTGGACTGTAATGTCCTCAGATTTCTTACAGCGACCTCGAGACCTGCCTTCATTCCCTCTGCTCCTGCCGCCCCGCATTCACAGAGGCTCAGGGCTCGGCTGACACAGGTCTTGCCTTACCGGCCACCCACCGGCTCTCAGGAGGGGCAGCTGGCTGTGGGCTCTTCCCTGGGAGAGCTCCTCTGCCAGGGGAGCCCTGCCTGATGGGCTGTCTGGAAAGCTCCATCCCTTCAAGAAAACATTGTTCAACAGAGAACAGGCAACACTCTACAACTGATATGGCTTCTCTCCTTCCTAGAAGACATACGCACGATTTGGCAGTTTACATTTCATTTATTTCCTACTCTAACGTAGGTGAGGGACATACAAGTTTCCATGCTGCTTCAAGCTCCTTGGAGAACAAGTGGGAAATAACTGATTCTAATAAAAATGGTAATCGTAACCACAGTTCTAAATGGAGCAGCCTGCTCTGAGGGCAGTAAAATCCTCCAGGAGAACCAACGGAGAAGCGTTAGCGTACACCACCCAGTAAGAAGCGTAGGAATTAATCAAAGAAACTCGACGGAAAACAAAATGAAGGAACGGTGACAGAGACCACTCTCCACCATTCTTCCCGTTGCCGTTTTAAGACGGAACTTGCGACCCTGCGTGGGCGCGTGGCTCCCCCTCAGCACGGTCACAGCCAGCCCTCCCCACGCCGCTCACCTGGAGGGAGGAGGGTGACGAGGCCGCTGCCCCATCCCCATGTCCTCCGCTCCCGCTGGCCAGGCTGCAGGGGAGCGGACACTGGGACGCGGCTGAAGGTCACTGACTGCGGACGACAGAGAGGCGCGCTCAGCTGGGACCACCCACCTCTGGGCTGTTAGGCGAGGGGGAAGAAACGTCTCTCTGGATCTGGGATGTATCACTCTAGATCTCAGAGCAGAAAGGGACTTAACACATGGAATGCAGTGCTTCCAAAGCCTTAGGAAGGTTTGAGCTCATGACTGAACCTCCAAACATAACTCTCAGAATGATCCTCTGCCGAAAACAGCACGGCCACTATTGAGTTCCAGACGCAGCAGGGGAGCCGTGACTCCAGGCTGCAAGGGAGGCCACTGGCTACACAGCAACTGCCACACAGACCCCTGGGGCTGAGGACAGCACCTGCCAGCTGAGAACGCCAGTGTGGGCAGAGGGACAGCTCACTCCCATCCTGCCGTGAGAGTTCTCTGAGAGCTCGTTAAACTTGGGGAAGCTCATTCACACGCCTTCAGGTGGGCCTGCAAAATACGTGCAGGTTAGTTTTCAAGGTTCTGAAGAACAGAGACGCTGCACTGAATGAAGGGTGAACACACCAGCTCACCACAGTGGGTCTGCTACTGCAGCTTAGATTATATGTTAACTAATAAAAATTTATGTTCAAGTTAATTAAGCCAGGCTAGTTTACACAAGAAGAAATGCATTGCATAATAATTTTAGACTTGAGAAAAGACAGCAAACCGACTCCTGGCACGAGGCAAGCTGGAGGATCACTCATCATTTAAGTCCTACACCGTCACAGTCATTTTCAAAAAATGAAGTTCTCCTATAAAAGACTGCCTTTTGATACATGGAAATAAAGAACCGCCTAGCAACAACCCCCATATTTCCACATGCACATGAACATTTAGAGGAATGCATTTCATCTAGTACATTAGACATCAAATGACTGAATAATGGCACAATAATGAGAATGTCATTCAAAGCTTTTCATGATAATTTAAAAATCATTCTGAAATTTTCAATAATGTAGGAAAGCCTCTGCTATTAGGTCAAGGGCAACATTTGTTCGCATTACTTAAAGGTCATTAAAATACATCCTTAATCATAACATGTGGTTCATTACCAATAAAATTGCCTTTCGTTCAATAAAACTAATTAAATATAAATGGTATTGTTTACTGCTATATGGATTTTTTGAAATACATCAGCGAGTCATGATTTATTGAAAATTACTGTGCCCTCGTTGTTGTTAATAAATTTGCCTGATCACAAGAGCAGAAACACATGCCCACACGTCTCCATGTACGCAACAGCAAGAAGCCGGACCTGCCGTCACAGGTTTGGATCGGCAGCACCGCTCCAACTAAATTTCAATTCTCTGATCACATTAGGTGCTCTGGACACAACAGAATTAGAGAGCTTATTCTTGGTGGTGTCCTCAGTTCTTTAAAAAGAGCTCTAAGGACTGCAGGTTTATTCATTCTTGGTGTCACTGTGGACACAATGCTCCACTGATGATGCGACAAACAGTGAATGTCACCAAACACTCCCCAGGTCCATCACATTAGAAACAGAAAAGTCAAAATGAGTGACAGTTATGGACAGCGTAAGCTATTTGATGAAAAACCAAATTGCCTTGCCTATGTCCATAATGAAATTAGAGCTTTCTTTCCTATGAAAAAAAGTCTATACCTAATATGTCAAATTATATGAACCTACAAATTTAAATTGATGGATGGGGCTTCCCTGATGGCACAGTGGTTAAGAATCCGCCTGCCAACGCAGGGGACACGGGTTTGAGCCCTGGTCCGGGAAGATCCCACATGCTGCAGAGCAACTAAGCCCGTGTGCCACAACTACTGAGCCTGCGCTCTAGAGCCCTCAAGCCACAACTACTGAGCCCGCGTGCCACAACTACTGAAGCCTGCGCGCCTAGAGCCCATGCTCCGCAACAAGAGAAACCACCACAATGAGAAGACCGCGCACCACAACAAAGAGTAGCCCCTGCTCGCCGCAGCTAGAGAAAGCCCACGCGCAGCAACGAAGACCCAAGGCAGCCAAAAATAAATAAATAAATTTTATAAATAAATAGACGGATGAATCACAAATTCAGCTCAATTTCCTTTTTTATAAAATATATTGCCTTTTGGTTCGATGATAATATCAAAACTTAAAACGTTTTCATTTTCCAGTTACTTCACCCAAATGCTTAACACACTCTTTATCAAAGTGTATCAACCATAAAATTTTAAAAGTCTGTATGAATTGCATACTCTGACTTTCTAAGTATTTTACAATTTATACATATCTGTTGCTAATAAAAATGAGGAAAACATCCTTATAATATTGAATATAATAAAATGTACCTCCTGTGATCACAGCAAAGGGAATATTCAAAAATATAGATAACATCGTAGTGGAATTTTAAATACTTTCTTAAGATATCGTTTACAAGCAATAAATTATGCATGCTTAAAGTGTACAATTTTCTGCATTTGAATGCAAGTATGCACCGACGACACAACCACGACCAAGGGGTGGACATTTCTAGCAGTCCTCTGCACGCCCCTCACCGACACTAGCCTCTGTCACAGCTGACCCACTCTCCTGGAATCCAGGTAATGCCATCACATACCACATACTCGTTGTTTGGCTTTTCTTTCAGAAAAATTCTAATATAGTATCTTAACAATGCACTTCTTTTCTAACACTCTCAGCGAATTAAATCTGCTACAAAGGATTATTCTGTGCAGCTGCTTCCCAGTGTCCCCTGGAGCACCTGTGACTGCTGGAAGTGAGGTGCAGAGGGACAGACTCCGAGGTGCGGCCTCCAAGCCTGATGGCAAACAGAAACGCTCCGGTCACTTGGGGTTCGTGACCTTTCCTCCCCCTTCAATCCTGGAGAGACCACTTGAGGACGCGCACTGGAAAAACGAGAAAGCACACAGAGGAGGAAAAAGGCAAGCGTGCGAGAGCAGTGGGAGTCCAGCAACGGGCTCAAAGCACGTTAGAAAGTCAACAGGCTCCACAACTGTCTCACGATGAAAACTAACCATTTTAACAAGTAGCGTGAGAACTGCAAGCTGGGTGTCTTCAGGGACAAGGCGACGGCACAGCTTTATCTCACCATGCAAAAGAAGGAAGAGCACCCAGAAAACACTGGGAGTCTGAGTGAGGCTGGAGAGAGCAGAGAGGAGGAGCCTGGGCAGAGAAAACTGCGGCCCAGCTGCAGGCTCTAGTAACAAGGACTTACTCGACCTCACTCATAAATCTATCGTTCAGCCACACAGATTTCATGATGTGATTGAACTCTCTTCTCTAAGGGTCCATGTGCAGGGAACATTTTAATAATTATAAGACAGTAAGTGCTAATGGCCAGCCTCTCACTTTTAGACTACCCGCTGACAAACACTGACAGTGGTTAAGATGATAAATGAACACTGGTGGGAGAACAGCCTTCTGGCACAACACAAAACCCACAAACAAAAAGGAAAACGTATAAATATTTACCTAAACAAAAGTTAATTTTAATATTTACCTAAACAAAGTTATATGGCAGAAGGTATTTTAAAGTGAAAAGTCAGGAAACAGGCTGGGGGAATAGGTTTGCGACACGTACTCACTCGGCAAAGGTTTGGAGAACCCTGCACACTCATAAACTGAGGGCGAGAGTTTAAAACTGGAACCTTCCACGGCAATTTTAAAATTGTGCTAAAACAGTGAGCTATTCAGCAAACGGTACTGCTGCGACTAACCAGCAGGTTGTTTTACATTTTATTTCCTACTCAGAGCTCGACTCCAAACAAATGCTAGCTGGACTGGAGAGTTCACATGTAAAGCAGGAGTGATTTTAAAGTAACCATTTAAAACATAGTCATGGAGCGGAAACGGTCTAAGCATAAAACCAAAAGCAGTAACTATTTATTTTTTTTTTAATATTTTTATTGAAATATACTTGACATATAACATTGTGTAAATTTAAGGTGTACAAGTCAGTTTGATGCATTTACGTATTGTAATATGATCATCACCATAGTAATAATTAGCACTTCTATCACATTACATAAGTAACTATTTTAAAGACTATTTTAAAATTACTGTTAGGTCACCTTATATAAGGATGCTAAACTTTTATACGGACAACAGAAACTATAAATGAAAATATTTAGAAGAGATTAAAACAAATGAATGAAAGATGATTAGCAAACTATATATAAATACCTCTTTAAAAACATAACGGGGGCTTCCCTGGTGGCGCAGTGGTTGAGAGTCCGCCTGCCGATGCAGGGAACACAGGTTCGAGCCCCGGTCCGGGAAGATCCCACGTGCCACGGAGCAGCTAGGCCCGTGAGCCATGGCCACCCCAACAAAGTTTAAGAACAACTCTTGGAACGATCAAGTTTATCCACAAGTTACTGAACTGAGAAAATCAAGATCAATAGGTTTTGAAGGAAGAAAAAAATATAGTATTTACAATATCCAGCATCCAACTAAAAATTACCAGCTGTGCAAGGAAGCAGGAAAGTGTGATCTGTAACAAGGAGAATATTTTTTTAAGAAGAAACATACCCAAAATAACAGAGACAATAG
The DNA here is from genome assembly GCF_000442215.2 of Lipotes vexillifer. Taxonomy (NCBI): domain Eukaryota; kingdom Metazoa; phylum Chordata; class Mammalia; order Artiodactyla; family Lipotidae; genus Lipotes; species Lipotes vexillifer. The sequence continues at coordinate 889,990 of NW_006775534.1, forward strand.
CATTAACAGATGAAGAATAAGTGTTATCAACTGCTGAAAGATTTAAATGAAACTATGAACATATTAGGAAAGAAAAGTATTCAAACAATAACAAAAATGGGTGACCAGGTGGAACCTGGTTCCAGAGATTAAAAATACAAGATTTGGAATAAAAAAATTAGCTGGGTGGTCTTAACAGAAGACTAGACACTGCATAAGATAAAATTAGTGAATTTAAAGACAGAGCAAAATGAGAATTCCCTGATGCTCCAGTGGTTAGGACTCCATGCTCTCACTGCTGAGGGCCCGGGTTCAATCCCTGGTCAGGGAACTAAAATCCCAAAAGCTGTGCAGCTAAAAAAAAAAAGAAAAAAAAAGACAGAGCAACAGAAACTGTCAAAATTGAGTCACAGAAAGAGAACAAGAGTGAGGAGAGCAGCAGAAGCTCGACACCTGCAGGAACATCAAGTCTAACACACTTGTCGCTCGTGTCCCAGAGAGAGGGGTCTGGGCAGAAAGGAGGATGGAAAAGAGAAGAAAACCATGAACCCACAGATCCAAGAAACCCAACAAACTCTAAGCAAGGAATGAATTTCAACCTAGGTACTACCTAAAGTACAGGCAATGGAAAATACCTAAAGAAACAAAATATTGCCAAGTCTTATACATGTCAAACAGCTTTAGTTTCCAAAAAGTGCAATATTTACAATAAGGAAGGTTCCTGCTATTCACAGTAATTAACTGTAAGCTATGTGCAGTAGCTATTCCTATCAAATCCAACCCACCTAAGGAAAGTGACCAAACCCAGAGGATTCAATTTCCTTTCCCTTAACCAACAACTGCTTGGGTCCAAGGTCATTCTGAAGACACCTCAATCTTTCTTTACTCTCCAGTGAATATCAGCAAATCATGTAAGATAAAGCGTCTCTCATTCAGATAAATCATACGTATAACACAAAACAAACACCAAATGACCACAACCGTGATTTTGATTAAAAAAAAAAAAAAAAAAAAAGATGTATAGCAGTTTAGGAGATTCTGAGCACTCGTGAGAGATGTGTTTCAGAGATCACTAAAAACACTGAAATCCGTAAGTACTGTGCCCTCTGGTCCCACCTCTTGCCCGTTCCCCAGGCAGCAAAGGCCAAGAAAGAAGTCCAAAGGTGTCTTTCCCCTTCTCACTCTGCCAAGACACACAGGAACACTTCACTTCCCCCTCCCTAGAGAGGGCTCTCCACCTTCAAAGGGAAAAGCTGAAGTGGACAGGCTGGTGTCCAAGGCTGGGCTAAGCCCTTGTGAGTTCTACCAAAGCAGTATCTGAACAGCCTCCTGGGAGTCAGTCAGCTACCAAAAATGGATGTAGCTAATAACCCCACCAAGAGTTCTCGATTTCAAAGATTACTCAAATGAGGGGCATTTTAAAAATAGAAACAAAAAGGAAAGAGAAAGAAAAGAAAGAAAACCTAAGAGTCAAGCCAAAAGGAACATTTAAAACTACACCTCAAAAAGGTTATGTGCTAAGACACCAGAGAAATTACGTGGGCATAATTTTCAATGAACTTAGTAACGAAGAAATTATTTTAAAACATTATCAACGCATTAATTAAGTTGGTATAAACAGAACTGTACTTACTGCACAGAAATGGCCACTACAGTAAATGATGGAATATTGACAGCAACACTCACCCCCAGAGCCGGCAGCCTCTGCGTGCAGCTCACCGCCACTTTCAGCTTCCAGTCAGTTTCACCATCGAGTTGATCAGTTCGAATAAAACATGAACCTTGGAATAAGAGGAGAAAAACTCCTAAGTTACAGGTACTTTAAAGCCACAATTCACAGCACAGTAGGATACAGAAATGATGTATCTACAGATTCCCATTAACAAAAATCCTTAAAAGTACTATTCATTTGACTCACAAAATGAGTCTGCTGAAAAGACAGAGGTCATTAATTGTTTATTCAATTATCTCCTAGTTGGTGTTCTAGACTATTAAGGTTTACTAGTAATAAAGGTTTACTTTATTTTAGAAAGACTACATTGATCATTTCTACCTTTAGCTTATGTCTTGATAATAACACAGTAATAAGTGAATATACAAAAATACCCAAGAGTGTGTGATATAACTTTGCTAATAAAATATATGTACCACTATAAAACATATGCTCAATAATAAAAGCACAGCTAAAATGTTAAAGCCTGAAAAGAGCTACTGTCATACTCACAACCCCATCGCATTTTAAACATAAAAAACATTAAATTACAAAAGTCCATTTACTCTTTGCCTATGCCGTCATACCATTTCTTATAACGTATCCTCTTACACAACAGCAAAGCACAAAACACATACATACAGGGCAACTGTGCAACATTATTAATCATAACCAAAGGAGCGGGAACACAAAATCAGGGAATCAGCTGAATACAAGGGAGCACATGCAGCAGTGAGGAAAAAAAAAAAAAAAAAAAAGAAAGGAAGGAAGGAAAAAGAAACAGAAAGGAAAAAGAAAAAGAGATGAGAAAGGCCTCCATTTCTACTGAGAAATCTCTCTAGGATATATACCATCTAATGAAAAAGGCCAGGTGCACAACACTGGGAACAAAGTAACACCAGCTACTGGAGAACAAGGTGGGGAAAGCGTGAGTGTGTGTGTCTGTATGCGCGTGTGCAGGGAGGGACACTACCCACAGGAAGGAAGGGGAAAGGGGAGGCACGGACCAGAAGCAACACCTTTGGGAGTGCATCTTAGTGCAAGAGAGTTACACTGTTCACTCTGAGATCATACATGATTCACATAATTAAAAAGCCAAATCACATCAAAGTTTAAAAAAGTGACTCCGAAAATATAAAAGGAATCAGATAAAACAAAGTAACAAATTAGTAGTTTAAGTTTAACCACATAATGAATTCAAGTGACTTTTGAGGTTTTTCAAAAATTTAACTGTAAAATAAAATAGTTATAGAAAGCCACACAAGCATATGTACACCTTAGAAATTACTACAAGATAAATATCTTGTGCACAACTGTGAGACCCCTTAGGAGATGCTGCATGTGCCCCAACCTCATTGCAGCCCCTTCCCTGCTTGTAAAGCAGCAGGACTGTCAGCTGTACGTCCCTGTGCAGATATACATCCTTAGCACCACTGCAGAGCCCACTCTGGGAATGTCTGTAAAGTCACTTTTCACCCCAGGCCCTCCCCACCCCTCCTTCCAATCTGTCTGCTGAAAGGCTGGTGCTGCGTGTTGCTGACTGAACACTGAGGGTCCAGGCCAGCCTGCTCCCCTTCCCTCTGCGGGTCCTACGATGCTGGCTCCTGCACACAGAGCCCAGCTCAGACTCCACTGACCCTCAGCAATGCTGCCCTGTTCTGTCCAGAGGTACAATGGCCTGCTCTTCTCTGATGTCAACAGCCCTTCATGCTTAATGCCCACTAGAGGTACCCGTTACTGCACCAGAGGGTGCAGAAGGCAGCAGTCTATCCTTTTTCACCTTTTACCTGGAATAAAATGTAAAAGGAGAGGCCTCTGCTCTTTGGATCCAGTTGGCTCACCTGGTGGGAAAGTTCCTATAAGAAAGCACTGACTCCTGTTGTTATCTACCCACATTTCAAGGCAATGAACTAGTACCCTGCCATCCTCAGAAGGAGACCAATTAGGTATGTGTGCGTGCGTGCGTGCATGCGTGTGTGTGTTTGTTTGTGTGTGCTGAATGAGCTCCAGTACTTGAGGAGTTTCACTCCAATGCCATTACTATTATTATAGAGTCTCCAGCTGTCCCACCACTGGGGGACAATCTCCAGAGTTACCACATTATTAGATTGAAATGTCCAGTGTTCAAAAAAAAAAAAACCAAAAACAAAAACAGGAGAGTGGGCTTCCCTGGTGGCGCGGTGGCTGCAGGTCCGCCTGCCGATGCGGGGGACGCGGGTTCGTGCCCCGGTCCAGGAGCATCCCGCGTGCCACGGAGTGGCTGCGCCCGTGGGCCGTGGCCACTGGGCCTGCGCGTCCAAAGCCTGTTGCTCCACGGTGGGAGAGGCCGCAGCAGTGAGAGGCTGGGGGGCCACAAAAAAAAAAAAAAAAAAAAAAAAAAACCCGGAGGGGTATGGCCACTTAATGGAAAAAACTTAACAGAGACTGTCCTCAAAAAAGACCTGACGGTAGTTCTAGTAAACAAGGACTTTAAAGCAACTGTCTAAAAAGATGCTCAAAGAACTAAAGAAAGATGTGGAGAAAGTCAAGAACACAATGTGTAAACAAAATGGAGATATCGATAAAGAGAGAGAAAACCCAAAAAGAAATGAAAAAGAAATTCAAGGGCAATGAAAATTTCACTAGAGGAAGTCAAGGGCAGATTTGAGCAGGCATAGCAAAGAATGAGCAAGCTTGAAGATAGGACAATGGAACTGACCCAACCTGAGGAACAGAAGGACAAAGATGGGGAAAAAAGTGAACAGAGACAAATGGACCCATAGGACACTGTCACGTGGAACAACATATGCACTGTGGGAGGCCCAGAAGGACAAGACAAAGAAGGAACAGAGAGAATATCTGAATAATGGCTGAAAACTTCCCAGATTTGATGAAAGACATGAATATAAACTCCCAAGGACCCCAACAAAATCCAAGCACAGACATACATTCTTCTGTTGCACTTTTCAGACGCTACGTTTTTTTACAGATTGGAAGTGTGTGGCAACCCTGCATCAAGCAAGTCTATCAGGGCCATTTTTGCCAAGAGCATTTGCTCTATTTGCATCTCCTTGTCACATTTTGGTAATTCTTGTAATATTTCAAACTTTTTATTATTGTTATATTTGTTACAATGATCTGTGATCATTGTTCTTTGATTTTACTATTGTAGTAAAATTGTTACTACAAAGACAAAAATTATTGTTTTTGTTTTGTATTTTTTAATTAAGGTTGTACTTTTTTTTAGACATAATGCTACTGCACACTTAATAGACTGAAGTATAGTGTAAACGTAACTTTTACATGTACCAGGAAACCAAAAAATTTGTGTGACTCCCTTTATTGTGATAGTCACTCTGTTGCCATGGTCTGGAGCCAAACCTGCAACATCTCTGAAGTATGCCTGTAAAATGAACTCAAACAGACCCACACCAAGACACATTATAATCAAACTTTCAAAAGACAAAGAGAATCTTGAAAACTGCAAGAGAAAAGAGAATCATCATATACAAGGGATCCTCAGTAAGATAACCACCAGATTGCTCATCAGAAAGAGACGGCATTTCTATGGAAGCCAGAAGGCAGCGAACCAATCAACTCAAAGTGCTAAAAGAAAAAGACTGCCACCAAATATCTTCAATCCAGCAAAACCGCCCTTTGAATGTGAGGGAGAAATCAAGACATTCTCAAGTGAACAAAAGCTGAGGAAGCTGGTGACCACTAGACCCACCCTGCAAGCAGTGTTCAAGGCAGTCTGGTAGGTGAAATGAAAGGCCCATAGACAGTAACTTGAAGCTGTGTGGAGAAATAAAGATCTCAGTGCAGGTTATTAATGCATGGCAATTATAAAAGCTATAATATTATTGTAAGAATGGTTTGAACTGCACTTTTTCTACACGATTTAAGAGATTAATAAATTTAAAGAAAAGAAACTATTAGTCTAAAAGCCAGAATTACTGTAACTTTGCTTTGTAACTTCTAATCTTGTTTTCTACATAATTTAAGAGGTTAATGCATTTAAAATAATTATTAGTTTATGTCTGGGGAACACAGTGTATGAAGATGTAATTCTGTGACATCAACAACTGAAAGGATGGGGATAGAACTATAAAGGAGCAGAGTTCCTATATGTTATTGAAGTTAAGTTGGTATCAATTTAAATTAGAGTTTTTTACCTTTAGGATATTAAATGTAACTCCCTTGGCAACCACAAAGAAAATAGCTATAGAATATACACAAAAGGGAATGAGAAAGGAATTTAAATATTTTACTACGAAATATCAACCAGAAAAGACAGTGATGTAGGAAATGAAGGACCCCCCCCCCAAAAAAAAAAAGCTATAAGGCATGAGGAAAACAAAGCACAATGAAAGAAGTTGCTCCTTATCAGCATATCAGCAATGACTTTAAATGTAAATAGGTAAATAGGTAAACATTATTCAGACTCCTACCAAAGACAGAGACTGGCAGAATGGACAAAGGCGTGATGCAAGCACATGCTGTCTGCAAGAGACTCACTTTAGATACAAAGATACAAAGAAGCTGGAAGTGAAAGGATGGAAGAAGGTATTCAATGCAAAACAGTACAGCAGTTTCTGAAAAAGTTTTTTAAAGAATTACCATATGACCTAGCAATTCCACTTCTGGGTGTAGGCCCAAAAGAACTGAAAGCAAGGTCTGAAAGAGACACTGTGCACTCATGTTCATAGCCGTATTATTCACAATAAATAAAACATGGAAGTAACCCAAGTGTCCACTGATGGATGAATAGATAAGGAAAATGTTGTATACACATACAATAAAGTATTATTCAGACTTAAAAAGGACAGAAATTTTACAATACGCTACAACATGGCTGAACCTTTAGGACATTACACTCAGTGAAATAAGCCAGTCACAGAAAGACAAATACTGTATGAATCCAGTTACCTGAGGGTCTTGGATTGTCCAATTCATAGACAGAAAGTAGAACGGTGGCACCAGGGCTAGGGGTTATATGTACTTTATGTTACGTGTTTGAACACAGTAAAAAAGAAAAAAAATAAATTCACTTCAAAAGTAAAACCATTCACCAACCTTGAAAAAAAATTACTATAATGCTACAGTAATCAAGACAGTGTGGTACTGGTGAAAGAGTAGACATAGATGAAGGGAACAGAATATAGAGAACCTTCAAATAGAACTCCATAAATATAGTCAAGTAATCTTTGAGAAACTAGCAAAGGCAGTACTATTGAGCAAAGATAGCCTTTTCAACAAATAGTGCTGGAACAACCAGACATCCACACACAAAAGAAATGAATCTAGTCACAGACCTACACCCTTCATAAAAAATTAACCCAAAATAGATCACAGACCTAAATGTAAAATGCAAAACTATAACAGTCCTAGAAGATAACCTAGGAAAAAACCTAGATGACCTTGGGTATGGTGGTGCCTTTTTAGGTACAACACCAAAGACGTGATCCATTAAAAAAAAAGCAAAAACTGATAAATTGGACTTCATTAAAATTTAAAACTTCTGTTCTGCAAACATATCAGCAAGAGAATTAGAAAACAGGGCACAGACTGGGAGAAAATATTTGCGAAAGACACATCTGATAAAGGGCTGTTATCCAAAATATATAAAGAACTCTTAAAACTCAACAATAAGAAAACAATCCAGTTAAAACATGGGCCAAACCAGAACAAAGAAGATACAGAGATGGCAAATAAGCATATGAACATATGCTCTATATCACATCATCAGGGAAATGTAAGGTAAAACAACGAGACACCACTCCACACCTACGAGAATGGCCGAACTCCAGAACACTGACAACACCAAGGCCTGCGGGGATGCGGAGCAACAGGAACTCTCATCATTGCTGGTGGGGATGCAAAATGGTGCAGCCGCTTCAGGAGACAGTTTGGTGGTTTCTTACAAAGCTAAACATAATCTTACGATACGATCCAGCAATCGCACTCCTTGCCATTTACCCAAAAGAGCTGGGGAACTCATGTCCACACAAAACCCTGCATGTAGATTTTATATGAGCTTTATTCATAACTGCCAAAACTTGGAAGCTACCAAATGTCCTTCAGTAGGTGAATGGATCAACTATGGTAAATCCAGACAATGGAGAATTATTCAGCAATACAATGAAATGAGCTATCAAGTCATGAAAAGATAAGAAGGAACGTTAAATGTTTATCACTAAGTAAAAGAAACCAATCTGAAAAGGCTGCATACTATGTGGTTCCAACTACATGACATTCTGGAAAAGAAAAAAACCACAGAGACACTAAAGAGACCCATGGCTGCCCAGGATGGAGTTGGAGGTAGAGGTAAATGGGCAGAGCACCGAAAATTTCTAGGACAGTGAAAATCCTCTGTATGATAATATATAATGATGGATGGATGTCATTATACATTTGCCAAAACCCATAGAATGTACTACACCAAGAGTGAATTTTCATGTAAACTATGGAATTTGGGTGAGGATGATGTGTCAATGTCAGTCCATCAACTGCAACAAATGCATCATCTGGTGGGGGATGCTGATGATGAGGGAAGCTACACAGGTGTGAGGGCAGGGGGTGTACTGGAAATCTCTGTGCCGCCTTCTCACTTTTTTTTGTGAACTTACAAAAATAAAGTACAGGGCTTCCCTGGTGGCGCAGTGGTTAAGAATCCGCCTGCCAATGCAGGGGACATGGGTTCGAGCCCTGGTCTGGGAAGATCCCACATGCCGTGGAGCAACATGCCGCGGAACAACTAAGCCCGTGCGCCACACCTACTGCGCCTGTGCTCTAGAGCCTGAGAGCCACAACTACTGAGCCCGCATGCCACAACTACTGAAACCTGCACTCCTAGAGCCCGTGCTCCACAACAAGAGAAGCCACCGCAATGAGAAGCCCGTGCTCCGCAACCAAGAGTAGCCCCTGCTCGCCACAACTGAAGAAAGCCTGCACGCAACAATGAAGACACGACACAGCCACAAATAAATATAAATTTTTTTTAAAAAGGTACAAAATAAAAAAAATTTTTTAAGAAACATATTCAGATTAACACAGAAAATATACACCAAACGTATTATACAAACTTTTTTCTTTGCAGAAAAGAACACTGCAAATAACTGAAACTGCACTACAGAAATTCACATTTAAATTCATATTTGAACACCCGCAAAGATGGAGACTACTTTCCATTGTACTTTTCTCATATTTGTATTTCCGAGCTCCCCTTCCCCTGTCTATCAGTGTTTGCTCCTATCCATCAATTTCATGTAGAATTATACTACTGATCAGCGCAGTTCAGCACCAGTGTAGCTCTGGTGAACGGCTGACTGCAAACGTGGTCCTGCAGTAGAGCTCACACTGCATGTCCTCTCCACTTCAGCAGCTAATTTCATCAATAAGTTATCTCATGGCCTTTTTTCCCTTTTATCCAGAGGAAGAGGCTGCCGTATGCCAGGTCAGCTTTCAGTAGTGATCACCACAGCAAAACAGAAGCATTAGACGGGTGGGCACCCCTCCAGGGTGAGGCCCTGGCCTTCGCCTGGGGGCTGCAGGGAGACGGAGGCCCTGACTTCTCGGCTGCACTGGCCTAGAGCAGAAGCTTCCTTCACATGGAGCTGGGGTAGGTCATGGCTAAAATTCCACAGGATCAATCTGTTCTTACCAAGAAAGATCTCTGAAGGATATTAAAACAATTACTTTCAACAGATATACAACTGAATACTGAAGATTTATTTTAGGGATTTTCGTCGATGAAACAATCCTCTAGTGATTTTCAGCCAGGGGCGATTTTGTCCCCAGGAAGCGTCTGGAGACTTGGTTTTCACAGTAGGCGCTGGGGGTGGGGGCTGGGAGGGTGCTCCTGGCACCCGGGGAGTCGAGGCCAACTCGACTGCTCAACTGCTCAACTCGACTGCTCAACACCCTGCAACGCAGAGACAAGCCACCACTACAAAGAAATACCAGGCCCCAAACGTCAACAGTACTGAAGGCAATTCAAAACTTAAAAGCTGGGCTTCCCAGGTGGCACAGTGGTTGAGAGTCCGCCTGCCGATGCAGGGGATGCAGGGGACACAGGTTCGTGCCCCGGTCCGGGAAGATCCCACATGCCGCAGAGCAGCTGGGCCCATGAGCCATGGCCGCTGAGTCTGCGCGTCCGGAGCCTGTGCTCCGCAACGGGAGAGGCCACAACAGTGAGAGGCCTGCATACAGCAAAAAAAAAAAAAAACTTAAAAGCTGGTGTAGCAGTGGAAGAGCCGGCCTTGGGCTGAGCGCTGCCTAATAACCCACTCACTGAGCTCCCTGTCCAGGTACTTCACCTTATGAAGGTTTTCACGTGCACAGTGGAAAAAATAAGACTGACTTTGGAGTGGTCGTGTAAAATGTAGAGGAAAATCTATTCAAATCTGCCAGCGAGTGGTATACCCCAGAAACTTATTACTTAGCTAATTATTTCTGAAATTTGGGGAACTAGCTAAGGTAGCTGTGTAAGAACACATCTTAACACAGCTTAGTCCACTGCACCTTTCGCACAATGTTCTAAAACTAAAATGGGTCCGTGCGAATCCACATCCACCCCTAGAAGAAATGGACCCCTGCACATCTGTAAGCATTTCCTTGCTCTCTTACTCTGCGTAAATACCAAATACTTTTCTCTTGGAGCCAATGCACTTTCAACCAATTACAGCCACCAGCAATTCAGCATCTGAAATGCACCCCACTGATTCTTTAACCAAGTGCATTTAATCCTTTTAACTACCGATGGCACAGGCATTAGTGTTGCCAACATGAAACTAGGAGATTCATACAGGTTAAGTCACTTCTGTAAGACATAATAAGATAGAGAGCTAAGAAAAGATTTTTCAATCACCTATTTCATCAGTTGAAGATATATCTATGAGACCTTCATCTGATTTCACGCACTTTGAAAAATATATCTAGTTATGTAAATAAATTTTGTTATGTATTATTTGTCAAAAGATTTATGGGGCTGCCCTGGTGGCGCAGTGGTTGAGAGTCCGCCTGCCGATGCAGGGAACACGGGTTCGTGTCCCGGTCCGGGAAGATTCCACATGCCGCGGAGAGGCTGGCCCCGTGAGCCATGGCCGCTGAGCCTGCGCGTCCGGAGCCTGTGCTCCGCAACGGGAGAGGCCACAACAGTGAGAGGCCCGCTTACCACAAAAAATAAAAAAAATAAAAAATAATTAAAAAAAAGATTTATGGTAAGGAGAATAACTGGTTTCAACTAAAAAGGAGTACAAGGAAATTTGCAGTACCCACTATTTTACACTTAAACCTTTTTCTCAAGATTGATTTTTTTTTCCACTTAAATATATGCATGGTTATATATATCTGTATGTGTGTGTTTTATAAAGTATAAAAGCAACTTAAAAGGGATTGGATTCTAGATTCTGTATGACACAAACTTTGAGACATCAATGCCAACAGCTCTGCTCCAGGTTTGCTTTCTAACATAGAAAATAGGAAAAGGTGAGAATATCCACAGTCTCTTAAATTTCAAACATTTTGTGTTTCTAAAAGTGAAACTAATACCTTATCTAGATGTCTATAAACTTATTAAACACTGGAAACAATATACTTGCCATTCTTAAAAGTAAAAGGGTATGCCTCATGTTAAATAATTACACACTATTTTTAAAATTTAGAGGAAACTGACATATTACTTATCTTCAAGTACAGTTACATTACTAGGCTCACAGTAACTGATATGATTTAAAGAGAGAGACAGAGAAAGACAGAGAGAGGGAATGAACTGCAGCAAAATCAGAAGTACGGCCAACTTGACTTGTCTTACACGAAGTATATCTAGCAATTTTTTAACAGCAAGCACTAGCTACAACCGATGTCAGTTAAGGCTCAGTAAAGATGAATTATTAAATTGGTCTGCTTATATCCTATTACTGACTTCTTATGAATACTTGATTTTATTTGGTATAACTGACAAGAGTTGACAGCAAAGGACAGGTTTAATGACAATCAAATGAAGATCAACTCGTGTATATGTCACCTAGGAGAGCCACATCAAGTGGTGATAAAGTAATTGATGGGACACTGTGAGACAGGGCACATGAGTCTGTCATATGTTGTAATAAGTTACCCTGTAATATTAGCAGACTGCCTGCAACAGCTCACAAATCCAATAGGTCTGAAAGAGACAGGCTACAGTATGTGCCCAAGAAAAGAAAAATAGACATTGACTTTGCATATGTAACACCAGATCGTTTGCCATTAAACTTAATTTCTAAATCATTTATATGACTTAATGACTCTGCATGAAATTTTTAAGCTGGTGGCAAGATGAATAGCACCACAGAGAGAATGTGGATGAGTACAGTGTCATTTACCTACCCCTCGCCCTCTAACAAGTGACAGCTGAGCTATTGTAATATGTCCCAAACACTTAAACGATAATGCCATCACTTAGGAGACAAGTGAAAAAGATATTGGCATTTATAAGAGATTGATGAAAATTAGTTCTAAAGCATTAATTTCTCTTAATACCACTAAAAGAATTGTGTGCATTCAGGAGATATTTGATCTGAATTAAGAAACTGATGAAGCAATTGATTAATTGGAATTTAAGCCATCAGTCACCAGATCCATCAACAGCTTCATGTACATTCTAAACAATCAACTGACGGCCCAACAGAATACCCTGTATTAATACACCGTCAATATGATGCCACGAAGAGACTCACTGAGCTGTACTGACAAACGCCCAGTGGCTATTGTCCAAACTCAACACGCTGGGTAGATTTAAGACTTTCATACTGGCTAGGGTTTAGAGATTCTTACTATAACAGGCAATGTATTACCTGGGTTTTCTGAACTGAAACTGAAAAATAATAAAGTAATATTAACAGTGTTAGCAGATACACAAAAAATTCTAAACATGTATGTTTAAAAACAAGGCTTTAATTTAAAATCTTAAATAATTATGTAAAGTCACACAAACAGAATTTCTAAAGCTAAGAATCCTTGATTGAAAGCAGTGTTATGACACATTTTATACAGCTGGGAAGCTGTCTGCTCCATTTTATAAAGAGAAGAAAAATATCATGAAACAGTAATCTGACATTTTAGTATCTCCGTAAGAGTAACAGTAATTGTTTTAACAATTTAAATTTGACAGAAAAAAATCATAAAACTGAGGAATATAATAGAACCACAGGTTAAAACAGATGACAGTAAGGTCCTAAACTTGGAGCCATTAATAACCTTCCAGGAATATATTAAATAATTAAAATTTAGCATACATGTATATTATGTACATTTTTCTGAGGAACAAAGTGATAATTCTTAAGATTCTCAGAAACACCCATGACCTCCAAAATATTAAATATCATTACCCTACAGAGAGAAACTGTCCCTACAACACAGAATACAGAGCAAAATTTGAGGAAAAAAAACATTTTTAAAACATAATCAATTTGGATATAACGTTATTTATCTGTAGTTGGCACCTCAGAGAGTATCTCACTTGCCTAATGCTCTAATATTCTCTTCATGTTTTGCTATCTTATTACGCCATAACAATGATACGGTGGCTGAAGAACAATTTCTAAAGCTTCAGCAAACATTTACTAGCCCTCAGATTCTTCCTCTGAAAAATGGACATTTCTAACAATCTTCCAGCTTTAAAGAGATGGATTTTGTTCACATTTTATCTCCTAACATAATTTGTATACTCTATTTCTTCTAAGTTAATTACCTAAAGCCATTTCCACATTGAGCATAATATTCTTAATCTTACATATACTCTTACTATGATCACTACAAGGGGAATTAAATATAAAAGCATCTCCCGGGATTTCCCTGGCAGTCCGGTGGTTAAGAATCGGTGCTTCCGGGCTTCCCTGGTGGCGCAGTGGTTGAGAGTCCACCTGCTGATGCAGGGGACACGGGTTCGTGCCCCGGTCCGGGAAGATCCCACATGCCGCGGAGCGGCTGGGCCCGTGAGCCATGGCCACTGAGCCTGCGCGTCCAGAGCCTGTGCTCCGCAATGGGAGAGGCCACAACAGTGAGAGGGCCGCGTACCGCAAAAAAAAAAAAAAAAAAAAATATCCGTGCTTCCGGTGTAGGGCGCACGGGTTCAATCCCTGGTTGGGGAACTAAGATTCCGCATGCCGAGTGGTGCAGCCAAAAAAGAAAAAAAAAGTATCTCCCAAATGCAAACTTTTTGTTATTCATTTTACTGAATACATTTACAAACAAAGACAAAGAAATCATAAATAAGTAGGGATGGCAGTGTAAAAATCTCTGAAAACCCATTCCTCCGTAACTGTAATGAAAACATAAGCAAAAAGTGTCTAAAGCAACTTTTTCAAAACTCTGGAAAATAATCAAAGACTTGCAACAATCCCAGGTGCATTTATTCAAGAAACACGGCTAAATCTAGCTATGAGTGAGATGTGTGGTGTTCTGACTTGTCCCTTTTCCAGCACCCTGCCCCCAGTCAAACTCCACAGTAGCTGAGAAAACCAACGGTCTGGTAGCCACTGAGGGGAAGAAACCAGGGCTAGGACTCCCCAAACCCCATGCCCAGACAACTGCAACCACCTGACCAGGTAGAGCTTGTCTGGATTTGACTCAACCCACAGTTCATTCACTGAGAATGTGTTTTCCCTGGAATGTTTGTCAAAAACAAACATTGGCCATTGTTTAATGTCACAGCTACCTTGGGTGGTGGTTAAAGCTGGGGTAAACAAGCTGATCAAAAAATTGAAAAGAAAAGCTGAAAAATCAGATAACAAGGAGCAAAAGCTCTATCATATTCCCGAGAGCCTAGAAGGCCACCTGCCAGTGCAGGGCTGCACACAATGCCCTTGAAAACCTGAGAGGCCCGAATCTCTCACACCTGGCTGACTCTGAGGCTCTGTACAAGCAAGAAGTGAAGGCAAAGGCAGAGTTTTAACTGCCTGACACAGCTCTGCAGGTGTTAAGGGAACACTAGCTATTTGTAAAAGATAAACCTTGCAACTCTGGTACTTAATAATACTTCTCTGTCATATAGAGACCACTTGGTGACAGAATAGGAGGGGAGTCTGTTCCACACAGACATTAAGGAACCTAAACTGAGGGAAGCTCTGCCATCTTCAACAGGCAGCTTCCAAGGGTTACCCTGGTCACGGACACATAGCCAGTACAGGGAAAGCCGAGGCTGGAAGTGGTACACATGACTTTCAGCCACCCTCCTTTGGCCATACCTCAGGGCATGGCCCCATCTAACTGGACAGGAAAGGGAAATGGACTGGAAAAGTAGTTCTCCAGTCTCCACCCTATGGGAAAAACAAAACCACACATTAAATAGCACACAATAAAGTAAAGGTATCAAGTGTACAGAGGCCACTTGATTATTAGGTGTAACTGAATTCTTCTGCTAATGGCAGCCTCATCTTACGATGTAAGTAATCATAACTACAGTTGGTGAAAAGAGAAAACATTTTTCTTCTCTCTCATGACTTAAAATGTCCTTTTAAAAAAACGTTGTTTAGGGACTTTGCTGGTGGTCCAGTGGTTAAGACTCCTCGCTCCCAACACAGGGGGCCCGGGTTCGACCCCTGGTCAGGGAACTAGATCCTGCATGCCACAACTAAGACCTCGCACATGGCAATGAAGATCCCGCATGCCGCAAATAAGACCCAGCACAAATAAATAAATTTTTAAAAAAATACAAAACAACAAAAAACTCGCTGTTTATAAATAGAGAAAAAACGAAATCAACAACTCTAAATTTTAACCATGTCCTTTCTAGAGTTTTCATGCTACAAATAATAATACATATGCTGAGCTTCCCATAAAAATATTGCTCATCAGGGCTTCCCTGGTGGCGCAGTGGTTGAGAGTCCGCCTGCCGATGCAGGGGATACGGGTTCGTGCCCTGGTCTGGGAGGATCCCACATGCCGTGGAGCGGCTGGGCCCGTGAGCCATGGCCGTTGAGCCTGCTCGTCCGGAGCCTGTGCTCCACAATGGGAGAGGCCACAACAGTGAGAGGCCCACATACCGCAAAAAAATAAAAATAAAAAAAATAAAGACTTGTGTCAGACATTGGGAGGCAGTGGATGCATGACTGAAGGATAGAAGCAAAATTACCAAACCTAGTGATTAGAGTGTATAATGCATGCTCGCCTTGAAAAAAAAAAAAAAAAAAAAAATATTGCTCATTTATGCAACAAAGTTAGAAATACAAGGCAGAAGGAACTTTGGATATTACTTGACAAACCTCTCATCATTTTAGAGATGATGAAAATGTATGACCACGTGGCTAGGTCATATAATTAGAAATTGGTCAAAGCAGGCTAGATTTTAGGTTTCCTGATTTCCAACAAATGGATTTTTTCTCCTTGACCACATGAGGCTTCCTTCTCATTACCCCTTTTGCACCTTCTTATTGTTTAAAGCTCTGGTCATATAAGTATCATTTTTTCTGTGAAGCCCATTTCAACTCACCTAGGCAAATTGTCTGTTCCCTCCCATTACCCCCACATGTCTTTTATTTATTTATTTGTTTGTTTATTTATTTTTGGCGGCATTGGGTCTTCCTTGCTGCACACGGGCTTTCTCTAGTTGTGGCAAGCGGGGGTTACTCTTCGTTGTGGTGCGTGGGCTTCTCCTTGTGGTGGCTTCTCTTGTTGCAAAGCACGGGCTCTAGGCGCACGGGCTTCAGCAGTTGTGGCATGTGGGCTCAGTAGTTGTGGCGTGCGGGCTCAGTAGTTGTGGCTTGCGGGCTCAGTAGTTGTGGCTCGTGGGCTCTAGAGCACAGGCTCAGTAGTTGTGGCGCACAGGCTCAGTTGCTCTGCGGCATGTGGGCTCTTCCCACACCAGGGCTCGAACCTGTGT
Organism: Lipotes vexillifer; assembly: GCF_000442215.2. Lineage (NCBI taxonomy): Eukaryota > Metazoa > Chordata > Mammalia > Artiodactyla > Lipotidae > Lipotes > Lipotes vexillifer. The sequence continues at coordinate 906,519 of NW_006775534.1, forward strand.
CCCCTGCATTGGCAGGAGGATCCTTAACCACTACACCACCAGCAAAGCCCTCCACATGCCTTTTAATATTTATACTATCTATACAATCAGAGTATTGCTAATCGTCAATGTGTGTACTTCCATAAATAAGTAGATCATGAACTCTTTGAAGAGAACAACTCGGTTTTACTCCCTTTTGTATTCTAAGCAACAGGTAGTGCCTGGCACATAGTAAGTGCTAAATAAATGTTTGCTGAATGAGAAATAAAAGTGCAAATGCAGAATAGCAATCAAGTTTTGAGGAACATCACCATCTATTTAGATATCAAAATGGATTTGAATGAAAACTTTCACTTGATATAGGAAAGGATATTTTTTTAAACCAACATATTACACAGTAAAATCATTGTTTTAAACATAAACAGTTAAATGTGAATTAGAAATTAATGAATTCAATATATTATCATTCAAAGAAAAATTCTTACAAGAATAAATTTAACTTTTATCTTTCAAAATGAAAATTAAACTGCCAAAAAACCAATCATCAGCAATAAAAATAAAAATACCTGCTTTTTCTGATGTCCTAAGAAATACCATGTCCGATGGAATTCTTTGATCCTGCAGAGTAATATAAAATATTAATTATCTATATGCAAGTTTACAAATTAACACAATTCCATTCCAAAGGAGAAATAGCTCCTAAAAACAACTAAAATAATGTTATATTTCAACTCTATGCTGAAACAATTAACATTCAGAATTTGTATAATAGAAATGAATATTTTAACTCATATTTCCGTTAGACCTCCAAGTTTGTCCCACATCAATGAACCGTGTGAATGGCATTTAGTGATGGCCTGAAACCTACTTCATTTCCTGGAAAATGTTAAATATTTACCATTTCTGTGGCCTCTGCTGTACCTCAACTCACACGTACAGTATAATAGTTACTGCCTTGTAAACAAATGATGGCCTCCCAATCAGACTAAATGACCTAGAAAGTGAGGACAGTGTTCTTCCAACACCTAACACAAAAGAGAGCATATCAAAAACGAAACACTTAATAAATGTTGAATGAAAGAATAAATGTACAACTGAGCAAACAAAACCCCACAAATTTGAGGAGATATTCTTTTTACAAGGCAGGAAAGGAGAAAAACTCAAAGGTCACTATTCATACATTTATTTAATCACTATTACTAATATTAGTATTAATTAGTATTACTAATAATAATTAGTAATACTAATTAGCATTAATCAATTAGTTGGGAAAGCTGTACAAACTAAAAGAAAAATATAATTATAATAAGAATACTTCACATAGTTTCATGAATTATTTATATTCCTTAAGACCTAAGTTAAGATTTATCTACACACAGTAAAGAAATGAACTACTTGTCAGTCAGCAAGCAACAAAAACAAACGTAAATTGTTAAAGCTGAAAGAAGATATGCTGTAGAACAGAGCTACTTATTTCTAACATTTCTTTAGGCAACTGTTAAGATCTAAAGAACCTTTAGGTGAAGGGGGAAATCACAATGGAAACTAGAAAATATTGTTCATGAAATGGTAATAAAAACGCAACATATCAACGTATCATGTGTGGAACACAACCGAAGTCAGGAAAATGATAAGAGGAAAATACACATGATTAAACTGCATACAACAGAAAAGGGAGGCTAAAAACATACAAAGGACTAAGTATCCATTTGAAAGCAGGAAAAAAAACCCAGCCAATAAATCCCGAAGAAAGTACAAGGATGTAAACAAATATAAGCAAAATTAATGACACAGAAAACAAAAACATGCATACCAGTAACAAAGAGCAAGAAGGTAAATATTTCTTTAAATATGCCCATTTCGGTAATAAGAAAAAACTAGCACTAGAATAAAACGGATAAAAGATGGGCAAGCCTCCTAAACAAAAAACTGTAAAACATTACTGAAAGAAATGAAATGAAGCCTAAGGAAATAGAAAACACCATGTTCTAAAATTAGAAAACACAGTATTGCAAAGATGTGAAGTGTGCATATACTGACCTATACATTCAACACAAACCCAATCAAAACCTTAACATGTTTTTTGGTGGGAAATGACAAGATATTCCTAATATTTACAGGGAAATGCAAAGGCCAAGAATGACTAGACAAGTGTGAGAAACAACATGGAGAGCTGCCTGTACAATATAACAAAACTAAATATTAAAATAGAATAATTAAGACAAGATGGTATTCCACTAAGATGGATGATTATATTAATGTAAAAGCAGAGAATCCAGAAGTCAGCCCACACATCCATGGACACCAGATTTATGAGAAAGCCGGCACTGCAGACATCTTTTCAATAAACAGTGCTGAGAAAACTAGATACCCATGGGTGATGAGAAGAGATAATACCTGGCCTCTACTTCAATCGAAACACGAAAATCTATTCCAAACGAATTATACTTCTAAATGTCAAAGTCAGGGACTTCCCTGGTGGCACAGTGGTTAAGAATCCGCCTGCCAATGCAGGGGACACAGGTTTGATCACTGGTCTGGGAAGATCCCACATGCCGTGGAGCAACTAAGCCCATGCGCCACAACTACGGAACCTGCGCTCTAGAGCCTGCGAGCCACAACTACTGAGCCCATATGCCACAACTACTGAAGCCTGGGCGCCTAGAGCCCGTGCTCCGCAACAAGAGAAGCCACCGCAGTGAGAAGTCCGCACACCGTGATGAAGAGTAGCCCCCACTCACCGCAACAAAGACCCAACGCAGCCAAAAATAAATAAATAAATAAAATTTTTTAAAATGTCAAAGTCAAAACAATAAAACCTAAAAGATAATGCAGAAGAATATTTTCATGACTTTTTGGTAGGAAGAGATTTCTTAAACAAGACTCCTTCCCCCTACCACCACAAATTTTAAAAAAAAACTTATTACAGATGAAAAGATTAATAAGGTTGACTTCATTAGAATTTTTCTTTGAATGATAATATATTGAATTCATTAAGCATCTCTGTTCCACAAAGCACACTAGGAAGGAAAAGATATTCACAACATAAAACTAATAAAGGACTCCCATCCAGAATACTTGAAGGCCTGCAAACTGTTAAGAAAGGATAACTCTGAAGAAAAACAGCAAGAGATCCTCACAGGCTTTTCCCAAATGAGAAAGATATCCAAAATCATATGAAAAGGTGTCCAACTTTGTTAGTCTTTACAGAAATGCACATTAAAACCACAACCACTATGTACAATTTGGAAATGGTAAATTTAAAAGGTTGGCAATGCCAAGTGTTGGCAAACATGAAGGAATGGGAACTCTTACTCACTGTTGACCTGAGTATAATTTGATACATCACTTTGCAAAATCATCTGCAGTAAGTACTCAAGTGCAACATACACACTCACCCCAAAATCCAACAAGTCCACTCCTCAGTACACACGCAGCAGCAATGTGTGCACATGTGAGCCAAAAGACATGGTCAAGTATGACTCAGAGGTATCAATCCTAACAGGCAAAACTTAGAAGCAACCCAAATATCCACCAACAGTAGAATGGATACAAGGCATGCTATGTAACCACAAAATGAATGAATTACCGCTGCACACAACAAAATGAAGACTCTCATAATCAGTACTGGGTCAAAAATAAGCACCCACCCAAACACAGCGCCATCCCACTGAATTTTCTAGGCACCCTTGTTGAAAATCTGTTAACCAGAAATTTAAGGCTTTATTTCTGGACTCTGAATGTTTAATTTATGCCAATTCCATACTGTCCTGATTAATGTTAACTTTGTAGAAAGTTCTGAAATGGAGAAGTGTGAATACGCCAATTTTGTTCACATTTTTAAAAACTGCTTTGGCTATTCTGAATCTCTTGTATTTCCATATGAATTTTAGAATCAGCTTGTCAATTTCTGCAGAGAAGACAGCTGGGATGTTAAGAGGGACAGCACTGAACCTGCAGATCCGTTTGGGAGTGCTGCCATTTTAATATATGAATGCTTCCAATCCATGAACATGGGACGTCGTTCTGTTTATCCAGGTCTTCTTTACTCTGTTTTAACAATGTTTTGTAGTTTTCAAAGTACAAGTTTTGTTCTTTTGTTAAGTTTATTCTTAACCATGATTTTATTTATAAGTATTTTATTCCTTTGATACTATCATACATGGAATTTTTATCTTAATTTTAGACCATTACCCTTTACTCCCTTATCCTGTTTTATTTTCTATGAGGCATTAATAAATAAACTAGAAACCTCAAAATAATTATTGGATACTTTTTATTTTTCCCTCCTCTCAAGACTCTGAGCAATATAGGAGCAGGGACCTGTGTTTTCTTAATATGAAATTACCATGGTATACTGTACAGCAGTTTCTTCGACCATGACCCGTTCAGGATATCTGATTTTTGGCTATCATGAATAATGCAGGTATAAACATTCATGTTCAAGCTTTTGTGCCAATCTAAATTAATATTTACCTGGGATAAAGGTCCAAAAGTTCAACTTCTGGGTCAAATGATAGTTGTATACTCAGTTTTTTAACAGACTGTCTAATGATTTTCCAGAATAGCTGTAACATTTGATAACCCCACATGAACTGTATGTGATCCACTGTCTTCACGTCACTGCCAGCATTTGTGCTGTCATCACTTTTCATTGTAGCCATTCCGCTATATGTGTAGTGATATTTCACTGTATTTTCATTTGCATTTCCAGATAACTAATGATGTTGAATAACGTTTCATATGCTTATTTTCTATCTGTATGTCTTCTCTGGCTAAATGTTTACTTTTTTTTGCCCATTTTCTAATTTGATTTCTTTTTTACTGTTGAGTATTGAGAGTTCTTACATATTCTAGATACAAATCTTTGTGGATATATGGTTTACAAATATTTTCTCCCAGTCTGTTTTTCCACCATATTCACATGTTCTTTCACAAAGCACAATTTTTAATTTTAATGATGCAATCTATCAATTTCACCCTTATATGCATTGTGCTTTTGGTGTCAAGTCTAAAAACTATTTTCCTACCCTAGATTCTGAATATTTTCTCCTGTTTTATTCTAAAAGTTTTACAGTTTTACATTATATATTTAAGTCCCTGGTCCACTTTGATTTAATATCTATATAAGGTGTGACATTTAGATTATGGTTCATTTTTTACCCATGGATGTCCACTGGTTCCAGCCTGTTTTTTGCTGAAAGGCTACCCATCCTCCATTTTAATTGCTTTTGCACTTTGTCAAAAGTCACTTGAGCATATTTGGGTGGGTCTACTTCCGGGTTCTCCTCTGACGTTTCATTATCTTTGCCTCTACTCTTCTTCTGCCCTATGTTAATTAATGTAGCAGGAAGATGCCTTAACATTAGGAGAGTGACTCTTTTCACTTTATTCTCCCTGTCAAGGTTGTTTATGCCATGTTAGGGCCTGTGCCTTGCCAAATTAGTTTCGGAAAAATCTTATTTTGTCTTTAAAACTAAAACAAACGAACGAAGAAAAAACCTTGCTGAGATTTTGATACATACACCTGTGTAAGAATTCAGTTACTGTTCAGGTTTCCTTATTAAGCTGGGAGATAATCTTTGGAATTTCTTGCTTCACCTCGCATGCATAAAGGATCATCTGACCTGGACTCCGAACGGTCCTACCCTCCCAATTTCCAGATACATGTCAAACACATACTTCTCCCAGGCTGAATTTGAAACTGGAGAACTAGGAGTTTAAACCTAAACGCAGTGAACACTGAAGGCCGCATCATCCTCTTTCCACTTTCTGTCCCAGGCTGCTGCTCTCCCATGTTCTACGGCTACTGACATCTATAACACTGAGCCAAAGCTGATTAGCATTATTTCTTTAAATACCCATAAAATGAATATCGATGCACTAATTTTAATTCCATGTTAAGATAAAAAATTACAACTATCCTATAACATAAAATCCACCATGGAAATATCCAAACATTACTTTATAAATAGGAATATGGTCAAATAAAAGAGAAATATGGGCTTCCCTGGTGCCTCAGTGCTTGGGAGTCTGCCTGCCGATGCAGGGGACGCGGGTTCGTGCCCCGGTCCGGGAGGATCCCACATGCCGCGGAGCGGCTGGGCCAGTGAGCCATGGCCTCTGGGCTTGCGTGTCCGGAGCCTGTGCTCCGCAACGGGAGAGGCCACAGCAGTGAGAGGCCCGCGTACCGCAAACATTACTTTATAAATAGGAATATGGTCAAATAAAAGAGAAATATGGGCTTCCCTGGTGCCTCAGTGCTTGGGAGTCTGCCTGCCGATGCAGGGGACGCGGGTTCGTGCCCCGGTCCGGGAGGATCCCACATGCCGCGGAGCGGCTGGGCCAGTGAGCCATGGCCTCTGGGCTTGCGTGTCCGGAGCCTGTGCTCCGCAACGGGAGAGGCCACAGCAGTGAGAGGCCCGCGTACCGCAAAAAAAAAAAAAAAGTAGAAGGACAGAGCCATTTGCTACCAGATCTCTGCTATTTCCTTATGATGATTATATCAACTGGGAAGAAAAAAACCTTTTATCACTACAAAAATCACAAAATTGGTTTGACAAATACCATGAATCTACTACTAAAAATTTATCATTTCCCAGTAGTTACTGGAAACTATGTTATTAAACTTCAGAATACTCAATGTTCTCCAGGGAAGTAAAATATATGAAAAAGTTTTATATGAAAATGAAAGTACAATTGGCAATATAAAAAACTAAATCAGGTAAGTGGTGCCACCCCTATTTTTTAGTATGCAGCAGTGCTTCCTTAAGGCTAGTGAAAACATTTTAGAAGTCTTCCCTTTAGCTCTGCTACCAAATCTTTAAATTTCAGAGTAGCACAGGATACCACACACATGCTCACATATATGTAGCACTGGTGTGTCATCCACAACGTGCTATCCACTGGACACTGAAATAACAAACAAACACAAAGAGGTGCAGCTCCACATCAAACGGAAACCTTTACCTGGATGTCTACAGAGGCCTATGTCGCTCACCAATCTTTCTTACTGATGGAGAAGACACCTGTGAGGCCAGAGAGACACTGAAGAGGAACACCCAGACACAGATGTAGATCTCTCTTTCACATCTACCTGTATGACCAATGAGATGGCCAAGAAGGGTGCACCTGTTACTCAGTAAAAATGGGAGGACTGAGGGAAAACAGGAAGGTGAGTGCACTGCTACATCAGACTAAACAGCAAAGGTAAGGGAAAAAAAGGGTAAATAGGAAAGTTGAGGAGGAGATAAGAGATGAAAGAATGAAAAGGCCAAACAGTACTCATTTGATTCACAAAGAGAGATTCTATCCTAACCTTCAACACAACACACACAAGACATCCTCCTAAAAGTCAAGAGGAAAACAAAAAGTGATGGGGCATCACTCTGGAGTCTAGGTCTCGGAGACTGTGAAACCCTTCTGCTGGCACTCACACTCTCTCTTTACCCCTCCTGCTGGCAGGCCGGTGGTGGGCTGCCCGGTGGAGAGGCCCATGTGTCCAGGAATGAGCGTGGCCTCAGGCCTAAAGCTCGTAGAACTGAGGCCCTGAGTCCAAAGAGGCACCAAGTCCTGTCAACAACCCCAAGAGTGAGACTGGCATCAGCTCCACCCCCGTGGAACTTGGAGGTGATGGCTACTGGGCTAATACCTTGACACAACTTGACTGAGAGCCTTAAGGGGGACCCAGAGCCAGGAGATGCAGCTAGGCTGCATCCAGATTCCTGACCTCAGAAACTTGAGAAAACAAAGGTTGCTGTTTCTTAAAAATTGCATCAAAATTTATATGACTAACATATGGCTCAGCCATCCCTCTTGTCAGCATTTATCCTATAGAGTCCTAAAAGGATGTATGTACCAGAATGTTCATTATAGCACTTCTCACAGCAGAAAAGAGAAACCATCCAAAATCTAACGATGGACCAAAAGTTAGTAACTTACAGTACCCATATAACTGAATACTACGTAAATAAGTTGCAAATCAGTATGTTTAATTTTCTCCTTTCCGTAAAATCCGACAAACACAGCCCGAAGCATTCTCTGTGTACAGATTTTTACTGCAATGAGGTGAAGACCGCTTTCCTCCTGAGGAGGAAGGCTCTCACTCAACCTCCCCACAGGCGGCTCAGGCTGGGTATGTTCCCATGGGTCCCCATGTGGCTATCAGCTGGTACCAGGGGCTCACACTCCTCTGTAAGAGGCCTTATGAAAACCTCTCATTCTATATTTTTTAAAATGTTGTTCTAGAGCCTTAGAAAAGGAAGAACAAAAAGACTATGCCCTCAGTCACTGTTACTCAGGAAGGCTGTGTGGGCAGAAACGCTTCTCCGCAAAGGCAGACAGCCCAGGCCTCCAGACTCCGGGCCAGTAGCGGCCTGCCAACAGCCACCTCTGACCACTGTGGGGTTTTTAAAACGGCTTCTTCCTACATGGACTTAAACTTTTTCTTTCTAATCCTCTTTTGTTTCCATTTACCTTTCCCTCGTTAAGTTGGTTTTTTTGTTTGTTTGTTTGGGTTTTTTTGCGGTACGCGGGCCTCTCACTGCTGTGGCCTCTCCCATTGCGGAGCACAGGCTCCGGACGCGCAGGCTCAG
>NW_006775534.1:915719-958358 GCF_000442215.2 Lipotes vexillifer
CTTCCCGGACCGGGGCACGAACCCGTGTCCCCTGCATCGGCAGGCGGACTCTCAACCGCTGCGCCACCAGCGAAGCCCCCTCGTTAAGTTTTTAAGCCATAAGAATTAATATCCAATAATTACATATATCTATCTGTCTGTAAAAAGAAGCTCTAGAAACTGAAACATATTCCATTACAAATAGGTTCTAACTAATATAATTCTTTGGTCAAAAGATATAATTCTGATAATGCAACAATATAGAGTTAACATGTCTTATTTTAGACAAAATATGACTACCTACACACACTGAGATGTACTTTAGCAAAACAGACTATACAAAAACCTGTATTTTTTTCTTCACATATATCAAACCTTACACAAAGATGTTAAGATTTAAAATAGATGTCTCAAACAATTTCCTTCAGATTCAAAAGTTACTTGCAATCAGGCTAAATGTTCATAACTGGCATATACATGTCTAAAAGATATTAAAAATGCATCAACCTTTTCCACTATGATGAGGTCTCCAACTTGTATGTCTGAACTCTGAACTTGCACTTTACCTTAAAAGAAAGAAGAAGCATAATCAACTCAAGGAAGTAACAGCGCATCAGAGTTAAACTTTCAGTTGACCAATAATACTTTAGAAATAACTTTGGGAGAAAAAAATAACACTTTAGAAATTTATCTATACTTACACTTTCAAAATAAATTTATTTCAGATAGACACAGCCACTGAAAATTTACTTCTAGTGAACTCCCCAATACAATGAACTATCCCCCAATAAAAGACGTGCGAGAGTGGGGAAGAGGGTTCCATCTGGAAAGTTCTTCCCACATCTGCCATTATTTCAGGTCTGAGTCAAGTTACAGATGATCAAAAATATCACTAAATAAAATAATTGGATGACTGAAGCTGAGCAGCATGGAGATGTAAAATCCTTACATTAATGTTGTGGAGGCACTGATTGGCACATAACTGACAGAAAAGAGAAACGAAGAAAATTACATGTAAAATCACCCTCCACTAGTAGCTTTACAGACACAGGTCAGGACTGAAAACTAAGGTCTAGAGATTTACACAGAAAGTGATGCTTCCACATGGTATACTGTGTAAATTCTTAAACTGTCTCTCTAGTATCTAGTGCACTGTAATCATTTACAAAATCTAACACACAACATCTACATCATGTTAGTGCCACAGAGAGAAGGGGAGAAGCTGGCGTGGACAATGGGAGACACCGTCCTGAAGCAGCAACAAGACTTGGTTCAGCTCTCGCTCCCTGTGTCTCCTCCCGCCCTGCCTCCCTTCGCCCCTCTGTTTCTCTCCCTCCTTCCCTCTCTCCCCACCTCCCTACCTTGGTCTCCCTCCCTCTGCCCATCTCCCTTTTGAACCCAGCAACAGCCTTATGGATCTGCCTTTACATTTTTGTAACTACTGTTTTGACATGGGAAAAGGTCCACTTCTTTTACATTCAGTTTATTCTGAAAGCTAACAGAACAAGAGCTAAGTTCATACTACATGATCAAACACTAACATTACCAGTCATTACACTGACTTTTAGACCAACTCAACTTATTATAAAGCCTTATTTCCTAAATACCTCTTAAAGCAGCTGAGTTTCAATAGAACCATACCAGTTCCTAACAATTTGTTTTGAGGATATCAAAAAGTTTTGTAAATATTATATTTTTGCTGTTATATTTTTCCATGTTCCTCAATTATACAATAAATACATAAGGGCTGGAGTAACTTTTCAGGGGGGAGATGAAGCTACTTTTTATTCATATTATAAAATAGCAAAGTTCTTTAGAATTGCATGTGAAGCAAATCCTACGATATTTTCTTGTGATAAGTGTACATCAATTAGTAGCCAAAAAACATACTTGCAAAAGAATGTCTACTTTAAATCTTTTTTTTCAGTTGGTCACTTCAAGCTTCAGGTCTGTACTCCCACTATTATGTTTTTTATAGCTAAGCATCAGGCAGTAAAGACATGTTGCTTATCTCATACTCCCTGAGCCTGAACTCGGCAGAATTCCTGTCTTATCATTTAATTTTATTTTCTCTCCTACTCTCCAATCCACTTTTCCTTCCTTCTGCTTTTTTACATTTTAATAGACACATTTTAAAAAGAGAGAAAAAGAAATGGTTGCAGTCATAAGATACAGTAAATGTAAATAATTTTAAACTATTTTGAAACAAAAACGCATCCTTTTTTGACTCCTTAATCAAGACCTTACATTTCTGAGAGATTTATTATTCTCTCACATGGTAATAGACACAATTTATATTTAATAGACTTTAATTTTTTTTTTTTTTTTTTTTTTTTTTTGCGGTACGCGGGCCTCTCACTGCTGTGGCCTCTCCCATTGCGGAGCACAGGCTCCGAACGCGCAGGCCCAGTGGCCACGGCGCACGGGCCCAGCCGCTCCGCGGCATGCAGGATCCTCCCGGACCGGGGCATGAACCCGTGTCCCCCTCGTCGGCAGGCGGACTCCCAACCACTGTGCCACCAGGGAAGCCCCAATAGCCTTTAATTTTTAAGGCATTAATTGTGATCACTATTCACTTCTATGGAACTTACTAGCAATTACATGTTTAAGTAAAACAGTTTATGGTAAAATGCACTGTTGAAAGTTCTCAACTCTTACACAATATTACAACATGAACAAAATACGAGAAGGCTAAACACAGCACAGTGTCAAATCAGTATGATAATCTGCCTCACTTATCTGTTCAAAGTACACATGTCTAAATTTTGAAGAACTGGTCAAATTGTTCAACAGTTCTGAATTCTCCAATAATTCTGATCTTGTGTTCAGGGGACTGCCTGCACTTCCTTTACAGTCTTTGTCACATGAACTCATGGACTTCTTCTCTGTTCTCTTTCCCAAAGAACAGCGAAGGCATCGGACAGAAAAGATGGAGGAAAGCCACCCACTCCCCATGCACCTGTCCAGCAATGACAGCCCAGCATCATGACCTTCCGCAGCCTAATCTGCAGAGTCCACGCCTCCACTAATGGTTTGATTTCTGGCCACCCCTTGTGAGCTGAACTGACAGCTGATCCTAGCTAGCAACATACTAATATCAGAGTTGGAACAGACTGGTAACAAGAGATATTCCTTAAGTTTTACAAGTCACAGCACATAGAAGACACACAACGGCCACCTGCTCTCACAAACCAATGGAACCATCAACAACACAAAGTGTTTACTGAATGGGCATTTAAAATTTAGTAACTTCAGCGCTACACTTGATAGAAGCAAGTTCTAAATATAGTAACAAAGATACTTCAATGTGTACACCAGTATTTAAACCTAGTGACAGTATTCCTTAAAAATATCCTACTCCATTTACTGTCAAGTACGTACTCAGGAAGTCGTACCTTACCAGCCTTTCTCTTTTGATGAAACAGTGAATAGTGACTATTACCAAGTAAGGTAACAGCAGTCCTTTCCTCTCTCTAAACTACTGCAGGTAAATCCTTCCATTAAATCCCTCTTCTAGCAATAAGCGTTCCCTGCCACTATGCCTCAAACGTATGGTGGCTTATGTGCGCCTTCTCACGGGAGCCAAACATTTAGCTCACTTGCCCCATGAACCAAGTTTTATTGGCTCCTCCGAAGACAGATCAAGACTCACTCCAAGAGCCACTCTTCTTCCTGCAGAGTGTCTAACCACACGCCCTGTCTACCACTCTCATTGCCACGCGTCAGCATCACCTGTAGAAACAAGACACAACTAAACGGTCGCCACTGATATTATTTTCCGAATTCACCATAATTCCAAACAAACTAGTTGAAAAATTAAGAATTATGTTCATCCTCACCCCAAACCCTCCATTACTGGACAATTACTTAGAAGATAATCAAATTTGCAGCATGTATACACATTCTTCACAGCTGATCTCAAATTAACTTTCTGGCTTTACCTACTGTCTGCTTCCCTTTGCTCCTGCTCTATCTTAGTCTGGCACCTTATCCGACAACCGTGTGAGGCCCTTGCTTATTCTTACAGGTTCTCTGCACTTGCTGCTCCTTTGGACTGAAATCCCTCCCTCCCCAGACCTCCTTAACTGCACAGCAAATAAAACCCCATGAAGCCTTCTGTAACCTGTATAAGCATCAGCAGGATTTTATACACACTGCTACACAATGTGCTTAAAATGTTATAATGCTATAAATATTCAAACACCTGAGTGTCTACCAAATTTCAGATCCTGTGCACTTTTAGGACATTTAGTTTGTTCTTCGCAAATGCATATCCAAACTTAACCCATTTTAAAAGAAAAGAAGGAGTTGATAACCATTCTACTCCTAATCAGTTAAAATGGGCCAAATGCTGGAATGGATTAAAGAGAGCATAACCATAAAAACCACATCTAACTAGACACAGACATCACCAAATAAGGATGAAAAGGTATTAATTACTTACTTCCCAACAAAACACACACAAGGAGATAAGAGTAACAGATAATTAAGCAACTTTTTAGAAAAGCACTTGATCGCATATAAGGAGCCCTCGAGAAGGTCACTTCGGATTAACAGGTATTGCTTCCTGGGCAGACCACCACCCGTGAAATCAGCAGGTTATTGGGCTTGTCTTCATTATTTGGGTGGGAATGGCATTCTCCCCCAACTCTCTCACCATTTTAAATGGGTGTGGAGGTAGGAGCCTAACTTAAAACAGATTATGAAGCGAAGTGGGTAGTTGGGAAATAAGTTTTATACTATACTATATTATATTATATCACATCATATTATACTAAGAGAGAGGCCTATACTCTGAAAAAAACCCAAACTATTGCTGAGAGAAATTTTAAAACACCTAAATAAAGGAAGAGATATACCTCATTCATGGATCAGAAGACTTAATGCTATTAAAAAGTCAATTCTCCCCCAAATTTATCTATAGATTCAATGCAATCCCAATCAAAATCCCAGCAGGCTTTTTTTTTCTTTTTTTGCAGTACGCGGGCCTCTCACTGTTGTGGCCTCTCCCGTTGCGGAGCACAGGCTCCGGATGCGCAAGCTCAGTGGCCATGGCTCAAGGGCCCAGCCGCTCTGCGGCATGTGGGATCTTCCCGGACCGGGGCACGAGCCCACGTCCCCTGCATTGGCAGGCGGACCCTCAACCACTGAGCCACCAGGGAAGCCCTCAGCAGGCTTTTTTGAAACAAACTGATTCTAAAAGTCACATGGAGGGACTCCCCTGGTGGCGCAGTGGCTAAGTGTCTGCCTGCCCTGCCGGTGCAGGGGACACAGGTACGAGCCCTGGTCCTGGAAGACCCTGCATGCCACGGAGCAACTAAGCCCGTGAGCCACGACTACTGAGCCTGAGCTCTGGGGCCCGCGAGCCACAGCTACTGAGCCCACGTGCCACAACTACTGAAGCCCGCACGCCTAGAGCCCATGCTCCGCAACAGGAGAGGCCACCGCAATGGAAAGCCTGCGCACCGCAGCGAGTAGTCCCCGCTCACTGCAACTAGAGAAAGTCCACATGTGGCAACAAAGAACCAACACAGCCAAAAGTAATAAATAAATAAAGAAATTTATAAAAGTCACATGGAAATACAAAGGATCTAGTCTAGCCAAAACAACTCTTAAAAAGGAAAAACAAACTTGGAGGGCAAACGCTACTGCTTTCAAGAATTATTATGAAACAACAGTAATCAAAAGACCATTGTTTTAGCATAAAGAGAGACAAACAGATCAACAGAGTGAAGAGAGAGTCTAGAAATAAACCCACACATGAAAGACAACTAACTGTTGACAGAAGTGTAAGCCAATGTGCTGGTAAAGGGATCACTTTTTCAAAAGCTGGTGCTAGAAACGACGACACGCACACCTTGTACCAATACAAAACTTTACTCAAAAGACCTGTCATATAATGCAAATCCTAAAACTAAAAAACCTCTAGAAGAAGAAACATCAGAGAAATAAATGTAACAGAAAATCTTTGTGAACTTGAGTTTACGCAAAGAGTTCTCAGATAGGACACCAAAAGCACAATCATAAAAGAAAAAACTGATACATTGGACTTCATCAACTAGAACATCAAAGGGGCAAGGAACAGCACAACGGTGTAAGATCAATGAACTGGCGGTTGAAAAATAGCCGGAGGAAGGTGCAAGAGAGAATAAGCTACAAAGATAAGAAGGACTCTAATTCCAGGTCAAGTGGCCCCAAGATTATGGGAGAAAAACAGCAAACATTTAGGAGAGTTGCAGGGGAAGCAGGACCCTCAGAGAAGAGCCACATTTTAATGAAAGCAAGAAGGCACATTCAGAGGAGTCTGATGATGGAAAGGTTCAGGTGATGAAGAAACCAGAATTCCAAAGGCACAGTGTAAAAAGGGCAATGCTAAGAATGAAGATGTACAGAATCTCGTGGTGATTAAAACGCAGAAGAAGAAGAGTGATTTTAAAGTCTGAGACACGAACAAAAATGAAGGTCCCGTGAGGCTAGTCCTGGGGTACACAGGCCGAGACTGCACTCAGGCTGAGAGGCCCGGGGAGCCCAGGACCCCATCTTTACCCCGGCTGAAGCTGGGCAGGGCACAGGCTTCCCCTTGACCTCAGCTGACGAAGTTGAGGGTGCCAGAGGAAGTCAGGATTAACTCAAGGGCACGTGGACACCCTTCCCCCAGTACAGGCCGGGGACATAAGTGGGAACAAAATGGGCAGCTTATATTCTAGCAAGATTAAGTAAGGCAGAGTGAAATAAAATGCAACAACAAATAGACTGTATAATTACAGACTAGGAAATAAGAAAAAAAAAAAGAAATACTACAGCCTGGGGGTGAGAATTATAAAGCATCTTGCCAAAAGTAACCAATTTTCACTCTTAAAAACATTCACTAGCAATAACCAATGTATTATTTAATAACATTCTTAAGCAACAACAAAAAATTAAGATGCTCAAATTAAACACAATCAATTCTTTTTCCTCTACTATCAGTAAAAAAAGAGCTGGAATAGCTTTCAGAGGAATACTGGAATAATGAAATACTACACTACGATAAGAAATATTTAAAGATAAAACACTGAATGTTATTCACCGGATAAACTATATTAGCCTCTTACTGGCTAAGGGAGTCCGAGCTATCTATACAAGTTGCCAAGGGAGACTCCAGGGGCTGTCAGAGGAGGCTATCAGGCAGGCTTTATAGCCAGCCAGAGCACATGCTTTTGCCTAAAGCTATATGCAGAACCAAACACTGAAATAAGTATCAACAGTAATTCACTGCATTCACCAGATAAAAGATTTTGCATAAAATCACAATAGTTTGAAAATTTTAATAAGTATCTCAAACGTTAGATATTTTACCAACTAACAGATACAAATAGAAATTATATGGTATCAATAAAGAGAGGACACACTCCAAAGTGTTCATTAAACCCTCTGCTGTTTGCATAAAATAAATTTCTATTCTGTTTCCTATAGTTACACAGGATTCTTAAATATCTATCAAAGGTGAAGATACAAAATACTGTTAATATGAATGGTTCATAATTAACAAGTTCTAAGACTCTCAATCACTAAAATCAGAAACAGTACAAAAAAAGCAGTCTCCCTCTACCATGGACTCACCCCACGGACAAACCCCAAATGTCCTACCTGAGTGTGTACGGTCATGTTACTATGGAGAGAGGTGTGAGCAAACCTAGCTCAAGACAGTCCCTGGTCTCTCTTTTCCGCTAACGTTTACATAACCCACACGACAGTGGTTTACTTCTCAATCCACCTACGTGTGGAGACTTCGAGACAGTGAAGAAATCCACAGATGGAGGCGGCAAGACAGCTGTGAGGCTGCCGGAGGGCCAGGGGTCACTGGCCTAAGTCACGAGCAGACAGAAAGTTTCCCAGGACTCTTATATTTAGAGCGTTTCATGCTTCTCAGAGAACACAAGAAAACAATGAAAATAACTGGTGGAGGGAGGGGAGGAGGGAGGAACGGAGAGGTTTCCCAAGATACCAGAATGTACTGTAAAGGAACATTTAAAACTGGTATGGGACTGGCATGGAAATTTGGATGAATCAGTGGAAGAACACAGAAACTAGAGGAAAGGGCCAAAACAAAGATCTAACATATTTCTCAAAGATCTGAGAGAAGTTAGTAACTTCAATAACTGGTTTTAAAGTAACTAACTGACCATTTGAGAAAAAAAAGTCAGATCCCTTCTCCATATAATACATACTTTTACATGTGAAATTGCAAACGGGGTAAAAATTCAAGTACAGGGCTTCCCTGGTGGCGCAGTGGTTGAGAGTCCGCCTGCCGATGCAGGGGACATGGGTTCGTGTCCTGGTCCGGGAAGATCCCACATGCCGAGGAGCGGCTGGGCCCGTGAGCCATGGCCGCTGAGTCTGCACGTCTGGAGCCTGTGCTCCACAACGGGAAAGGCCACAACAGTGAGAGGCCCGCGTACCGCAAAAAAAAAAAAAAAGGCTTCCCTGGTGGTGCAGTAGTTGAGAATCCGCCTGCCAGTGCAGGGGACACGGGTTCGATCCCTGGTCCAGGAAGATCCCACATGCCACAGAGCAACTAAGCCCGTGCGCCACAACTAGTGAGCATGTGCTCTAGAGCCCGCGAGCCACAACTACTGAGCCCGCATGCTGCAACTACTGAAGCCCGCGCGCCTAGAACCCGTGCTCCACAATGAGAGAAGCCACCACAATGAGAGAAGCCACCGCAATGAGAAGCCCATGCACCGCAACGAAGAGTAGCCCCCGCTCGCCACAACTAGAGAAAGCCCGCGCACAGCAACGAAGACCCAACACAACCATAACTAAATAAATTAAATAAATAAATCTTTTAAAATTAAAAGAAATAAAATAAAATAGTCACATAATATATTGGTATTGAATGGACTTCCTAAGATGGAGGTAAAAACCACAAAGGAAAAGGATCAGAAGATATGCCTACATGAAAAATATAAATTTATCTACATCTTTAAAAAAATGAAAAAATTAGGGCTTTCCTGGTGGTGCAGTGGTTGGGAGTCCGCCTGCCGATGCAGGGGGCGTGGGTTCGTGCCCTGGTCCGGGAGGGTCCTGTGTGCCGTGGAGCGGCTGGGCCCGTGAGCCATGGCCGCTGAGCCTGCGCATCCAGAGCCGGTGCTCCACGACGGGAGAGGCCACAGCAGTGAGAGGCCCACGTACAGCAAAAAAAAAAAAAAAAAAAAAAAAAAAAAAAAAAATTAAACAAGATAAAAGTATTTGCCACATGTGATAAATTTATCTTAGTAGAGAAATTATAAGGTAAAGATGAACATAGGAACAACGGGGGAATAAACTTCCATAAAGGATAAGAAACAAACAGTGAAGTGTTAAAAGATAAATAGCAAGCAAACACAATGAGACCATTTTTCACCAAACTGGAAATTTTAAAAAACGTGTGGCTGGGAGTCCAGTCATTAAAGGTAACCAGCACAGTAATGCCAGTCACTAGAGGGAAGCAGAGGATGCTACCAGCATCCAGACATACACGAAATGCCCATCTGTGTGAGAAGGTACCCTGTGCAAGCAAGTAATTTTTAAAGTTATGTCTCATGGGTTCCAGGCCCTAATCTCCAAACAATGCAATAAAAAATGTTAAATGCTTAATATCATGAAGAAATGAATTCATACAGGTCCTCTTAGGGTGACCTAAGAAAAAATACCAGTTATGCAGATAATGAGTATGTACATCCACTCTTGCCTATCTATCCAGTCCTGAGGATACGTGTCCACCATGATACAGCCTCAGAGAACCAATAAATGAGGGAGTGTATGTAAAGTGTTTGTGCCTGACATATAGTAATGGATTGATAAATGTTACTTAGAGTAAAAATGCAATATGTATGCTGAATATTCTGGAATGAGCATTGGAAGAGAGTATTTTATTTTATTTTATTTTTTTTTAACATCTTTATTGGGGTATAATTGCTTTACAATGGTGTTAGTTTCTGCTTTATAACAGAGTGAATCAGTTATACATATACATATGGAAGAGAGTATTTTAAAATGCTGCTCAGACCACAGACAAGAAAGATGACTTAGTGAAAGCAACATATTGCACAGACAATATGTAAAAGGCACTAACAAGGGATTTTAAAATCTCTTGATTTTCAAGGAATGATTATTACTGACCAATGGAGTCAATTTCACTAAAAGATGACAAAATTTCATTCGACATTCCATAAAAATCTTTTTAGCATAAAAAAAAACAGAGTAAAGCCCGGAGATGGAAACAACCTAAGTGCCCATCATCAGATGAATGGATAAAGAAGATGTGGCACATGTATACAATGGAATATTACTCAGCCATAAAAAGAAACAAAACTGAGCTATTTGTAATGAGGTGGATAGATCTAGAGTCTGTCATACAGAGTGAAGTAAGTCAGAAAGAGAAAGACAAATACCGTATGCTAACACATATATATGGAATTTAAGAAAAAAAATGTCATGAAGAACCTAGGGGTAAGACAGGAATAAAGACACAGACCTACTGGAGAACGGACCTGAGGATATGGGGAGGGGGAAGGGTGAGCTGTGACACAGCGAGAGAGGCATGGACATATATACACTAACAAACGTAAGGTAGATAGCTAGTGGGAAGCAGCCACATAGCACAGGGATATCAGCTTGGTGCTTTGTGACCGCCTGGAGGGGTGGGATAGGGAGGGTGGGAGGGCGGGTGACGCAAGAGGGAAGAGATATGGGAACATATGTACACGTATAACTGATTCACTTTGTTATAAAGCAGAAACTAACACACCATTGTAAAGCAATTATACCCCAATAAAGATGTTAACAAGTGTGGGACAACACAGTGTTGTTAATATGAATCAAAGATGCTAAAATACACAGGAATAAAGAATGTCTATACTCTGCACAGATAAGGTTCCTTTTTGGCAAGGAAACTGGACCACAGGAGACATGTAAATATGCAAATGTTCTCTCTCACATTCTCTCAAACACACACAAATACACACACACACACACACACACACGAACACACAAACACAAGTACTTTACATAAGGCTCAAGTCACAGACATTTTTCTCTCTCTCCTATGTTTGAATACTTGAAAACATGTTAAACGACAAAACGCCAGAACTAGTAAAAGAAATAACTAAGGGACTTCCCTGGTGGCACACTGGTTAAGAATCCACCTGCCAACGCAGGGGACACAGGTTCGATCCCTGGTCCAGGAAGATTCCACATGCCGCAGAGCAACTAAGCCCGTGCACCACAACTACTGAGCCTGTGCTCTAGAGCCCACGAGCCACAACTACTGAAGCCTGCGGGCCTAGAGCCCGTGCTCCGCAACAAGAGAGGCCACTGCGATGAGAAGCCCCCGCTCGCCCGCCGCAACTAGAGAAAGCCCGCGTGCAGCAAAGAAGACCCAACGCGGCCAAAAATAAATAAATAAAAATAAATAAATTTATTAAAAAATAAAAAAGAAATAACTAAGATATACTGGAAAATAATCATCACGAGCCGTATGAAGGACCCAGCAGCACAAAATTAATTCAAGTTTCATTTCTAAATGTCAACTTCCATGTTAGCTTTAGGTTTAAATTTGGGAAATACACTAATAGTGGTTGACGTAACTTAGCCCTGCTGAGATCCGGCGGCTGATGAAAACACAAACGAAGACTTCTGAATTGATCCTATCTGCTAGAATACTGACTGCATGAGCTCTTTAAAAAGCTTAGTTCAGGACTTATCCATATTTGAATTTCATCAAGTTATCACGGTACCCAACACATAGTGGGTACTTAGTAAATATCTGTGGAAATGAATTGTGAACTAGCCATCTGGATGATTACAAACAAGGTATACAATCTATACATGACTCCCTAGCAACAAGGGAAAAAAACCGCATTGTTTCCAAGAATCAGAATGGCCACACAATTCAAACTCTTTGCAAAAGCTGCCAAGAAGTAGGAAAATCTATTTTATTTTCTCTTCCTTGCCTCTGCCTCTGGTGCTATTCACTAGGAGATAATGAATAGTACAAGTAGTCATAAAGAGAAAGGAAGGAAGGTAGCAGCAACAGGTATGGAAAATTCCCACACAAGAAAAGCAACTTATCAGGCAATGAAATAAAGAGCAAACTAAAAATCATTCAGTGTTCACTAAGGTCATATGCCAGAGTTAAAATATTCTCTGCTTCCAAACACAGAACCTTCAAGTCGTTAGCATATTTAACAGTGGAAGTGGCTTTCCTTTTCAAAAGAAAAAAATAACAACACAGAACATTTTCTCAGTGTATTTCTACAAAAATGTGCTTGAGAACTCTAAATATAAAAAGTTCACATGCTGTAAAATGATACAACAAACTACAATAAATCACAGAAAGAAATCAATGCCATTCAAAAAATAAATTTTAAACTATACTCAATAATAAGCTACACATGCTTATCAATCATTTACATCAGAATAACCAGCCACAAAGCAATGTGCCACAGCTGAAAGAACACTGAATTTGAGGTCAGAGGGTCCAGGTTCAAATACGAACTCTGCCAAGAAGGATGGCAACTTAGGGCAAATTATTTAGCATGAGTTTCAGGCTTCTCATCGTCACTGGAGACCACACCAGCCACCCCTGGGCGGTGGTTATGTGAATGAGCACAGGGAAAGTGCTCTGACACACACGGAAGTCCAAAAGAGCATCTGTTGCTACCGACATCTATCTACATGGGAAATGTCGACTTCTCAGATCATAGGCAATGAGGATCAATTTTTTTAAAAAAACGTGAATTTTCACTTGCATTTGAAATGAAACCACTGAAATTGTTTTTAGAGTATTTTGAATTCAAACATTATAGAACTGTAAAAGACATATACCAGTCTGTCTTCCTCATCATTTTATACTATTTTAGGTGAAAATGACATAAAGTCAGCCACTTTAAGGTAAATGATTCAGTGGCACTTAGTACATTCACAGTATTGTGCAACCAACTCTATCAAGTTCCAAAACATGTTCATCACCACAAAAGAACCTCATACCCATTAAGCAGCTGCCATTCCCTACTTCCCCAGGCCACGGCAACCACAATCTACATTCTATATCTATTAACTTACCTCTTAAGCATATTTCAAAAGAATGACGTCATACAACATATGACCTTTAGTGTCTGGCTTCTCTTACAAAGCATAGTATTTTCAGGGTTCATTCACATTCTATCATGTATCAGCATTTCATTAATTGTTATAGCTAAATAATATCCCAATATCCCAATGTATGAAGAGACCATAATTTGTTTATCCATCCACCCACTGATGGACATCTGGACCGTCATCACCACCTTTTGGCAATTGTATACAGTGCCGTGATAACAGGGGTATATGTGTATTTGTGTTTGAGTCCCTATTTTTAATTCTAAATTTATCTGGGAATATCTTAATTTCGCCTTCATTTTTGAGTGATAGTTTTACTAGCATAGAATTTTCTGCTGACGGTTTCTCCTTTTCCAACTTTAAAAACATCACCCCACTTCCCCCTGCAGATGGCTCCTCACCTCACTGAGGACCCCTTGCATGTGCTAAGCCGCCTCTCTTGCCGTTTGCAGGGTGTGCTCTTGGTCCTGGGGTTTCAACTGTTTGATGGTAATGTGTCTTAGTGTGGATCTCTGCATTTATCCTTCTGGGGTTCAGTGCACTTCCTGAATGTGTAGATTTGCGTCTTTTCTCAAATTCGGGGAGTTAATGGCCATTATTCTTTCAAGTATTCTCTCTGTGCTCTCTCTCCTCTCCTTCTAAGATGCCCATCACATGTACCTTAGTACACTTGATGCTCCCCCACAAGTCTCTTAGGATCTGTTTATTTTTCTTCATTCTACTTCTTGCTCCTCAGACTGGATAATTTCAAGTGGTCTAGGTTCAAGCTCACTGATTCTTTCTTCTGCCACAGCTCAAATCTGCTACTGAAACTCTCTAGTGAGTTTCTCTCTTCATCTATTGTACTTTTCAGCACCAGAATTTCTTACTTCTTTTTTTAAAACTTACATACCTTTACTGATATTCTCCATCTGTTAACATCTCATTCTGGTACCTTTTAGCAATTTGTCCATTGTTTGCCTTAGCTTCCTGAACATATCTGAGGCGGATGACGTCGTGTTTGTCTAGCAAGTCCAATGTCTGGGCTTCCTCAGAGACAATTTTTGTTAATTTCTTCTGTGAATGGGCTACACTTTCTTTGCATGCTTTGTAATTTTTTGTGGAAAAGTGGGCATTTTGAGTATTATAATCTGGTAACCCAGGAAATGAGCTATTTCCCCCCTCTTCTGGGTTTGTTTTGCTGCTTGGTATATGCTATAGCCATGTATATTTAGTGACTTTTCTAAACTATTTTTGTGAAGCATGTATTCTTTGTTACATATGGTGACAAAGAGGGAGGGAGGGAGGGAGGGAAGGAGGGAGGGAGGGAGGAAAGAAGACAGAAAGGAAGAACAGCCTCTTCCAGCCTTTGCAGACTGTGGCTCTGCTGGGGACCCCGTCGCTTAGCCTGGCTGTTAATAACTCTGCCTCAGCCTTCGCTTCCGCCTGTCCTGAGCCTAGAAACTGGTCAGAAGCAAAAGACCTTCTCAGGCCTTTTCTGAGCTTGCATCCAGCTCTGGCCTTGAATGTAGCTTTCAAAATTCCCCGAGCAAACAGGGGCACTTTGGATTCTCTCGCATCTTTTCCTGCCTGGAAGGGACACTCTCGTGTGTGAACCCCAACTAATCTTTGCCTGGCTACTCCGGCTGTACCCGAGCCTTACACAAGAAGAAACGCCTGCAGCTTTTCAGCCTTCCTGCCCTGAATTCCAGGTTAGGTGAAAGACAGGCGAGTGAACTGGGTCAGTCCTTCAAGTAGCCCCCAGACAGGTTAGACAGACAGACACAAAACTTTGCAATCTCGTCCTGCTCTGTGCCCTCCAGGGCCGGGTCCAGAGCCCAGACTGGGAACATGGCTGCTGCTGTCTTCCAGGCGGCTGCCGGGACAGGGAGCAGGTGGAGCAAAGGCAGGTGAAAATACCAAAAGGCTTTCCTACGATTTTTAGGAGGCCTTTACCTGGATGCTGTAAACTTTGACTGTTTCCAGAGTTCTGACGAAGTTAGCTCTGCCACTTTCTGCTTGATTTGTTGAGCTGCGTACTCTGTCATTTTTGCTAACATCACCTCACCGTTTATTTGTGAATGATACAATTCGTGCCCAGAAACAAATCTCTGCTCAGCCCAAATTCCACAACACAAAACAATTTCACACATAAGCCAGAACCTACACTGTATTCCAAAACAGACAAACCGAAGTCACACCTAATCCACGTGGCCACCCTGCGGATTCTTTTCCGCAGAGCTAAAGCTTACCCTATTTTCCACAACACCTTTCCTCTACCATGCCAACACTTGAAGCATTAAAGCTTTTTAATAATTAATTTTTCAATTAAATTGAGAAAGAACAGTCTTTTCAACAAATGATACTGGGGTAACTTGTTGTTCACATGCAAAAGGATGAGAAGCCACATCACATACAAAATACAAAATGAAAATGGGTCAAGACCTGAACGTAAGAGCTAAAACTATAAAACCCCTAGAAGAAAATACAGAAGTAAATCGTTGTAACTTTGGGTTGGCAAACTGTTCCTTAGATACAACCCCAAAACATAAGCAACAAAAAGAAAAAAACAGATGAACTCGGACTTCATGAAAATTAAAAACTTTTGTGTATCAGGGGACACCATCAAGAAAGAAAAAATACAACCCACAGTATGAGACAATATAGTTCCAAATCATATATATCTAACATGGGACTTAAATCCAGAATATACAAAGAACTCCCACAGCTCAACAATTAAAACAGGTAACTCAGTTTAAAAGCAGGCAAAGAATGTGAATAAACATTTCTCCAGAGAAGATATACTAATGGCCAGAAAGCACATGAAAAGACGTTTAACATCATTAGTCATTAGGGAAATGCAAACCGAAGACACAGTGAGATACCACTTCACACCCACTAGGATGGCTACGGTCAAAAAGAGAGACAAGTGTTGTTGAAGATGTGGAGAAACTGGAACCCTCTCACGTTGCTGGTGGAAACGTAAAATGGTGCAGCCAATTACGAAAATAGTTTGGCAATTCCTCAAAAACACGGAATTACTGTACAATCCAGTAATTTCATGCCTAGGTATATATACAAAAGGAATAAAAACAATGTTCACACAAAACTTGTACACAAATGTTCACAGCAGCATTATTTATAATGGCCTAAAAGTGGAAACAACCCAAATGTCCATCCATATGATACATCATACAGTAGAATATCACCTGGCAACAAGAAGACGCTAAGTACTGGTATATGCTGCAACATGAATGCACCTTGAAAACATGATGCCAAGTGTCAGAAAACAGTGACAATAGGCCACACACTACATGACTCTATCTATATGAAATGTTTGGAACAGGCAAATCCATAGAGATAGAAAGTAGATCAGCGGTTGCCTGGGGCTGGAGTGGGATAGGGAAGCGGCAAGAATGGGAAATGCCTGCTAACAGATATTCAGAGCTTCTTTCTAGAATGTTAAAAACGTTCTGAAATTAGATGGTGGTGATGTTTTCACAACTCTGTGAATACACCCAAAACTATTGAACTGTATATTTTAAATGGATGAATTTTATGTTATGTGAAAATACCCCAATAAAGCATAAAAACACTTTTTGGACAATTAAAAAATAATAATAATTCATTGTACAAATGTCCATGTATAAACAGAAGACATAAACTCCACTCTAAACCTCTCCATTTTTAAACAGGCTCTGAGTCATTATGAATATCCATTTAGTTTTTAACTGTCACTTTCTACTGTCATAATGCTTACCTGTAATAGCTTCACCCACTCTCTCCCTAATACATTGCTCCTTTTCTACAATGGACTGAAAAACCAAATAAACAACTCTCAAGAACATAAACTGGGCGAGGGTTAAAGCCTTACATGAACGTTACAGGGAGATCGGTGCATATCAGTTACCACTTTGGACCATGACATTTGTTTCGGATGCTCAAAGCCCTCTTCCTTAAGTATAGTTTAAGGCCAAGATACCAGATGTCTGACCTCAATGACTGTGTTTAAGATATAAAGCAAAGAGAGACTTTAGAGGAAGTGATAACTACCCTTCACAGACAATGTGTACACGCCAGTTGAGTTTCACGTGTCTCTAGTACACGTGCATTATATACAAACTGTAACAGAGCGCACTCTAAAACTATTAATATTTATGTATATGTATGTGTGCATGCATGTGTTTAAGGGTTTGTATATATATTAATATTCATAAACACATACATCCAAGCATCTAGAGAATGAATAAAAAGCTACCCTGAAATTATATGCATTATATTATTATAAGAAAATTAATTAGACAACACACAACCGCATAATACTATTTTCAGTAACAAAATTAAGACGTGTTTTCTTACATTTATGTTAATTCTAAAATGATGATTATATTAAACAATGGTAAACTGAATTAAAAGTGTCTTGCTCACCTCTTACTGTAAGCTTGCTGTATAGTTGTGAATTCACTTCCTTGTCTCGCTGAAAACGCCGAAATTCATCAATTGCTTCCCTCATGATAGTAACAGCCAAGACAAACCCCTTTAAACAAAATAAAACAAAGTATTTGAGAAACCTGGACTTCAACAAAAAGGGAAAATTCTTTTACTGTTTAGCTTTACTTTTTTTCGTTCAATTTATATTAGTTGTAAAATATACAATAATTGAAAAGAAAAAAGACAAAAAGTAACAAACACTACAAAAGGAACATAGTAATGCATAGTGAAAGATTTACAATTCTTACTATACCCCAGAAAACTTAAAAAATTCACACCTTAATATGTACTTCAAGCTAAACACCAGAAAATATTTAATAACCCAAAGAAAAAGAAATTAATCTTCAATAAACCCATGAATTATATTTAGAACACTCAGGCATTCAAATATCACATTAACAAAGACTGACATAAAAATCTTATGTCACTCAAATCTCTCTGATAGAATAAAAGCACGTAGGAACACAAAACAATTCCCATACATGACACTTACACATCCACCTCCTTACATCAAGCATTAATGCAAGTGCATTTGAGAGCACAGCTATGGCCATAGTGCTCTTCTTCTCTCATTTTGTTAAGCAAAACCCTGAACAGATGAGTTTGATTCTATCGAAATAAAACTTCTGTATACTTGTAATCTATTGTGAAATCTGTTACTAACACATGGCTAACGTCCATCTTTTTTAAAGGCTACACACGTATTTTCTGACACACAATACAAGAATATTCTTCAAGTCAAGTTCCCTATGATTAAAGAGAGACCTCTTCAGTAGGCTTCATTTTAATGACAAACATGCTCCAGCGTACCACGTAAATTACACAACACTGGATGAATTTCCATTGAAAGTACAATAATCTCTTATTCCAGGTTTATTGTTTTTGGTTTTTTTTTTTAATTAAAAGAACACCTTTGTTTATTGACACTGAAATTTAAATTTTATATAATTTTTATATGTCATAGCATATTATTCTGCTTTTGATGCTTTTCAAACATTTAAAGTTTAAAAGCCATTCTTAGCTTTCAGGCTGTACAAAACAGAGGGAGGTCCAGATTTGGCCCATGATTTGCCATCCCTGCTTTTATTTATTTATTTTTAATTTAATTAACTGATTTATTTACTTATGGCTGCGTTGGGTCTTCGTTGCTGCGCCGGCTTTCTCTAGTTGCGGCGAGCAGGGGCTACTCTTCATTGCGGTGCACGGGCTTCTCATTGCGGTGGCCTCTCTTGTTGCAGAGCACGGGCTCTAGGTGTGCGGGCTTCAGTAGTTGTGGCACGCAGACTCAGTAGTTGTGGCTCATGGGCTCTAGAGTGCAGGCTCAGTAGTTGTGGCGCACGGGCTTAGTTGCTCCGTGGCATGTGGCGTCTTCCCGGACAAGGGCTCGAACCCGTGTCCCCTGCATTGGCAGGCGGATTCTTAACCGCTGTGCCACCAGGGAAGTCCACCATCCCGCTTTTATTGTTTTATATTTTTTAAATTAATTTTTATTGGAATACAGGTGATTTACAATGTTGTATTAGTTTCTACCGTACAGCAAAGTGAATCAGCTGTACATAGGTTTTTTTCTGTCTAACCAATAGGCTAAAGTAAGTAGGCCTCCGGAGAATGTTTCTTGTGTTTACTGAAGTGCAGTCCTCTTTAAGCAGTTGTGCCTGACGGCTGGTATGAGGCTCCAGGCTCAGTGCACATGGCCCAGTTCTCCACTCACCCAGTAGCCTTCAGTCTTGACGTTCATGGTACAGGCACCACCTGTAAGCAGCGTCACTACTGCTCTCTGACTCTCAGTGTCATCACGGATCACCACCTGCTGACTGTGCTTCCCAACACGCCTGAGGCCTGGACCACTCTCAGCGGCGATGTGGGAGCCTGGCCCAGGCCCGCTTGGTTCTCACGGCCACCATCACTACTGGGCCAGCCTCCCACCTCTAGCCTCATTCCCCTCAAAGTCATCCCTCCACAGAGTTCCCAAAGTACCTTCTGCAATATAAATTTGACAAATATGTGGCAAAATCCTCCTCCAGGGATGGGCCCCATCAATTCACTGCCTGAAACCTCAACAGTCCCCGCTGTTTACGCTCCTTCGCTAAAGCACAGCCTTAAGGACAGACCTCTAGCCTCATGGCCCACTCAGTGCCGCTTTTATCCTCCAACGCCAGGACACTATCAGCAGTCTCCTGCAACAGCATGACACCTCCCATCCGGTCTTTGCCAGTGTCTTTCCAGTGGCTGCTAAAAGCACTATTTTAAGAAGTATTCCAAAGCTACTCTTGGAATCAGAAAGAGAAGCCATGAACAGCAGTTGCCAGTGGGCCCCACCCACAGAGAGGAAGAGGCAGGCACGGCACGTGCCAGGGATTTGCCATCACCGCCTGAAGACAGCTGACGATGGGCAGAGCGTGACCCTCACGTAGCAGGACCTTTAGCACACATTTTTTTTTAGTAACAGTTTTGTTCAGATTAATTCACATACCCTAAAATGCTTTTAAAGCATGCATGTCACTTGTTTAGTTTATTTACAGAGCTGTGCCTCTGTCACCACCATCGAGTTCTAGAGCATATTTATTTATTTATTTTATCACCCCGAAAAGAAACCCCAACAGCAACCAGTCCCCATTCCCCCTCCGGTCCCCGCCCTGGAAACCACTAATCTACCTTCCGTCTCTGTGGATTTGCCTATTACGGGTGATTCGGTAACCTCGACGTTTAGCTTCCTGACAAGCTGCCAAACTGTTTTCTAAAGCGAGTACACCAATTTTCATGTGTTTATTGCCCATGTGTATATCTTCTTTGGAGAAATGTTAATTCAGATCCTACAGCCACTTTAAAACTGGGTCAACTTATCTTTAAATTGTTAAGTTGGAAGAGCCCTTTATATCATTCTGGATACAAGTGCCTTGTCAAATATGTGACCTACAAATATGATGTTACAAACACTTTCTCCCATTCTGGATTATCGTTTTACTTTCTTGATGGTGTCCTCTGATGCACAGAAGTTTTTAGTTTTGATGAAGTCCAACTTACTCAAGTTTTTTCTCTTGTCACTTGGGCTTTTAAGTGTCCAAGATCACAAAGATTTACTTCCATGCTTTCTTCTAGGAGTCCTACAGTTTCAGCTTCATTTAGGTCTATGATCCATTTTAAGTGACGTTTTGTGTGTGCTATGGTAGGGGTCCAACTTCATTCCCTCCCACGTGCTGTCCAAACGTCCCAGCACCATCTGTTGGAGACTACTCTTTCTCAATTGAACCGTCTTGGTACCTTGTTGAAAATCCATTTGTCATAAATGTTTATGTCTGGACTCACCATTGTATCCTTTGATCTACATACCTATCCTTCTACCAGTACCACATTCTCTTCATTACTACAGCTCTGTAAGAAGTTTCAAACGGGGAAGTGTGAGTCCTACGACTTTGACCGACTTTTCTAGGTTGTTTTGGCTACCCTGGGACCCTGCCACTGCTGCATGCATTTTAGAATCAGCTTGTCAATGCCTCTGCAAAAGAAGCCAAATGGGATTTTGATTCGGATGCGCTGAATCTGTAGATCAGTTTGGAGGTCCTGTCAATGTAATACTAAGTCTTTCGATTCTTGAATGTGAGGCGACTTTCCATTTACCTAGATCTTAATTTTTTTCAAAAATGTTTTATAGTTTTTGATATGCACTTTAGCTAAACCTATTCGTTTTTTTTTCTTTTTGATGCTGTTATAAACAGAATTGTTATCCTAATTCCATTTTCAGATGATCATTGCTAGCGTATAGAAATACAAATGATTTCTGTGTATTTATCTTGTACCCTACAGCTCACTAACTTGTTCCAATATTTTTGTGTGTGCATGGATTCCTTAGATTTTCCTACATACAAGATCATGCCATCTGCGAATAGAGACAGATAGCTTTTCTTCTTTTCCATCTAGATGCCTCCTATTTCTTTTTCTTGCCTAACTGCACTATTCATTTTACCTTCAATAAAATGTTGAATGGGAACAGTGGGAGTAGCCATCTTTGTCTTGCTGCCGACCTTAGGGGGAAGCATCCAGTCTTTTACCATTAAAAGTATGTTAGCTGTGCAAAGTACAAAATTTTAAGAACAAGAGAGATTTCTATATTATGACCAAGTATCTCCATACTAGAGGGAAGTATGTGCTCTAGGGACAAATGGCCAGCTTCTCCAAAGCTGGTAACTTGTCATGACAAAGCAGTGATGAAATACAGTGGTCATCAAAGAAACTATTAGTTGGGGGCAGAGAATTACTCTTATCCTGAATGCAAATTCATCATTTTATTAGAGCTAGTGTTAGCAAAGGTAAGACAAAAATAAAATAAAAGCATCAAATATCAAAAAAA
Source organism: Lipotes vexillifer (assembly GCF_000442215.2). NCBI lineage: Eukaryota > Metazoa > Chordata > Mammalia > Artiodactyla > Lipotidae > Lipotes > Lipotes vexillifer. The sequence goes on from NW_006775534.1 coordinate 937,639, forward strand.
TTAGCTTTAAGAAATTTAGTATTATCAAAAGCCTTAAAATTTATACACATATTAACCAAGCAGCTTCACTTCTAGAAACTTAGCCTAAAGAAAAAAATAAAACAAAATCAAGGATCCCAGCACTGAATATGAAAAAACTGGAAACCTGAAAGTCCAAATAAGAAATTTATGATATTCTTATATGATGAAATATTTTATTTCCCTAATTCAAAGATGCTATTGATTTTAAGATACATCATTATTGGGACTTCCCTGGTGGCGCAGTGGTTAAGAATCCGCCTGCTAACGCAGGGGACACAGGTTCAAGCCCTGGTCCCGGAAGATCCCACATGCCATGGAGCAACTAAGTCCATGTGCCACAACTACTGAGCCCGCGTGCCACAACTACTGAAGCCCCCGCGCCTAGAGCCTGTGCTCCGCAACAAGAGAAGCCACTGCAAGGAGAAGCCCGCGCACCGCAACAAAGACTAGCCCCTGCTCACCGCAAGTACAGAAAGCCTGTGCACAGTAACAAAGACCCAACACAGCCAAAAATAAATAAATACATAAATAGATAGGTTTATTTTTTTTGAAAAGATACATCATTATTAATTTAGTAACAGTCCTGGTGGGAAGACAATATCACTTTAAATACATAAACCGGTTATAAGTCACAATTTCAGTAACATGAAAAATATGCATCTATGAATCCAAAAAATACAGTTCTATGCAGCCACTCTCGTGTGGGAGAATATTTACTGTTACAGACTCATGTGATGGTGTGGAAGTAATTTCTTAAAACTCTACCTGTGACTGACTCACCTTGAGAGACAAGAGAATGACTGTCAGGAATGCTTCATTTATACAAGGAAGACAGTATTTTTAAAGAAGTGCTTTTTATCAGACAGGCGTATCGGAATCACTCAGACAATTGTTTGCAACACAGGTTTGCTCAGGCCCTACCTGAAATATGCACCTTTACCTCTAATCTCCAGGGAACTGACCCCCTCCCCCACCCCGACATGCAAATGGTATTTAAACTCTCCAGATGAATCTAATTTTTACCCTTTAAACCTACGGCTTAAAGACAGCAAAATTTAACTCTGAATTTATTAAGTTTATAAACCACAAAAAATGTGCTAGTTCCTAGTGCTCCTAAGAACTCAAGGAGTGAAAGTAAGCTCCCTCTTCTAATGTGATATTAGAGAAGATGCACCGAAGAGGGGCAGGTCCCAACTTCTAAAAACAGGAAGCAGAGTCCCGGTCACAGGCAAGGACTACTGACAACTCTAAGCTGCTCCAGGCCACATTCCAAGTCTAAGGTTCCTCTGGATACATAATAGACGGGTAGGACCAGAAACAGCCAAGAGGGGTCCCTCCCAGACCGTCATGCCCACCTCTAGCACATATATTCTGAGAAGACGCCGAGCGACCAGCCTAGGAACATAAAACAGATCAAAGGAAAGGCAAGCTGATGTCACCGTTTCCTTCTTGACCACTGGAGTTACAACCAATGGGCCTCTACCTTTCACGTTTACATCTTCTGAGGTTAAGACCTCAGAAGAGGTCTGGGCTCATAACAGATGGGTGGTTTAGGGAAGATGTGGATACACAAGTCTCCTGCAGGAGCAGCTGGGCCTGCCCATGACCTCAGCACCCACCAGGTCAGAGATGTCGGCTACGGCACTGCTACCTAAAAAAACCAAAACTGCACACAAGAGGGTCACAGTGACATGCTGTCCCCCAGAATCAACAGCACTGGTGCATCAGCACTGATGACAAGAATGTCTCGCATGGCCTGTCCACAGCCCGTGATGAAATCTTACATCACAAAGTGGGATTCTTTTCTATTTCTCCATATAACCCAGGAACCATATGGAGTGAGTGTCAAAACAATATATAATTTAGTAAAGAGAAAAAAGATTTTATTATGTTACCACATCAGTCTACCTTTGAGGGATTATTATACGCCAGACACTCCTACATATTTTAAGTGAATTACCTTTTAAATGTCACAAAAACCTTAGAAGATGTGTACTTTTAGCTCTAACTTACAAATAAGGAAACTGAAATACAAAAAGAAAAAGTAACTCAGTCAGGGTCACAAAGATCATGTAAACAGTGGTTGTCTCTGGATGGCAGGATTCCAAATGATTGATTTTGTTTTCTCCTTTTCATACTTTGCCCACACCTCCAATTCACGGGGTGGATAGAAGGAAGGATTTTAAAATCAGACTGAAAATCAGAGTCCCCCACAGACTGATTTCCAACCTACACAGCCTATCTGGTTTCCAATTATGTATTAACAGAGCACCAGGAAGATATTTTATGTGGAAGATGTACAGATTAAAAATCCATGTTTCCTTTATCTAAAAATCTTTTGTATGGATAGATCTACTCCACCTTATTAATTTTGATAGAAGCATGATTACAATCCATTTTGTTACTCTGATTACAGCAGCTTCGCCTTGAAGAAGTGTTCTGAAATCTGAACAGTATGAAAGGTAATGTTCATTCTGATACAGTGTAATGAAATCACTTTATTTTCAATTTACTCTTCCTATTATATAACAAAATATAACAGAAATTAGTTCAGAGCTGAAGCCAGGAAATAACACTGCCAGGAGTAATTGAAATAGAAAGATTATTAATTAAGCTATCACTGTTTTCAGAAACATCCTAATTTTAGATAGAGAGCAGAGGGATTAAGTTTGCATTAACTTGTTTTCTTTAAAATGAGTGGACATCAGACATAAGATTTCATCATCACCAGCTTTAAAATTTTTTATGCTTCACCGGCAGGTTTTTGGCTAGGAGAAAACTGCAAATGCTAACTGATTCCTCTTTTGGGCAACTTATAGAACCTTAGAGTGCAAGCAGAGAAAAGATGTCAAAAGCTTCAATGTGTATATAAAGATCCCTGCTCTTCTAGGCCCTGGGCATGGGACAGGGTAAGATACACAGGCATAGAAAGAACAAGGGCTTAGGAAGAAATCAAGAATACTTCCCTTGGTAAAAAAAAAAAAAAAAAAAAAAAAAAAAAAAAATATATATTTTAGATTTAGATTTAGTTTAAAGGTTCTTTAACTTTGCCCAGATTAATAAAAAAGATCTTCTACAGATGGTATCTAAATTTTCAAAAATTTACAAGGTGTTCTGAGGTGAGTTTGAATCAAAGAACCAATATACCCTAAGTCAGCTTCGTGGATTCAAAAGTGAGCCTAATGCGCACATCAACTTTTTGAGATTCTTGCCAAATCAAAGGTTAAAATGCATATAAAAAGTGCAAGCAAAGATACTAACAAACCTTCATTATGTGTTTTCTGAGAAAAGGCATCACCTGTGGCTGCTGCCAAACCGAGGAGCAGAGGGAAGGGTGGGAACCCAGGTCTGAGGGTGTGGCGGCCAGCAGAGCAGAGCAGGGGAGCGCTCGCCTGCCCACGAGTCGAGCCGCGCCCGAGTGGAAGAAGGGGAGGGGCTTTTCTCTGCTCTCTGGAGCACGAACACATAATCACAGCAGAATAATGGTCCCCTTATGTGGATACTGAGGTTCGTACTGAGGTATTTATCTAAATACAATAAAGTTTATTTCTCATGTCAAAAAAAAAATGATAAAAAAAACCCTGAGAATTCACGTTAAAGGACCTAAAATCCAAGCTAGAACTGGAAATGAGCTCTCGTAAGAGAACAGAGAAACTAGAGAGGCCCATGTATGCTGTGCACTCAGTCCAAGCCTGGCCAACAAGGTAAATCTGTGAACAGATAACACTGAATTCTTCAAAAAGAATCCATCAAAATAGAACATTTTCTTTGGTTAAAAGCTAGTTAAATCAGAGTTTAAAAGGCCAGAGACAAAAGCAAGATACAAATGAATATATTTTACTTTAGATTTTTAAGAAGAATTTGTGTTCTCAGATACTCATTGTTTGAGTTAAAGTTAATTTAACCCAAGGTAGAAAGTAGTATTTAAATGGTAAATACTGCTAGGAATAGAAAATAGGGGCTAGAAATAAACACATGAAAACCATAAATAAGTCTGTGTTTTCAGCATTAGCAAGTATATTTTCTATGTTCTAAAATTTCTGTAATGCTAGACTGCTTTTATTAGAAAATGGACAAAATAAACAGCACTTTTTTTTTTTTTTTTTTTTTTCTTGCGTTATGCGGGCCTCTCACTGTTGTGGCCTCTCCCATTTGCGGAGCACAGGCTCCGGACGCGCAGGCTCAGTGGCCATGGCTCACGGGCCCAGCCGCTCCGCGGCATGTGGGATCTTCCCGAAACGGGGCACGAACCCGCGTCTCCTGCATCGGCAGGCGGACCCTCAAGCACTGCGCCACCAGGGAAGCCCCAGCACTTTTAATGAGGGCACATACAGCCTACAGAATTTCTGGCACAAGTGTGTAAGGAATAACACACAATTCGACTGATCATGCAGCAGTCTGTAACTGAGAACAATTAGAAACAACCTAAAAGTCTCCTTTCCCAAGAGGATGGACAAATCAATTGTGATACGTTCACACAATGGAATACTTTAGAGAAGAAAAACGAAGGAACTAGATATATGTGTGTCCACATGGGTCAATTTTATAAATCAATGTAAAGCCAAAAAAGCATGTTACAAAAGGATACTTAGAGTAAGACAAATGTTACATAGAATTTTTAAAGCATGCCAAAACAGTGCATCTTGTTTTAATAATACAAACATAAGTAGCAAAATTATTAAGAGATACACAGCAATTTAATCTCAAATTCAGAATAGAGGTTACCTCCAATGAGCAGAAAAGTGAGAGAAAAAAAAGAAGGAAAAGTCACCTATGTTCCCTCTCCATGGCTGTGTGGCTTTAAAATCAACTTTTAAAACTGTGGTGTAAGCTTCAGTGTTCTCCCTCGTGTGACATATGCAACACACAGACACACGCCCCTATCCTATTCAGGATGAAATCTGAGCGCCCACTGCCCCTCCGGGCCCCCTTCCCACCAGAGTTGCACGTCCACACACTCCAGGGCGCCCAGACCTTGTGCAACTACTGTGCCCTCTGCCTGCAACACCTGCTCTGCACACGGCCCACTCACTCCCTCCTATCGTCCAGATGTCGTCAAATGCCACCCCAACAAAGGCGACTTCCTTAGCCACCCTATTAAAATAACCCGGTCATTCTCTACCCCCATATCCTGCTTTACATTTTCGGCTTCACGGCTTCATGGCAGGCTTCCTGGCATGACGGATCATTTAAATTGTCTTTCTCCCCCAGAATATAAGCTCTACTAAGTAGGACAGGGTTTGTCTTATTCACAATTGAATCAACACTGCTTTGACTAGTGCTGGACACAAACGAACTCAGTGGGGGCTGATCAAAGAATTGTGTATTTCATTCCATACATATTTTAACCCACTTTTCCCCATTTTTCTAATATGTACACCTTCAGTGTTATTAAATACTTTTTCTAAACATCATTTTCAAAGGTACACAGTAGCACAGTATTCCAACAGTGCATGGCATACAGCACAGTTAAACAATCCAGTCAGACATCTGACTTTTCAAATAATTTTGTCATCAAGAATAATAGGAAAAAAAAAAGAAAAGAAAAAAAAAAAGAATAATAGGGCTTCCCTGGTGGCGCACTGGTTAAGAATCTGCCTGCCAATGCAGGGGACACGGGTCCGAGACCTGGTCTGGGAAGATCCCACATGCCACGGAGCAATTAAGCCCCTGCGCCACAACTACTGAGCCTGCGCTCTAGAGCCCGCGAGCCACAACTACTGAGCCCACACGCCTAGAGCCCGTGCTCGGCAACAAGAGAAGCCACCACAATGAGAAGCCCGCGCACCTGCAAGGAAGAGTGGCCCCCGCTCGCCACAACTAGAGAAAGCCCACGCACAGCAACAAAGACCCAACTCAGCCATAAATAAATAAATAAACAAATAAATAAAGATTTTTTTAAAAGAATAATAATAGACATTAGTAAAGACATTCTTTAGACTCTGTGACTGATCATTATTGCTTTAAGATAAATTCCTCAAATAAAAACGGTGAATCCATTTATAAGGTATTTTATATATATTTCCAAACTATCCTCCAAAAAAAGGCTATACAGATTTAGGTTTACACAACAGTGGATGAGAATCACAGCTTCACATCATCAGCACCAATGTCTCTGTCGATCTGGCGAATACAATAAGTGGAAAAGGTATCCATTTATTCAGTAATTTTGTATCTAGATTACACATAAGTTGCTTTCCATTGCTCAGACCCACGCCACCCTAAAGTCTACATGAACAGGAACCGGAGAGGGACTTAAACTTACCCCCGCTTCCAGCCCTCCTGCCACACCTCAAAGAACAGCCTCGGAGGCGGCAGGGCTGCACGAAGCAGAACAGATCAACTGGAGAGCATATGGCTCCGATCTCCAGTTCTGAGGGCGGGAAACCTGAGCACTGCCCTGCTCCCTCGCTACAGGAATCATCTCACTCGCCATGGTTTCTCGCCCAGATCACACTGGTGATCTGCCCAGGAGGGAGCACACCAAAGGGAGCGGTACCTCCTTCTAGGTGAAAAGAAGGAAGGAGACATACCTCTTACCTCTGTAAACTGAAAAGCAATGAAAACTATCTGCAAACAGTATAAAACTATCAAGATAGCATGTTTGAGATGGAAATATTCAAGGACAAACATCATGTGCCTTTCCAGAAACGTCACACCCCAAGCTGCCAGCCAGCAGCTGCCAGACTTCACTGAGATACTTCAGGACTGTTGCCATCAGGCAGAGGGAAAAGCTGCCCATCCGTCAGGATGTCAGAGGTGCTGAGCAGACTCGCACAGGCCCGCCCCCATCTCTCCCAAGAGCTCCTCCAGTACGGGGCAGCGGGGCTGGGGACACACAGCTGCCACCCTAGGGCCCGACAGAACGCCCAGCCCCACCAGCAAAGGTGCTCTGTAGCTTCTCCAGCCAACCTAGCACCGCATGCTGCCCTCACACTCCTGTGGGGCTGCAGACGACTCTGTGAAACCTTGCAACGAAAGTTCAGTGACACACAGCAACATATCACATTTTAAAAATCCGATTAATTTATCTTTTAACCATCTCCACTCTTAAAGCTATATTTTAAATACTTAATAATTTCACTTAATTTCAAAAATCTTTTCTTTTTACCAGAGGAGCCCAGTAGGTGTAGAGATAGCCTATTTTCAATGCTGGCACAAACTGTGAGCAGGATACTACCAGAAAATAGAGATTCAAGAAAAACTTGAATTGTTCATATAAAACCTAAAAAGAAAAAGAAAAAAATTAACATGATCTCTTCATACCTTAATTAAATAATTAAAATCAACATAATATCTAACTGTATTTCCATCAAACAGTGAAAACATGCCCTGAGTCACAATACATTAATTTTGACAATGGCTTTCCAATAACTAAATCACAAAAAAGACCTAAGGTTACCCCAAATTATATTTAAAATAAACTGAAAAAAAGACAATTAGAACTTTCAACTATGTTGTGTCCTCTAAAAGTTTCTTATTTTCTTGCATGCAATTTTCCAGGTTACCACACACATCTATAAATCTTTACATGCACACCAAATGAGACAGCAAAACCTTCCCAATGTTAGTAAGTCAGTTAATACAGATATACAAATGTATCTCTTCATATCAACTCAGAAAATCTTATGGAAAAGTGGTGTTAACCTTGTGTTTATGAAATGGTAAACAATAAAACATGATAGCCACGTTTTCTGAATGTGGACATCTAGGTGGCCTTACAAAGATCGAGTGAACAAGCAAACCATGTGCAGGTATGACTTCACACACAAAAAAAACCCTACTTTAATCTCCTGTATTTACTTCCCTCAAAGTATAAGAAATGGTAAAATATAAAAATATGTAAATTACAGACCAATTTTCAGGAAGACAGCTACCTGCATATTCTTTATATGATAGCTGATACACGGTAGCTGACCTTCAACACTACAATTACAATGAAACTTACAGACTTGCAAACTGCAAGTCAAAATCTCCTGGGATGCCATTTTTTAATACAACTGTGGAAGGCACAGAAATTTTAACAAGGGCAGAGCAATGCGTTAAGTACTTATTGTTGACTTAAAGAGTCTGGAACCACAGTTTTTATATAATGAAGTTATACACATCATCACACAGTTATGTGTATGACTAAAAACATCAGTTACATTGATAACACATTTATATTCATAATCATGTTCAACTGCTGTCTAAAAATGTTTTGAATCATTTCATAAATTAATCTTAGCAGGAGAGAAAACTCTTTTTCCTCAGTGATTTCTTTAAAATCTCAGTTAGCATAGATTATATCTATTAGCAATTCAGAAATTGTCATTCATGCTAAAAATGGCATAGAATTCCTACTGTGCAATTACCAAATGTTTCTAAAATACTACGTTTTAGATGAAAAGACTAATTTAAGAGACAATCTAAGAAAAAAGTCATTCCCACGGTAACAGCTGTACAGACACATCAACAGGTCTCTTCTGGACAGCCATCCTGGTAGCCATGTGAACTCACTCGGATCAAAACTAAGCTGCACGATCCACTTTAAACCACTGCAATCAAGACTTTATTGTCTGCTGAGTGAACTTCTGGAGGGCTTTAGGAAAATGACAATACTTAGCCAATCTGGGAGTATTTAATAATTTAAACCTAAGGAGAAAACAGTAGCTTCATTCAATAAAGATGAGAATATTTATCTGCCTGAAAGAGAGTTTACACTTTATTGTCCTAACAAAAGATCAGTCTTTTAATTATGAAGCCATTAGTTTTGTGTGTTTTAATAAAGGAGCATATCAGACATCAAGCATCTGACAACTATTGGACGGACTGGGGGGGTGGTGAGGGCTGATCAATGCCCAATATAAAGTCAGCATGGTTATTTAAATAAAAACATGAAAGAGAAACCAGCCCTCATTTCACATAATCAAGAGGGGTTTTTGCAAAATATCATAAGAGCTAATACCTAGAACATATCAAAAACTTTGATACTGGAAACATAAATCAGTGCCAGCTTTCTTTTGCCTTTAGAAAGATAAATAAATCTGTCTATTAAAATAGGGAATGATGCACAAAAGGCAAAAATAATTCCACTATTCTAAATACATATAATCTCAGTTTTATCATTTAAGCCAGAAATATGACTGGCAACAAAACAGTAATAAATATTTAAACTTCAGAATGTCAATTTAGCATAACACCCAATTAAAGATAACTACTGACATAACAATACAACAAGGCCTGAAACTTACAGTGTGAAATAGAAAAGAAATCTATAAATGCTCAGAGATATTTCCTTATGGAGTCATGTCTCTGTAAACAGTTATTTTACTTCCATTGTAACAGCCTTGGTAGGCTTTAAACATTAGATACATTCCACTTTTCCCACCAAACAAATTCCCAGCCAAACAAAATGTATGACTTATTTTCTGATAATTTTATTTAGCTTTACTTGGTTATTTCTACAAAAATATAAATGTGATGTTTATCTAGAACTGAAGGCAATAATCAAACTATAAACTTTCTTGAGCTGAACCCTTATCACATGGCTACTACAAATGCATATGAATTACTTAACAATTATTTGAAACACCCATGGTTCCAAAGCAAAAGGACTCTGATTTGGATACGACAGAATTAATGAGGGAAAAAAATGAAAACAAAGTTAGCAATCTCTGATATGCAGCCCGTTTTCAAGAATTTAACAATCTTACCCCAGGTATAAAGGTAAATACATTGTATTTCTGATTTTTTATAGAATTTCTGGGATGTTTTTCTTCACACTTTTCCGGATATCCAAGCCACACTGTACGAGCTTTCAATTCTCTCTTTCTTTGACAAATATTTATCAGCCAATCACAGCAACTGCATGAAACAAAAGATACATATTGCGTATGCTTTTTCAAAAGTTTTTGAATTAATTCTACATATCCAGAGCCAATACTGATAGTTTCTGTATTTAACCAGACACCAATAGCATATCTACTGCTAATCTGTAAGGGTTTTCTTAAAACAGGTCAGCTATACTAATTTAAATTTGATATGAAGATACTGAAGGAGCTTGAATAAGTGTGCAATGACTCCTAGAACCTCAGGAAAATTATCTTCCCCGTTTAGACCCTCTTATTGGCAAAATAAAACCATTAACATTCTGAACACCCACACGGAACCAAATTGCCGGACCCGCACCTCTCCTCGGGGCACCTCCCCGCAGCCGGGAGGGAGGGAGAGAGGGCGCACACCGCCCGCCTCTGTCCAGTTACAACACCAACTCCTCGTCTTGGACCCCCGCAACCACACTCACAGACGCCAAACTCCCACACGGTACACAAGGGAAAACCAGAGGCCACAGAGGTCAGTGAGCGACGTACGCGCAACAGCTGGGCAGGGCTGACACACAGCCCGGACCTCAGTCCCCACTCAACCCCGTGTTCCTCCTGCCGCGAGGACAACAGGCAGGCCGGCGCCTGCTCATCTTCACAGACGGCCTGTGCTTAGCACAGCACACAGTACAGCAGCCATTCAACAGATGATGGAAATAAATGAAAAACGCATGAGCAGGCCACAGGACTCCATGGGAAAAACATGGACTTTAAGGTCATGCTTTTGGAAACAACTCCCAGCAAGTGGCACTGGGGTGGTCCCCTGGTCTAAGTCTTTGTTTCCTCATCTGCAGAAGTGCTGATGAGGTTACAGGTGACACGCTCTGAGCTCCTGGCACAATGCCTGCCACAGGGGAAGCACTCAGAGCTCTGCTGTCACTACGCTGCCTCTCGCTGTCACATTCAGAATGTCTCCAAACTTATAATACTAATTGGCACAAAAAGTTACTGTCCAATAAAGCATCCATTGGCCACATGTGGCTATTTTAGTGGGAATTAATTAATATTAAGTAAAATAAAAAGTCCAGTTCCTCAGTCACACTATCCACCTTTCAAGGACTCAACAGCCACCTTGTCCAGTGGCTACCATATTGGACATCACAGATCTAGAATACTCTCAGCATCCCAGGGAAGCTCTGGAACAGGGCTGGTACACACAAAGCACTCTTCAGGCAAGCACGACAGCTAGGACAGCAGTCCTCATGCGTGCACACTTCCTTCAGCGTTTCAAATACAGCAAAAATCCTCCAGGAATCTATTCAGATATGAATTTTTCTCCGGAAACACATAATTATCTAATCTAATGGTTTAATGTGCAAAAGTCAGACAAGTCTTAAGATGAAACGGAGGATAGCCAAAGCTCAGTGTTTGAAAAAAATATAAATAAAACTTAGGAAATGTGGATTTTCCAGAGTTTAGGCTGGTATCGACATATTCTACAGGCAAAAACCTCTATAAATGCAAAACCACTGTCTTCATCACATGACACTGTAAACATTCGCTAGAAAAAAAACCTCAACATCTACACCACTGTCAGCAGCACATGAAACTAACATCCCATTAACTTTCAAAGCCCCATACTCTAGAAACTAAATTAAATACCAGTGGCTAAAAACACATATTCAACAGTTCAGTTTTTCTCTATAACACTGTACAGAAAAAACTAAGATTCCTAGACTTCCAAAATGTAATTAAATTATTCATAACACTTTGCTACTACTATTACCAAATTAAAATCTTATTATTATTTCTTCATGCAAAGACAGAATCAAGCAGTGGTTAGGGAGCCACTATTAAACCACCCGCTACTCCACAGTATTAAATGAATACACAGTCTCGAAGTTTTAAAAGCCTGGGGCTCCGCCAGCATTGTCACTGGATTATGCAGACAGAAAATATGACCAGAAAGAGAAGACAAACCCCGCACATAAAGAAAATACTTGTAACCAAAAAAATACGTGTAAGTAAGCCTTATGGAGCTGTACAGCTAAGGGAGAAAGTAAAACTATGGGCAATTTTTGAAGGCAAAGTAATAAGAGTAAAACATACTGGTAAATACCGGTAAGTGAGAAGGAGATGCAGAGGAGTCCCTGGAAGAAAGAAACCAGAAGCGTTACCCAGGAACATTTCTATGCGCACTGCACGCTTCCTCAGTTACTCAGTATTCAGAAGACACTTTCCCATTTATATGTAAATCGCCTCACACTGTCAAGGCAAATTGAAACTAAATCCAATAGTGTACAAACTATACTTTTTTCTTAAAACATTTCAGGATTAGTAAGTTTTTGCAAATGGCTCTATGATCAAAGTAGTACTCCAATACTAAATAAAGCACATCTTTATATACCAAGATCCTGTCTTATAAAATTTTAAGGGGCCATAATTAAACAACTTCCAAAATTTAGAAAGCCTCCTTCCCAAATAAATAAATAAATAAATAAATAAATAAATAAATAAATAAATAAATAAATAAATAAATAAATAAATAAATAAATAAATAAATAAATAAATAAATAAATAAATAAATAAATAAATAAATAAATAAATAAATAAATAAATAAATAAATAAATAAATAAATAAATAAATAAATAAATAAATAAATAAATAAATAAATAAATAAATAAATAAATAAATAAATAAATAAATAAATAAATAAATAAATAAATAAATAAATAAATAAATAAATAAATAAATAAATAAATAAATAAATAAATAAATAAATAAATAAATAAATAAATAAATAAATAAATAAATAAATAAATAAATAACTATATCCAACAGGTACCTTTGGTTACCAAGCCAAAAGCAACACAGCACTCATGTCCTCTTAAGAGATCAGCACTTTCCCATGCTTCTGCACTCCAAGCGTGTTGCCGATTAACTGAAAGTGTAGGGGCCACTTAGGACCGGGAACAATCCTAGCATTTGATACCCCCCCTTCATATGGAAATGCCATTCAGGGGTTCCACTTTCATGGGGACAAAGTGATTTTTGATAGCAAGTGAAATGTAAACCTCGTGAGAAAGGCATTACTGTCCCCCAGAACTACATACCGGTGCGCATCACAGTAACCCACGTGGAGGACACCCAAAGGTTTAGAAGACAGATTACAGAAAAAGTTTTTCCAGAGTCAAATTTTTCAGAGTTGGAATTTTTGCCAAATAATAAAAATGAGAAGGCAGGTCTTAAGCCATGAAGAAATTAAAGCCTACTCAATCCCAGAAGAAGAATAATTTAAAAATAAACCTTACTACTCACAGAATCTACAAATAAAAATACAATGAAATATCTGCAACTCATTAATATCATTTGCTATCTATCTTTACTACAATATTCACTAACGTTTTCTTCTGCAATTAAACTAATTTTATATATCTTCTACTCTTTGATCCATCGCCTAATAACCTTAATAACACTGACTTTTATAATGCCTGGTATTTAGAAAATAAAAAGGTCAGCAAATATTCAAAACTGGAAATTTATAATAAAGAAAAAAGACCCATCTAAGTTGCTAACTGTACAGTTTGTTCTGTAAGGTGCAGTTTTAATTTCCATAACAATTTCCTGGTGTAGTGGATGCACACTGAACACGAAGTGTGGCCATGTCTCAGGTCACTGTCGTCCACATGGAAAGAGACACTCGTGAGTGAAGCCACCACAACGGTTCGGTCAGCTCTGCCCACATGATCACCATTTACTAAGATAAAGACTTTATATACATGTCGAGTATATGTTACTGAGCTGTTTTAATATCCCCCAAACATGTTAGTTTTTGCCACTAACACCTAGATTTTCAAATATATTCTTAATATCTTCCTTAAGAAAAGGAATATTACAAATGAAATCCAAAACTTGGCTATGTTCCATTTGGTAAAAACAAAATCCTGTAAGAGACCAAAAATAATTCAACAATGTACTCGGCCTTCAACAATGTCCACAATTCTTGGCAACCGTTTCACTGGTATGGGTAGGTATCACTTCCAACACATGGCCTGCCCTCTTGAAGTCCACACCATGCACACGAGACTATGACCTTAAAGTTTCAGGTCCATCAGTACCCACTCCCACGCCCCCAGTTTCTAGCAACTCTGTCATGCAGGGATCCTCCGTGCAGAGTAGATAAGATTCTCAGCCTTCTCAGTCCCACTGATCTTCACGTCAGGTTCCCTTTCGGACGGCGAGACCAGGCACTTGTCTGCTTGAAGAGTCGTCCTAGCACTTTTCCCAGTCCATGGAGCAAAGAGCAAGGAAAGGCTTTGGCGAGTCAAGTGAAACTCTGGTTCACCCTCGGGCTTGGCCCTTAGCTATCAGGAGGGGGCCTCTTCTAGCTCTTGGCTGTAAACAGCAGTGAGAATGCTCATCTCAAGCAGCACCACTGGGTCTGATCCCACTCTTTCTTCCACCCCACACTAATGGAAAACACACACCACACATCCATCAAGCTGCAATTGTGGCACCGCCCAAATCTCCTCTGCCACAGCCATCTCTTCAACTCACAACACTGGCCACCATTCCCGCAGTAACTGCCCACACCCTCGCTTCCACAGCTGGTGCTGTAATGGCTCAGGTTTCTCCTTGGTGGACAAACAGTAATAAAATTATGCTGGGTTCAATACAGATGCGTGATTACTGACGACCTCTACCAAGGCATGACCAATTTTGTCATTTTTTTAGTCCTCATGTGTATCCCAGACACCTCCTCACTTAACTGAACTAATGTTCCCAACTGAGGTTAAGATAAAAGTCATCCTCTCCAACACGATTTCGCACTTCCTCCCCTATTTTTCCTGCCGCCTAAAAAAGGATTATTAGCCTCTTCCTTTCCAACACCGCCCTTTCCCCTGAAGGGTCCCCTTCCTTCTTCCTCCATAGGCCTCTACCACACTGCTGCCACCGTAGGGATATCATCCTCCCAGGTGGTTTCCACTGTCACTACAGTAACAACAACTCTCAAACCTACGTCTCCAGATCCTGCTTCTGGATCTGACAGAACTATCCGTCTTAGACCAATCCAGTACATGACAGATTTACATAAGGTATCACCTCACACCAGTCAGAATGGCCACCATTAAAAAGTCTACAAATGATAAATGTTGGAGTGGGTGTGGAGAAAAAGGAACCCTCCCACACCGTTGGTGAGAATGTAAATTGGTACAACCAATTTACAACTCCAACTATGGAGAACAGTATGGAGGTTCCTGAAAAAACTAAAAGTAGAGTTACCATGTGATCCAGCAATCCCACTCCTGGGCATGTATCTGGAGAAAACCATAAATCAAAAAGGTACATGCACCCCAATGTTCACTGCAGCATTATTTACAATAACCCAGACCTGGAAGCAACCTAAATGCCCATCGACAGAGGAATGGATAAAGAACGTGTGGTACAGATATACAATGGAATATTACTCAGCCATAAAAAAGAAACGAAATAATGCCATTTGCAGCAACAAGGATGTACCTAGAGATTATCATATTAAGTGAAGCGAGTCAGTCAAAGATAAATATCATGTGATATTGCTTATGTGTGGAAAGTAAAAAATGATACAAATGAACTCATTTACAAAACAGAAACAGACACAGAAAAAAAACTTACGGTTACCAATGGGGATAGCAGGGAGGGCGGGGTGGGGGGGGTAGATTAGGAGTTTGGGATTAACGTATACACACTACTATATACAAAACAGATAAACAACAAGGACCAACTGTATAGCGCAGGGAACTATATTCAATATCTTGTAATAACCTATAATAGAAAAGAATCTGAAAAAAATATACATATACGTATAACCGAAAAAATAAAGGGACTTGAACATCCACTGATTTGGGTCTCGGAACCAATCCTCCACAGATACCAAGGGACGCCTCTATAATCACAGATGGAAAAGAAAGGAACACAGTTCATGTCAGTACAGTGACCACAATTAATTCTACCACGCAGTAATTACAAAATCACTAATTTTCTCCATCTTTTAAACATTAAAACATCTCACAACAAAGTGAATTTGGCTTTCTGTCCCTTTTGGATTTGCACTGTTTGGTTTTGACTAAGGTCATTAATACTCTCCATGATGTCATTTAGAGAGTGGCTTCTTTAGTTTGATATAGAAACAAATGTGTTTAGAAGCTAAGCTTATAAATAACTGTGTAACTTTGGTGTGTAGGAGGTTAGGCAGCAATGGATAACAAACCTGGTACAGAGGAACTTCCATCCTCCACAGACAAACCACTCCAGGCCTCTCTTTCTTCGCATGACCCTAGCTCGTGGTAATCTGTGGTAGTCGCTTTCGTCATCCTCAAAGCCTTCTTCAGACATCATTAATGGCATTTCATCCAAATGGGCAGACTCATCTTCCAGCTGGCACCTGGATAAAGGAAAGGACAGAGCACTGAGGCAGGCCAAGCAGCCTTCTGTGTACGATACGGGTCAGGCTTAGGGCAAGAGCTGGCCCAATTCCACTAATCACACTTTTCTTCTTCCCTCGTGCTACGCTGTCTTCAGGGGAAGCAAAGCATTACAAATAACACTGCACAGTAATGCTACTTCCTTTGCAAAAAACTTCACCAAGGTAAGCAGGAAAGGAAAGGCTGTCCAAGGAAGCTGCCGTTACCATGCTGTGAGCGGAACCCTCCAAGCAGCCTTCCATGTGTAGTTGTTGTATCTACATAAAAGACCATTCTTTTGACGTTTCTGTATGCTTGAAATAACTTATAATGAACTGGGGAGATTATACTCAAGGGAAAAAACTTTTAAGACTAGAATAGATGTCCACTCTCCATTACTTCTTCCATCTACAGCTTCTCCATCTTTTCTCCTGCCACTGCCTCTGAGACCTGTGGTCACCTGGACACTTGTCGTTTTCTCCATCATTACTATCTTCTTTCTCTAGATCTCCTGTCACTCTCGAGAGCCAACGCTTTGGAGATGAAGGCCTACGGAAGGGCGGACGATGATGGGTGCTACTCCAGATAATCGAGACTATCCAGCAGCACTAGCAGAACTTCCATTCTGCTCTGAACTTTAGTAAAATGCATCTCCTACAGTTTATAACAAGCTTTGTATCTGCAGTTAGCTATCTTTTTAGAATCCTTCAGGGAACTGTGTGTGTGTGCACGTGTGTGTGGCCTGTGCATGGGTGGGTGGGTGCCTGGGTGTGCCAGTGCACGTGTGTGTGGCAACGGTGCCATGTACCACTCTGCCTACTAGGATTCTGTGAAAAGGTCAGCAGCCAAGATTCCCAAAGCCTGTCTTCATGAGACTTTATTCTTAAAATAAGGGCCTAGCTGTCAAGAATCCAAGCCCAAATGGAATTCAATGATGGAAAAAAGTCCTTGGACGTGAAGGCCAATGTCAACCTCCCACCTAAGTTTCTCTACCGTCTTCTCAACATTTGGTAACTAAAAAATAGTCCAGCGAGAGGATTTACCAGGTTACTCAGTTATCCCCTACAGGGAAGACATTTATAACTCCCCATTAGAAAATATTTCAGTGAATATATCTGTGCATAGCACTTCTCCCATATTTTAGATGAATTCTTTCAGAGATTCCCAGGACTAGAATTGTTATGTAAAGTCATAAGCTCTAAAATACTCGATACATATTGCCAAACTGCAAATTTAAACTCCCACCAATATGAGAGCTGGGAGAGCTACCAAAAACACGAGAAGCAGTCTACCTCAGCCTTATCAGACTGGGGCTGGTACATTCACTCATTTAAGGGAAGGAGAGCACCTTGGTGTCACACGGGCCCTACACCACCAATGAGCTATGGCCGAGGCTGCTCCCCTCTCGTACGGAAAATTCAATTTAGCTGGACGCAGTTCGGAAGATAAGAGGGGCAGCAGGGGTGGCCCGTGCAGATGTAAGATCAGGGCATTGCGAGCCCAGAAAGGCAGAAGGAACTTGGCAGTGGAGGCCCTTGCAACTCACAGGAAAGACAAAGATTTCAGGTGAGAGGCAAATATGAGATTCGCTCTGCACTCTGGCTGCCCTGGAGAACTGGTCGAAGCAGAGCTGGAGCCAATTGGGAGGCCGCTGCAAGAGTCCAGGACAGAGACAGATGGTGCTTGAACAAAGGAGCTGGAGGAAAAAGGAGAGAAGTGGGTAGATTCGGGGCATTTAAGAGCTAGAGCACACAGACAGGTGATGTTTGACTATGAACTCAGAGGACACAAGAGCCTAAGGATGACCGGCCTGTACGGGAAGGAGGACGGCAGTGCTGCTCAGTAGGACAGAAAACACTAGCAGAAGCAGGCTTCTGGCAGCTGAGGGAGAATCTTGAGTCTGCTTTTATTCATTTTCAGTCTGAGGTCTCTGAAATATGACGCAGGCAGCTGCAATAAATGGAGCTGGCCCGCCAAGGGCAGGCAGGAGCTGGGAGGTCAGCAGTGGAGGGGAATTTATTCTTTGGCCTCACCAGCTCCTCTTTCCTTAGGAACCTGGCCCACTCCGCCCACCACCCAGGAAGGACTGCTGTGTAGCTGCCCGGGACCTCAAACCCTCCTGTGGTTGGTCGGGGACGGGCAGCCAACCAAGCTAAGCCACAGCTGTCCAGGAAAATTCTGCGACTGGAGCTGAGAAAAAGGTGGCAGTCTCCCTCGATAACTAAAGCTACTATCTCCTGTGATAAGAGCTGTTGGAGGTCTATGCCAGTACATAGAGTAAGAAACCCAGAAAACCAGTCTTCTGAAAGAGAAGAATGAATCAGACAGATACGTGTAAAATGAAAAAATGTTTCATGTTTCTTGTTTCATGTTTCAAGATTAAAATGTTTCATGTTTAATCTTTCATGGAAGATTAAATACATAATCTACTTTCAATATGCAAAAAATTGCTTTTTTTTTTTTAAAGCGTAAATCTACAAGAACAGAAAACAAAAGAGGAGATAACAAAATGTAAGAAGCTGGGGAAAGCAGATGGATGGATGGTAAACAACTAAGCAGAACCATGAAAATGGAGTCTGAAGCCAGCAGTGAAGAAACCAGAGAACCAAGGGATTGGAACCTCAGGACCCTAGCAGGGCTGAAGACCGGCAGCGCTGGGTACCTCTGGGAGCGCTTTGAAGGGACACTGAAATAAGAACCGACTGAAAGCTCTGAAAGAAACATCTGGATCCTTACACTGCAGCCCCCCTCCCACCCAACTAGGCAACCACCCCTCCCCTCCTCTGGGGAAGGGAGGCTGTGCTGAAAACAGAAGACTGAGTGAAGGAGCCACCAACCTGTCCCTCCCACTACCCTGCTGATTACTAATGCACTGTTGAAGGGACGATGCTGCTGACCTAAAGGAGAGGAAACCAGCACTGAACAGTTACTGAGAGCTCAGACTCTCAGGCAGTAATCTAGGCACGTCACGTATATTCATTTAATCCCCAGGTTTAGACAATTAACACAGAAAACCATACTATAAGAACGAACAAAAACTCAAATGTCCATAGACAAACGCAGACCATACATACAATGGGATATCTATCATTCAGCCATGAAAAGGAAGAAAATTGATACAAGCTACAACGAGAACCTTTAGGACATTATGCTCAGTGAAATAAGCCGGACACAAGAAGACAAACACTGAATGACTCCACTTACATGAGGTCCCAAGAGCAGTCAACTCCAGAGACAGAAGGAAGACAGAGGTGAGCAGGCAGTGGGGGAGGGTGGAAGTCAGTGTCTACGGGGCACAGAGTTTCAGTTTGGGAAGATGGAAGTTCTGTGGGTAGATGGCGGTGGCGGTTACACAACAACAGTAACGTACTTAATGCCATTTACTGTGCCCTTAAAAACGGTTAAGAAGGTATCTCTTATGTTATGCATACTTTACCACAATTCTTTAAAAAAGAACAGATTTCTGTAATTATTGTTGATGATACCCTGCTCCCCGGCAGCCAAGTAACCGCTGGAAGACGGATATCCCCTCATCACTACCCACACCCTCAGCGCGCCGAGCTAATTCCTGCAACACGGCTTTCCCTGCACTTAGCACGGGGCCCTTTCTCCTCGTGCTCCTGCTGGCTGCCACAGTCAGTGTGCTGCACCCTTACGCACGGGGCAAGTTTACTCAAGAGATCCATCATTTGGGGAACAGGCTTGTCAATCAGACAATAAACCAGAATGAAAAAGAACTCCTGCAGGCGTCTTAGACGAAGGAGCCCAGGAAAATGGATGGCTAAAGTTTACTGAGTCCTTACTATGGCCAGGCACTCTGGAGGTCTGTATTCTGCATCATCAAAGAAGAAAACTTTAAAGCAAATGAGAAAATGGGGGAAAATATGCAGCACATGACAGAAAAAATGATTCTTTATAAGCAGTTCTCACAAATCAATAAAAATCAATAAAAAAGCAAACACTCTGAATGACACATGAACAAAGACAATTCACAAAGGAAGAAATACAGCTATACTTAGAAAATTACACTCCACCACATTAAGACCTTACAACAAACACTTGAGCGTCTACTACGCGCTAGCGCTGTCCCTGCGGGTACAGAAGCAAAGAGGCACACACAGCTTAGGTACTAACAGGACAAAAACAAGACGTAAACTATTTTCAAAGGGGAAAGTGCTAGGAAGACAATAAAGGGGGTGATGAAACCAGAAGTGACAGGAGGGGTCTTCCTCAGATTGTCCAGGACCCTGAGTCTCAAGAAGCGACACCTGGATGAAAAGCAGCCAAGCACACCAAGGTCTAGGAAGACCTAGAAGGGCTGCAGAGCCTGGAGGGCTGCAGGAGCGGAGACAGCCAGTGTGGCTGGAGGGAGCGAGCCGGGCGGAGCTGCGGCAAATGCAGCTGCAGACGCAGCGGGGCAAGCCCCACAGACTGGAAAGCCAAAAGGAAGAG
>NW_006775534.1:958443-974805 GCF_000442215.2 Lipotes vexillifer
GAGGGGAAGGAGTGGAAGGCTTTAAGCCTGGGAACAATTTTTGTTTTCAAAAAGGACGTTTAAAACATGCAAATTAAAACAACTGAAAAAATAATTCTTAACATTTGGCATGGCCAACAGTCTCGGATAACCAGGGACTCTTATTGCTGGTAAGAATGTGAACAACTTTTTGGAGACTAATTTGTGAAGATGCATCGAAAAGCCTTTTTTTGTGTGTGGTGACGCAATTAAACTTCAACGCACAGGTTCTATTATCTCATAAAATTAAAAATATATACAAGATAAATCTACAAAGATAACGATCACCGTGCTGTGCACCCCAGAAGCCTGGGAAAACCTTATCATCAATGATTAGAGTTGCTTTTAATACATGATGGAATGCCGTATCATCACTAAAAGCAAGAGGGCAGAAGGCCTCAGGCTGAAAGCATATGTCAGAAGTAGCAGTCACTGTTTTCACCTCTCTTCTGAACACCTTACTCCACTGATCAAGGGATACTCGTTTTAATCTCTCCATGTAATCTTCCACAAACAACTCCAATTACTACTGATACCAGCACCGAACATCCCTACAGCAAGCGACCTATCATCTGAGATGGTTTAGGCAAAAAATTACATAAAATCTAAAACAGAACTAATATTTTTCCTCTCAAAAATTCCTTTTTTCTTACTTCTGTGTAGATTACTTCTTTTAAAACAGTCAACTAGAAAATGAATATTTATACAAAATGCAATTAAAATTCAAAACACCACTTAAATATATTATAACATAGTATACAAAATGAGATTTTTTAGTCTTTTTCATTAAGCTCTTTTAGCCGTTGTGTTGTTTTTTAGCAAAAGTCACAATCTTATCAAGTTTAATGCTAGAAAAGCAGTACAATGAGTCTGAAAGATAATGAATATAAGCAACACCATGTTTAGTAACCTCAACTTCAGAAATGGAGACTCTGAACTGGCAAGCAATTTATTCCACTTCCAAAGCAATTTTCCTATTGTATTGAAAATTTTACCTCAGTATTTAAAAACAATAAGATGATGAATAATGGATTTTTCAGAGACAGGATAAGCAGAGAATATTAAGTGTCTTTGTTGCCTGGTGTCATACACACTTAATTGGTTTGTCACTCAAGAAAGATCAACGTTTCCAGCAATTAAGTATAATTCTGGAAACAAATTTTTAAAATGAGTAACAACAATGTGAACAAAGACGACAGAATGGGTGATACCGACCCGAGAGTACTGCCACGGTAAGAACTGAAGACAGCTATCTCAGCTGCTGCCAAAGGTTTAAAAAAATCAGGAACTTTCAACAAAACATTCAAGTACTGGAAGACGAATAATTTACATGTATCTAAGTAAAAGTAGGTCAATACAATAACTATCTTAAACTCACATTTTTATCTTAAGTATCCAACAGCCTTATTGTTTCCACTTTGATGAGAAACATTTCTGAGAGTCAACTGATTTTAAAGGGAGAAAAACATTTAAAATATGCCTAATGCTTAAACCTTCTTTAAGAAAAATAAACACTCCCTCTTTGCCTACATGTAAATAACGCAGAAAAACAAAGCGACAAAATGCTATAGAGAAATGTGCATATTTTCTTCATCAAATAGAGCTTCCAAGTTCAACTGTGTCACTGATGAGTCATTAATGAGCAGCAAAACTGCATGAACTTCCAAAAAATTGGAACTCCTTCCTTCCTACAGCAGCAGAGGAGATGAACAAGGGAATAGTTAAAAAAAAAAAAAAAATTTAAAGGAACAGCACCAGAGCAGCATGCTTTGACATCAGCAGCAAAAACAAGCAACAGGGACAAGGGTCAGGCAGTCCCTCAAGCTGAGGCCCCCCGGCCACACACTGTTTAAGCAGTAACCTTGGAGTTACTGACTCCTCTTACACAATGTTCTATAAGAGATGAGAATACCAACTTCTCAAATAAGAAATTACACTAACGCTATACATAAATGGAGACAAACTTCTGAATCAGAGTTAATGGTGCGATATCTAATATATGTAAAATGTCAATCTAGAAATTTACAGATGAGCGGGCCAGTTAGCTCAGGACACACACTCCAGTTGCCCAGAATGTGCTATCCCAATCGCCAACTCTATCTTCATGCTGACACTGTCGGTTTATAAAATTAAGTGAGACATTTCCACGCTGGCAAGTGTGAAGAATGTCGTAAATGTGTGCGAACTACAGCCCCTGTAAAGGAAATTAATTCTATAAATTTTAAGACTATGTCTCTGATTCCAAGGAATCCTGGGCCTGGGTACTTGGATAAATGTTATCTTACTAATCATTCTGTACTTTAAAAAAGCTTTCAATTGCAAACCATCACAGCAAAGGAAAAATTTCATCTTTACAAACAGTAAAATATTTTTTTATCATCATGATAATTGTAAAATTTTTAAGATTCAGAAAAAATTGTACGTAGACACTCAATGAGAAAACACTAAAAAAAAAAATTGTGTTGCCTCTACTAAGAAACGTACTAATATTTTAGAGATAATCTGACAACAGGCATCTGTTCTCAGCATGAATCTCTTTTTAAAAGAGACTGATAAAACGGAAGACTTAAATAAGGTCCACAGCCCCATAGCATAAC
The DNA here is from genome assembly GCF_000442215.2 of Lipotes vexillifer. Lineage (NCBI taxonomy): Eukaryota > Metazoa > Chordata > Mammalia > Artiodactyla > Lipotidae > Lipotes > Lipotes vexillifer. Next base: position 961,059 of record NW_006775534.1, read on the forward strand.
ACCAAAATGTCCAGGATACAAGCAAAAATCACTCATTACACCAAAACTCAAAAAACCTCAACGTGAATGAGAAAAGAGAATCAAGAGATGTTAACATCAAAATGATGCAGATGTTGCAATTATCTGACAAGGGTTTTAAAACATTCATCAGAAAAATGTTTCAACGGCAATACAAACATGTTGAAGCATATGCAAAAGAACAGAAAAAAGACTCAGCAAAGAAACAGCTCATATAAATTAGCATCAACTGGAAATTTTGAAACGAGAAAAAAAAAATAGCAGAGACTTAAAAACTGAATGGACAGGCTCGGCAGCACAATGCAGGAAACCAAGGAAAAATCAATGAACTTGAAGACAGAACAACAGAAATCACCCAATCTGAACAGAAAACAGACTTAAAACAAATGAACAGAACTCATGACCACATGGGACTAAAAGAAAAGATCTCACAAGGTGTCACTAGAGTATCAGAAGAAGAGAAAAAAGAAGGTCCCAAACATAAGTATTCAGACAAATAAAGGCTGAAAACTTCTATTTGACAAAAGATTCAAGGAACTAAGTGAAACAGTATAAACTCAAAGAAATCTATGCTAAGGCCCATAATAATCAAACTACTGAAAACTAAAGACAGAGTTTGAAAGTAGTGAGAAATGATATCTTACCTACAAAGGAAAAATCATTCAAATGACATCAGATTTCTCATCAAAAATCATGCAGGCCAAAAAGAAGTGACATAACATTTTTCAAGTGCTCGACCCCAAACTGTATATCTCGTGAAAATATCCTTTAGGAATGAAGGGGAAATAAGACATCCTCAGATAAAGTAAAACTAAGAGATTTGTTTCCAGCAGACCTACCCTCAAAGTATAGCTAAGGAATTCTTAAAACAGAACAGAAACGATAAAATAAAGAATTTCGGTACATCAGGAAAAGAAAGAACAACAGAAATAGCAAACATATGGGTCAGTAGAATAGACCACCCTTCTCCTCTCGAGTCTCCTCAATTATGTCTGAGAGATGAAGCAAACAGTATGACACTGTCTGATGTGCAATTCTAACTGTATGTGAGGGAAATATTTAAGTACTTTTACATATGCAAAATTTACATATAATTTTACAAGACACAAGCATACCTCAGAGTTATTGTGGGTTCGGTTCCAGACCACTGCAATGAAGCAAATATGGCAATAAAGTGAGTCACATGAATTTTTGGTCTTCTGGTGCCTATAAAAGTTATGTTTACAATGTATTGTAGTCTATTAAGTGTGCAACAGCAATATGTGTAAAAAAAAAATACGTGCCTTAGTTGAAAAATACTTTATTACTTAAAAATGCTAACCATCATCTAACAATGCAGCATTGCCACAAACCTTCTATCTGTAAAAAACACAATAATGCAAAGCACAATAAAACAAGGTATGCCCATAATCACATTACTAATAGGGGAGAATAAAAGGATGTAAGATAAGAATTATACACTTTACTCAAATTGATAAAATATCAACACAAGTATACTGTGATGAGTTATGTATGTATAATATAATATCTAGAACTGCTAAAGAGTATTTATACAAAGAGAAGATCCAACATAAAACACCATAAGTAAATCAAAATGGAATTCTAAAGTGTTCAAAGTAACCCGCAAGAAATCAGGAAAAAGAAAACAGAGAAACAAAAAACACAGAAAACAAAAAGTAAAATGGCAGATGTAAGCACTAACTAACCGTCACTACAATGAATGTAAATGTTCTAAATACATCAACTCTAAGACACAGATCGGCAGAGTGGATAAAAAATATAAACCAACCATACACAGACTAAAAGAAACTCACTTTAAATATAAGTAGGTTGAATTTAAAAGGATGGAAAATTATACGCCAGGCCAACATAAATCAAAAGAAAGCAGGACTTCCCTGGTGGCGCAGTGGTTGAGAGTCCGCCTTCCGAGGCAGGGGATGCGGGTTCATGCTCCAGTCCGGGAAGATCCCACATGCCGTGGAGTGGCTGGGCTCGTGAGCCATGGCCGCTGAGCCTGCGCGTCCGGAGCCTGTGCTCCGCAACGGGAGAGGCCACAACAGTGAGAGGCCCGCGTAACACACACACACACAAAAAAGTAAACTTCAGAGCAATAAAATTACTAGAGACAGACAGGGAAATTACATAAGGATAAAAGTGTCAGTCCCTCAAGAACACAAAGCAATCCCAAACGCGAATGCACCGAACGACAGACCTGCAAAATACGTGAAGCAAAAATTGAAAAAACTAAAAGGAGAAATAGACAAGTCCATGATTACACTCAAGAGACTTCAACTACCCACCCTCAACAACCCATACAACAACTAGACAGTAAACCAGCAAGGAGAGAAGAGCTCAACACCATTAACTAACGAGATCTAATCACATTTCAGAACATTTCACCCAACAACAGCACCATACACTTTCTTTTCAAGAGTCCCAGGAATTCTTACCGATGCAGACCATATCCTCAGTCACAAACTGCACCAAATTTAGAATAATTGAAATCACACAAAGTGTGTTCTTTGATCACAAAGGAATCACACTAGATATTAGTAACAGGAAGATAATAGTAAATTTTCCAAACACACTTCTAAATAATCCATGGGTCAAAGAGGATGTCTCAGAGAAAATCAAAATATCAGAATTTGTTGGACACAGATAAGTCAGTACCAAGAGGGAAATTTACAGCACTAAACATTTATACTAAAAAGAAGTCTCTAATCAATAATCCAAGCTCTCACCTTAAGAAATGAGAGGAAGAGAAAAATAAACCTAATGTAAGCAAAGGAAGGAAAAAATAAAGAGCAGAAATTAATGAAGTTGAAAAAAAGAAAACGATAGAAAAAATAAGTAAAATAAAGATGGATCTTTGAAAAGATCAAACCTCTAGCAGGAATCACCAACAAATAGAAGTGAAGGCACAAACCACCAACACCTGAATGAAACAACATCAAAAGGGAAATACAAACAACTCTACACACATAAATATGGCAACTTACCTGAAACAAACCAATTGGTCATGGGGCACAAACTATCAAAACTCACCAAATATGAAATAGGTCATTTGAATAGCTCAATAACTATTAAAGAAACTGAATTTTAAATTAAAACACCCTAAAAAGAAATCTCCAGGTCCAGATGGTTTCACTGGAAAATAGCAAATATTTAAAGAAGTAACACCAACTTTACACAATGTCTTCCAGAAAGTAAAAGAGAAGGGAACATTTCCCTACGCATCTCACGGGACCAGAAAGTAAAAGAGAAGGGAACATTTTCCTACTCATCTCGTGGGGCCAGGTAACAGGGGTAAAATCTGACCATCACTGCCACTCTATTCATGGAATTTAAAGTCTAATGAGAAGAGAAGCAGTTATAGTCAAGTGCAATCTGTGGTATGAGGGGAAACAGAGTCCTACAGGAGCCTGGCAGGAGCATCCCATTTTATCCTGGCTGGGGTTGAGATCAAGGAAGCCTTTAGAAATAGTCATTTCCAATGCTGACAAAGTCAGGAATGATGCCACTGAAATAATGGAGATGTGTAAGTGCCAGAAGAAACAGCTAGAAGAGTCCAAAGTAACTGCCTGTGGGATGAGAGGCTGGGGTAAGGGAGAATGAAGATGAGGGGTAGAGAGCCACGGTATCTTACCATAGGCCTTTTACCACCAATTAACTTTTTAAACTTTACGTAAATGTCACCATGATAAAATACAAGCAAAGGCAAACTTCACAAAATAATGCAGAAGCACAACTTCCAGTCACAACCCATTTCTCCCTCTGCTCCTCCCACCTAAGTACAACTATAAACCTTGGAAATAAAGCAAGAGCCAACCGCAGGAGAGCTCTGGAAGGTGGGAAGAAGGCAGCAGTGAGAGGAAGAGAGCTGGGCTGACCTGGGATGTGGAACTGGAGGAACACAGTGGCAGGACGTCTTACATGCCCCCACTGGACAAAAGGAAAGACACAGGCCCAGCACTGCCTAACTCCCAACCTAGCAAGAAAAGGCAGCCCAGGAAGGCCATTACTCCCCTGACAGAACAAGAGTCCACCACCACCAGCAAGATAAGATTGACAAGTAGCCATGGGAATTGGCATCCTTCCCCACGGGCCTGAGACTCCCCTATCCCACCCTGGGACACGAGAGCATCCAGGTGGCACCAGTTAGGGTCCCTGCCACAACAAGAGGTTAGAGGCCTCAGGAAGCCTCCGTGTTCCCATGAGCCTGAGGCACCCCTCTCTCAGCGGGCTGGGGGGCGGCCAGCAGCACCAACAAGTGCAACCCCACGACTGAAGCAGCTAGCTCAGGAAATGGCTTCTATCCATGGCCTCTCCTCTTCCCCAAGACGCCAGAGCAGCCAAGGGCACCAGAAAAAAGGATTTGGGCACAGAAAGCCTCCTGGCCACAGTGGTGCTGAGTCTCCTCTCCTACCAAGACACACCAGGGAAGTCAGGGGGCACGTATGGAGGGGGTACATCCACAGCCACTGCCCAGCCAACACAGCCTCACCATCCACATGGGATGACACAACCACCTCTCACCAAGACACTGGGCCTAGGGAAAATCCCTTCTTTTCCTCAGCAGCGTAAGTAGAGACAAGTAAGAGCTCCAGTAGCACCACATAAACCAAGCACACCAAAAATCACAACCCTGAGAATTAAACTGTCATTGGAACCATAGCCGACAAAGGTAGGCCAGGACCTATGTGCTAAATCTAAACAGGGTGATCATCTGCTAAAATAAAAGATACAAATAGGGCCCACATTCTCCTAATAGATGAAATATCCAGGAAACAATCAAAAACCATCCATCATACAAAGAACCAAAACACTGACAGTGTGAATTAGAAAAGACAATCAAGTGACACCAAAACTAAGATTAACTCAGATACTGGAATTATGTAACAAGCATTTCAAGCACCGAACATAAGTATGCTTCAACATACTTGAGAATTTCAAATTCTCTTGAAACAAAGAGAAATTATAAAACTGAAAAATACAATAGTAGAAACAAAACCCCACTGGATGGGATCTATAGTAGAGTGAAAATGACAGAGGACAGAATTAGGGAACTTGAGAACAAGTAAATAGAATTTACGCAGTCTGAACAACACAGAAAAGAAACCGGGGGAAAAAAAGAGCCTAAAGGAATTACGTAAAACTAACAAAAGATCCAGCATTTGTATCACTGGAGTCCAGAAAGAAGAGGAGAAAGGGGTGGAAATGAAAGAGGACTTGAAGAAATAATGGCTAAAAACTCCCTAAATTTGGGGAAACAAAATACAACAGATTCAAGAAGCTCAGTGACTACCCAACAAGTTAAACCCAAAGAAATCATACCAACATACATCAAAACGTGAAAGCAGCCAGACATAAATGATGCCTTACCTACAGGGAACACCAATTTGAATGACAGTGGACTTCTAAGCAGAAACTATGAAGGCTGGAAGGAAGTGGAACAAGTTTCCAAGTACTAAGAAAAGAAGTGAACCAGGAATTCTACATCCAATAAAACTATCTTTCAGGAATAAAGGAGAAATAAAGAACTTCTAAGACGAAATCTCAAGACGGGCTATAGGAAGGTCTTGAAATAGAAAGGAAATGAAAAAAGAGAGAATCCTGGAACATCAGGAAGGAAGAACAAAAAGAGCCAAAATATGGGTACATACAATAACCTATCCTTATCGTCACAAGTTTTATAAACCATATTTGATGATTTAAACAAAAAGTATAACACCATCTGATACTCAGGACATGATATTTAAATTGCAGGGGGGAGAAGGGAGGTAAAGGAACCAAAATGAGTTTTCCACAAATCACTCCACATAGTAAAATACTGATACCAATACACTATGGTGATGTCACATACATATACTGTAATACCCAGAGCAAACACTATAAAAACTATACAAAGACCTACACCAAAAAACACTGTAGCGATATCAAAAGAGCATTCGAGTAAAAGGAAAGTAAGAAGAGAAACAGAAGAATGAGAATCCAAAGAAACAGAAAACAGATTAATAAAGTGGCACACTTAAACTCTAATGTAACAGGGACTTCCTTGCTTCCTTGGTGGTCCAGTGGTTAAGACTTTGCCTTCCAATGCAGGGGGTATGGGCTCGATCGCTGGTCAGGAGCCAAGATCCTACATGCCTCAGGGCCGAAAAACCAAAACATAAAACAGAAGCAGTACGGTAACAAATTCAATACAGACTTTAAAAATGGTCCACATCAAAAAAAAAAAAAAAAAAACTTAATAAAAAACTCTAATGTATCAATAATTACCTGAAATGTAATGGCCTAAATATACCAATCAAAAGACAGAGATTGACGGATTGAATAATAGAGAAACATGACCCAACAGAAACTCACTTCAAATTCAACAACTTAAGATAGGTTGAATGCTAACACCATGCAAACATTTATCCACAAAAAGCAGATGTGGCTACACAAGTCTACTAAAGTAGACTCCAGGGTAAAAAACAAATTGCCAGAGACAAAAAGAGAAATATTACCTGACAATAAAAGAAGTATCCACCCTGAAGACACAGAGATCCTAAATGTATATTTACCGAATGACTGAGCCTTAAAATATATAAGGCAAAAACTCACAGGTGTGAACTTCGATGGAAACCGACTGTGAAATAGGTGGCACGTTTTCAAATAACATCTGCTAAAATCAACCACTTAGAAGATTACCTGCGCAATTACTCTTCCAGGTAACATCAGGGAGGAAAGGACACGACACTTCTCCACTTCAGGGCCAAACACTAAACATGGGCACCTTACTAACTTCTCCTGTAACCCCCAACAATTCTACGAGGAAAGATACTGCCCCCCCCCCATTTTACAGCAGAGGAAATTAGGGCCTATGGTTACCTAAGATCAAACAGCTAGCTAATACGGAAATGAACCAAGATTCAATTCAGCTCTGTAGCATCATAATAGGTCCTCTTTTGACTACATGTTACAGCCTCTCAAAGAGCCCAAACCAAAAACTATTCTAAAATTGGAATCCTGAAGCAACTGGATATTGAAACCTGTACTTTTTCACTCTATGTACTAAAGACTGATTGCTTCTACAACTGCTCAGGAATAAAATTTTAACAGCTCTGAAAAGCATTATCTCCCCTTCCTATAAGTTTCTTTTTCTAACCACTCTATCATTTATAAGTGTAGTATTCTTCCCTTTGGGGTAAGAAATAAGTTACGAACTAAAACCAACTAGGCTATGAGACTCCCATTTTAAATCAAAGGTCTGCACTGTTTAATTCTACCTCTTACTAACTGTAACAATTTAACCTTTCTGAATCTCCGTTTCCCATTCTTAAGAGCAAAAATTCCTGTCAACACAAAGTACTTTGTATGTACACGTTCAAGCAAAACGTGCACTTAGTAAACAAACTGAAATGTCTTCACTTGCTCTTTACACTTGTGAAAGTGATTCCCAACAAGATTTGAATTTCTAAAACTAACTGGAAGTTGTATCTGCCATCTTCGCGATTTCTCTGGTGACACAGTACGGGTCTCGCAAACTAACAACTGCGTGATCGGTGCCGTGCGACCTGCGGTGCCAGTGCTACTTGAGGGAGCAGCCCCCCGAACCAGAGGCTCTTCCTCCTCTGCGCTCAGCCCGGCGCCGGGGCACACCAGGGTCGTGGCAGCGCCCGGGCACCTCCCGGACCGTGGACACCGTCCCCGGGTCAGGCGCACCCGCGGGGCTCCGGAGCAGGCCGCCCTGGGCGGACCCCACCGGGCCGGGCGGGGAGGGGCGCCTGGGCGGAAGGGTGGGGAGGCACCGTCGTTACCTGCTGGACCGCTCTGCCCCTGGCCCGGGCCCCGCCGCGCTGAAGTAGGCCGCACGTTTGCAGTTGGCCGCGGCCGCCGCGCTGCGCACCGGGTACAGAGGGATCTGTTCCGCCATGTTCTGGCCGCCACCTTCCCACCCCTCCCCGATCCCCCTCAGTTCGTCGCCTTTCCCCGCCCGCTCCTCTCAGCTTCGACCCCGCTGAAGCTCCGCCCGCGCACCCTACCCCTTCCCCGTGCGTCGAGGCCTGATGGCGTCACCACGTGTCGGGGCCCGATGACAACACCGTCAGCGACGGTGCGGTGCGGGAGGCGGAGGCACCCGAGGCCCCGCCCTCCGCGCGGCGGGGGCCAGTGACGTCACCAGCGGCGAGGGCGCGAGCGGGAGGCGGTGGCGTTCGGAGGCCCGGCTCCTCGCGCGTCGCCCACCGGTGACGTCACCGCGCGGCGAGGGCAAGAGCGGCGGCCGAAGGGTACCGCGCTGGGCCGGGTGCGTGTGCGCATGCGCCGCTGGCCAGACTCTGCTGAGCGCGCATGAGCCGCAGCGCTTTCTAGTAAGAAGTGCCGGTGTGCCCCCGCCCGTAGGGACTTCCCTGAGATCCCGGTGCGGGGCACCGAGGGCCTTGCCGCACACCCCTGGGACTCATCGCACCGGAGCCCGGCCCACCTCCTTAGCGCAGTGCGCAACCTGGACGCCGCGCGGGGCTGACCGGCCTTCCCTCCTCCGTCCGGCGGCGCCCCTGCTCACCCGGTCCCTGCAGGTGCCCCCTTTGGTGAATGAAGCTGGTGGCCAGTGCCTGTTGCCACAATAGCATGTGGGCCTTGAGTGTCCGGCTAGATCACCACTCTCAACAGCTGACAACCTTGAAGGATATACTTTATTGTCCTATAGGCTGTTAGCCAGTTTTGTGTATAACCCAGCAGTCTTACCCTAACATTCCTATGTTAAATCGCCTCTAAATACCTCGGTCCTGCAATACTCTTTGAGCTGATCTCAATATCTGACTCACTGTATCTTCCCTCTTAATAAGTTGAATAAAATTTTTGGCCCATCTTTATTATGTATCTTCACGAGAGTTGTTTTACCTCTCGAAAATTATACTTTAGCAAAAAGGCAAATTTTCAAATATTGAAAAAGAGCTTCCTTATGTATTTTTAAAAACGGATGACTGGGTATCGAATCATGGAATTTAAATACCATTCGATACATTTGAAAGAGTGATGTCACAGTTCTGTTTTTTAAATGTAAATACTAAATGCCAAAAATGCATCATTTGTAACTATTTACACTTATAATTAAAACTTTGAACTATCAGTACAAAATGTGTGAAGGAATACATACTAATACAAAATTCTAGGGAGTCAATGAACAAAAAAGTTCAAAGACTGCTATCGTAATGCACAGTTTTTTTTAAAAAAAAACTACCATAGGGCTTCCCTGGTGGCGCAGTGCTTGAGAGTCCGCCTGCCGATGCAGGAGACGCGGGTTCGTGCCCCGTTTCGGGAAGATCCCACATGCCGCGGAGCGGCTGGGCCCGTGAGCCATGGCCGCTGAGCCTGCGCGTCCGGAACCTGTGCTCCGCAAATGGGAGAGGCCACAACAGTGAGAGGCCCGCATAACGCAAGAAAAAAAAAAAATACTACCATAAAATATGAATCTTGTAAAAATCCGCCTTTAAATATATCTTTTATAAGCCAATTTTAGCACTTATGATTTCTTCCTGATACTTTCTTTGCTTTGCTCTCATGGAACTCTCCCTCTAGAGAAACGCATTCTTTCTCTCTACAGGTTACCTAGGGGATGGAAGATGGGAAGTTAAACAAAAATAATCTTCACTCCCACCCCCTCTAACATATATCTGGATTCGGAAGATCCCAACGTGGACCAAAACACAAGATTTCCAACATCATGTTTCATTCCTTGAATAGAAATATATTTTAAAGAGGAAATATTAAGTACCCTCCAGATTTATGATGCCTTGATTTCTTATAAAGGAGAAAAATGTAACTCCAACAGAATAAGGTTTTTATTCAATTCACCACACAATGCTCTCACATTAATTATAGCTAGTTCATAATTTAAAACGAATGTATTTATGTGCAGTCATTTATTCTAGCTTCTCATATTCTGAAGGAAGAATTTAAGTCAACCACAAAAATGTGTGTGTGAGCATGTGTGTGTGCATGTGTGTGAGTGGGTGCATGTATACGTGGCATTTATTCGGCACCTGCAACTTCAGCCATACCCTAGAAAACCGATAACTTGAAAAAGAACTCCTGGCTGTTTAGAATCCAGCTGAAGTACACTTAGATCAATGTATTTAGAGGGTCCATAGTTTCCTTTAAACCACTCATTCAATTACTGCTTTGTAATGAACCATAGGTGTTTCAACTATTCTATCAAAATGGGAAAAAATGCAATTAATAGCTTCTCATGGAGAGTTTCAAAGGGTTAGCTAAAGAATAAATAAACTGGAAACAAGCTTTACTCTTTGGAGTCTCGTTACAGTTGGTTGGGATTTGGAATCAATAAGGCTGTTCAGTATCAACAGCTTTGTGGCTGACAAGGTCTTTCTACCTTTCATTTTAATGCTTGAGAATCTTCTGGGCACAATACCATAGTCTCAATAATGATAAGAAGTGGAACAACCCAATAAAAAAAAGTAGGCAGAAGATCTAAATAGACATTTCTCCAAAGAAGACATACAGATGGCCAAAAGTCACATCGAAAGATGCTCAAAATCGCTAATTATTAGAGAAATGCAAATCAAAACTACAATGAGATACCACCTCACAGGGGTCAGAATGGCCGTCATTAAAAAGTCTACAAAAAACAAATGCTGAAGAGGGTGTGGAGAAAAGGGAACCCTCCTACACTGTTGGTGGGAACGTAATTGTTCAGCCAATATGGAGAACGGTATGGAGGTTCCTTATAAAACTAAAAATAGAGCTACCGTATGATCCTGCAATCAGGCTCCTGGGCATATATCTGGAGAAAACCATAATTTGGGAAGATATATACACCCCAATGTTCATTACAGCATTATTTACAATAGCCAAGACATGGAAGCAACCTAAATGTCCATTGACAGATGAATGGATAAAGATGTGGTGTGTATACACACACACACACACACACACACACACACACACACACACACACTAGAATATTACTCAGCCATAAAAAGGAATAAAATAGTGCCATTGGCAGCAACATGGATGGACCTAGAGATTATCATACTAAGTGAAGTAAGCCAGACAAAGACAAACATCATATGATATCGCTTATATGTGGAATCTAAAAAAACATACAAATGAATTTATTTCCAAAACAGAAAGAGGGTCACAGACATAGAAAACAAACTTATGATCACCAAAGGGGAAAGGGGAAAGGGGGGGAGAGATAAATTAGGAGGTTGGGATTAACATATACATACTACTATACTGTATATAAAATAGATAACTAACAAGGACCTACTTACTGTATGGCACAGGGGACTATACTCAATATACATAAAACTGCACTACTGGGCTGTACACCTGAAACTAACATGATATTGTAAATCAACTATATTTCAGTAACGGATATAATAATAACGACAGAAGTAGCAAGTCTAACAGTGGCTCTAGGAGAAGTTTATCCTCTTGCTGAAGTTTCACTTTTGTCTCTACCAAGCAGTGACGCTATAATCACTTCAAAATTCTTAAAATGAATTTGTTCATATTGAGTATATTTATTGCAAACTGTGGAAGCCTGCAAGACACTGTATAGGATGTTCTCAATAATGATGTAAAATTCTCTTGAAAATTCAGAAGGGAGGGTATCATACCAAGTACCACCATATTATAATTTTATGTTCAGAAAATTCTGTATGGAGAATTCTGTATATAACACTTTACATACAGAATATATACACGGAATAATGTATATGATGTGTATAAAATATCTTATTTTGGAAAAATGGAAATCAGTCTGCTCATTTTGTAAAAATAGTGTTTTCATTAAGAGTATCATAGAAAATGAAATTACTGTATATTTATATATACACACATATCTGTGGAGGAAGAGATTAAAGTGTATGTACCTTCCAGATTTTTCTTAGACTAATGGGAGAGGAAAGGGCTGGTAGTGGATTTTGTAACTCACCTTATAGTAGAGAAGCTACAGCAGACGTTGCCAGGTCTTTCCATTTGTGCAAGATTTGGAGGAAGAAATGGCCTGCCTCTCACCACTGAAGTAAAGGAAACCCAAGCTCTACCTGCCCCTGGCTGCCAGGGTTTCTAACCTCAGCCCAGCCTTTGGGTTTAGGGACAACTGGAAGTGTTCATGAAGGCGCGTGTCCGAGGGTGGTGGTGCTATAGGTAGGACCCCGCAGTGTTTGCCTGCGTCTGGTGTATCACACTTAGCACCAACCCTCAAGGAGGCCGTTCCACATTGTTGCAAATGGCAGGCTTTCCTTCTTTTTGAAGGTTGAGTTAGATTATGTTTTCTTTATCCATTCACCATCGATGGACACTTAAGTGCCTCTGCCCCGGCCCCATCATACCACACCGTTAATAACTCCCAGCCCCAAACAGAAAACAAGCAACAAACCAAGACATCAGACACGTGGCAGGGGCGGAGTGTGGGCACCCTCCTCTCCCCGCAAGCTCACAACGCCCGCCCTGTCCACCACAGGATGACTCACCCCTGACCACCTCCTCCGATTGACAAACGCAGGGACCTGAGCGCTCCCAGGGCGGGGGGCGGCGTCCTTACCTTGTCCGCGTAACCTTGGGGCATTTGGTGACATACCCCATCTCCCAGGAGCCCGGGAAAATGTCAGACAGAAGAGCGCTCCTTCGGGGTATTTGCGCCCTGTGTTGTCAGCGGGCACCTCTCCAGGTCCAGAGTCAAAGGATGAGGTGAGGCCAGCGGCGCGGGAATCTTGTGTCCACGGGGCTGGGGGGGGCGGTGGCGGAGGGGAGCAGGAAGGGGAGACCTTTGCCTTTGCTGCCCCGGATTGGGCTGCACATCACAAGAGGGCTTAGTTATTTTAATAATGGCAATTCGGGAGATGCAGATTCAGGGTAACCCCGAGAGTGTTTCAAGGAAGAGGAAAAGTCATTGGCTTGTGAAAGACAAGAAGCCACGCACGAGGTTGTTACCAGCTGCCTGGAGAGAATTGTGCCTGACCCTGACTTGACTCAGGAAATATTTGTCCTTAAGGAATCACGAGTTGTTTTAGGGTAGGGGGTCCAATAATACACCCCGTTTCCGGCAGGGGTTCTGGATGACTTCATCAGGTCAACAGGTCAGATTCCCTCGGCTGGGACATGCACAAGTCACCCTCCATGACCTCCCAGCTCCTTTCTAGACACTCTCTGAGTGACACCAACTCTGTTTTGATTTTCCTTTCACCACCGTCTGTGGTGCTTTGAGGATGACCAGGAAAATGTGGAGCCATATCAAAGATAAAGAAGATATCAAAGAAGCCATATCAAAGATAAAGAAGTCTGGAGAGAGACAGAGACCACGGTTTGGGTGAAATTCCCAAGGAACTGCCCCCCATGGGAAGACAGTCCGAAGCACACAGGGCAGCGGAGGCCCAGCCCAGGCTCACCCTTCACGTGCAAACACACCGGTAACACAGACATGCCCGAACTCCCCAGCTGAACCCTGCAGTCAGGCTCTGACTGTTCGTGTTTAGAAGATATTTTAAATTATTAAAACTCCAAGAAGCGCTTGAACTCCATTCATTGTCGTTGAAAAGGTACATAGTTGAGACACCTTTTGGCTTTTTTCATGAACTGCTTTCTTGAAAACCGAGTCTCTGGGTTTCCACGCGGAGGCTAGCGCTCCTCAGACGGTGCTCCCGGCGCCCCCCTCCAGCCCTTCCACCGCCCAGCTCTCCCCGCCCTTACCCCCCACCCCCCACCCCGCCCCCAT
>NW_006775534.1:974887-1004887 GCF_000442215.2 Lipotes vexillifer
CCCCCCACCCCGCCCCCATCAGCGGCCGGCCGCCGGCCTGCAGTCCAGAGAGATCCTTACGTAAACTATTTCACATTAGAAACATGAATCACGAACAATTCATCCACAGACTCGATCGTACCCCGTGAATTGCGTCAGGCCCTGTTCTAGGCCCGGGACAGAGTCAGCAGCTGCAGGCGGGAGTTGAAGGGCAGGGGCCGGAAAAGCTCCTGGCCCTCCCACGGTCCTCGTGCTTCCCGTCTGTGCTGAAATCGCCTCAAGTTGCCCCTCAAACGCCAGCACCATCCATAATACCCCGTGCAATGAACACAACGTCTGTGTCCCCTGAAAATGCACACCTTGAAACCTAACCTCCAAGGGGATGCTGTTAGAGGCGGGGCCTTTGGGAGACGCTAGGGTCATGAGGGTGGAATCCCCGCCCCAATGGGACTTGTGCCCTCGTAAGAGACCCCATAGCGCTCCCTTGACCCCCCCCCGCCCCGCCGTGTGAGGACACTGCAAGAAGACGCTGCCTGTGAGCCAAGACAAGGGTCCTCCCCTCCCCAGACGTAGGATCTGCGGGGCCCACATCTTGGACTTCCAGCCCCCGGAGCTGTGAGAACCCAGCATCTCTGCTGCTGGGCCCCCAGCTGTAGATTCTGTTTCGGCAGCCACGCTGCCCGGGGCACCTTGGGGGACCCTCTCAGTTAGACAGCTCTTCCCCTCTGAACTCCCATAGCACCCGTGGGGCTTCCCTTGTCCATAACACAGTCGAATCTGTATTTTGCTGTTTGTACAGTTGGCTTATTCATTCCGTGCAGAAAGAAACTATATCTTATCTGTTTCCTCTAGTGACCACCATAGTCTCACCCGGCCTAAGTGGCTGATAAATATTTGTTGTATACATTGTGAAGCGTTTATCTCTCTTCCTCCTGATCATGGACAGCATTGATCGTCGGCACAGGGCAGAAATACTGCTCTCTGTGTTCTGTTTTTACCGTTACTGTTTACATGAATGCCAACTTTTTTCCCATTAATTTCCTATGTTAGTTTTTATCGATAGTATGTTTTCCTATATTACATGTAGAGTATTTCTGATTTTATTTTAATAGTCAAATAGAATAAACCAAATGCTGAAACCCTTTTTCCTTTGGGGTTTTCAGACGTCTAGACTTACCAAGTTGTTATAACTGAGAGTTTTCAGATGTGCTTGATACACTTGTAAAAATCAGAACAGGTCTTAGAATTAATATCCCAGGGCCCAGGCCGCGGGAGTGGTCAGCCGGGCGACACCGCGGCCTGATGACCAGCAGATGCACAGCCTAACTGGAAAGACTTCACAAATCCCCTCAAAGACGCATTCCAGTGTTCAGCCACCCTCAATGCCAGGGACGACTTACGTTTAAACAGAGCCCTCCGTCCAACGAGTGTCTTGGGCTCCCATTAGGATGGAGAATGGCTGGAGGGTGGATGTCCCTCAGTGATCTACAAACACTCCCTCCCATCCCTCCCCCTGCCGCCCCCGCTGACCTCTCCTCTCTAGAGGAAGCTCCAGAAACTTTAACTTTTCCAACAACTTTACGTTTGTTTTGTGAAAGCGCACTCTGCAGATGTTTATTATTATTTTCACATTTGTTATTTTTTATTAATAACTCTCCACTCTTCCTATTGAAAATTTTTGGCAAAAATTTTTGACTGTGGAAACTTAACACCCATCAGAGAATATGACAAATTTATTTTCAGATGTATTTTAAGGCGTGGTGATGCCTTTATTAAATTCTAGGAGCGAATATAGCTTACCGTCCAAGAGTTGATGTTTGGGAAGAAGCCATATGGGTTTTAATCTCTTCTCTCCCGCTTACCTGCTTGTGAACTTGAGCCAGTTTTAAACTCCGAGTATCAACTTCCTTACTCGAAGGGTGGGAATAATAATAATAGTACCAACTTCAAAAGATTTGTGTGAGAATGAAGTGTGAGAATGTGTACAAGGCACTTAGCACAGGGCTGGACCCAGCAGCCCACGTGTGATTACACTGCTGAAGCCTCTCTTAGCACCACCTGCCCTTTGTTTCTTGGCTCAGATATTTGTAGGCCAAGTATCTGCCCCTTACAGGAGAGCTTGCAGGACAGGATATCAGACTGGCACCGTCATCGCTGGATGACGGTGCTTCCCCAAGACCCTAGAATTAGTGTCCCCCACTGTCATTGGAGAACCTCTCCTCTCTCCTCTATAGAAAGTTGCTAGAACATTCCATTACTTAGAGTTCACTAATGCTCCTCACTCTGAAAGGAGGGAAGCAGAGCTCCCTCCCTAAAAAAAAAAAAGTCTCAAAATAAAAAATCCTTATTAAAGAATATTAATACTCATGAATTAAGAAAAACAAAAGGAGAAATTGCCTGGAATAAATTCAGATCACCCTTTGATTCTGTCCACTGAGACGTGTAAATGACAGCGCCATTAAACAGAGGTGGCATGGACCAGAATAGAGGCTCTGACCCCCCATCCAGGTGAGCTTTGCCCCTTCGGCCGAGAGCCTCCTATGGATGCTCACCTGGTCTCAGTCAAAACCTGGATAATTGTGGAGTACGGATTGGCACCCAAATGATCTTTCAGTGTAATATAGAAACATAATATCATGTGTTAACAGCACTTTCCTTCCCAAGAGAAAAGAAATGATGGTGTGAAAAGATCTAGATACACAAAATAAAACTACAGGCACTGGGAAAGTAGGGTTAATAGCTTTTGTTGCAAGAGACCACATTGTTTTGAAATGACTGCCCATATAATTAAAATGCAAGACATATACATTATAATGTGTGTTTGCAAGTATCAACTCAAATACCTGTGGCCAGAATAACTATCATCATTTAATATATTTATGGTTGAAAGGTTGAAAAAAAACACCTATGGACATAGATGCAGTTTCCTTTTCAATATCTGAGCTCCAGTATTTCGTCCTTAAAGAGTAGAAGGATATTCGAAGAAACGTATCAGACCACCGCACTCTGATTTTATTTTGTTTATTCTCTGGCCAGCCCTGTGGGAGCCACACAGGCATGTTTTCAGTCTCTCTGGGACAGTCACCTCATCATGGAAACCTATGAACAATGACCTTCACAGTGATCGCAGAACCTCAGGGGCCCCTGTGCCATGAAGATCCCACAGAAACTATCAGCACCGGTACAGCCAGGCAGTGGCCCACGTTTCCAAACCTAGAGTCATCCGGCAAGATACAAAAGTCCAGGGCCAGCACAATAACTTGCTGTCTTTTTTTTTTTAACATCCTTATTGGAGTATAATTGCTTTACAATGGTGTGCTAGTTTCTTCTTTATAACAAAATGAATCAGCTATTTGTATACGTATAACCCCACATCCCCTCCCTCTAGCGTCTCCCTCCCTCCCTCCCTATCCCACCCCTCTAGGTGGTCACAAAGCACCCAGCTGATCTCCCTGTGCTATGCGGCTGCTGCTGTCTGTTTGCATAGATGGAATATATGTACATCGAGAAAGACTGGGAGGAGATACACGAAAATGTTAGCAAAACGCATCAGCAGTAGTGGGGTTTGCATGGGTCTCACATTTCAAATATATTTACTTATGTTTGCCACATTTTCTACAATGAACCGGAATAACAGAGAAATCGGAAGGAAAAAAACTTTTAAAAGAGAAATTGCAGTGCAGAGAAATTTTTCTTTTAAATTTCATTGTTAAGAATAAAATGGGGGCTTCCCTGGTGGCGCAGTGGTTGAGAGTCCGCCTGCCGATGCAGGGGACGCGGGTTCGTGCCCCGGTCCGGGAAGATCCCACGTGCCGCGGAGCGGCTGGGCCCGTGAGCCGTGGCCGCCGAGCCTGCGCGTCCGGAGCCTGTGCTCCGCAACGGGAGAGGCCACAGCAGTGAGAGGCCCGCGTACCGCAAAAAAAAGAAGAATAAAATGGAAAATGCAGGAACCCTTGGAGGAGATGTACTTACTGTAAAGAGACGACAGAGCAAGGAGGAGCAGGGTCCTCTCCCGTGGGGGAAGGGGCCACAGGGCAGGCGCAGGCCCTCACCCGCCAAGTGTTTCGGGACAGAGCGGAGATACAGGTTCACAGAAAACGGTGTTTGCCTGAGACAGAAATGTGGTCCTTTGTCAAACCTGTGGCCAAGATGGAATTTGGACCATGTGGAAACATGGATTTGTCCTCTGTCCACTCATCCTGTTTCACGTGGTTCCCTCCACAGAATTAAATGTGTGACAGTTAATAATCAAGTAACGATGAGACCAGGGTCTGGTAACCTTGCTCACGTTGACCTGATGAAAATACAAGTGTTGGCCTTGTGCTAGGATGTCAGTGACAACCGTTCAGAAATATAAAAAGTACGCGTGGCAGCATCCTGGCGACTCAGGCATCTGCAGATTCACAGGGGAATCTGGGATCAGTGAAGTGAGGATTACTTCCGTGTCCTTAAGAAGTCCTTAGAGGCTTCCGTGTTAGTAGCAGAGGAGCTCACCCTCTTATGCATCTCATTTTGTAGCTCCTTAAAATAAGTTTTTAATAACTAAGTAAGCGGAGGTGTGAAATGAGGGGGGCAGTGATCAACTGTCACTGAAAGGACAAGCTTTTGCCCAAGACCCTGGGGCCTGGCAAGGGCTGGCCACATCTACGTATCTGCATGTGCGCCTCACGTTCGTTCCCAGACCAGCACCGTCAGAAGAGGGGCGCTCGGGGACCCCCCGCCTGTCCCGCAGCCCACCCAGGACCCCGCTCCCCGACGTGCAGTCAGCATCGGGGACCCCGCGTCTGCCCCACAGCCCACCCGGGACCCCGCTCCCCGACGTGCAGTCAGCATCGGGGACCCCGCGTCTGCCCCACAGCCCACCCGGGACCCCGCTCCCCGACGTGCAGTCAGCATCGGGGACCCCCCGCCTGTCCCGCAGCCCACTCGGGACCCCGCTCCCCGACGTGCAGTCAGCGACGGGACCAGAGAAACCCCTGGCCACGCAGCCCATCTTTTTTCTCAATTGTTCTCAGTCCCGGTTTGCTTCTTCAGGGGTCTTTACTAGCAGGTGATGGACCCGCGGGATCAGAAAGAAAGAACACGAGAGAGAGTCAAGAGGTATGATTTCGATAGAAAAGTTGGATTATATCAAAAGCAAAAACCTTCGCGCTACAAAGGACACTATCAAGAAAGGACTGTCCTCTCCCCGTGGTGTTTTTTTGGGTTTTTTGCGGTGCGCGGGCCTCTCACCGTTGTGGCCTCTCCCGCTGCGGAGCACAGGCTCCGGACGCGCAGGCTCAGCGGCCATGGCTCACGGGCCCAGCCGCTCCGCGGCATGTGGGATCTTCCCGGACCGAGGCACGAACCCGCGTCCCCTGCATCGGCAGGCGGACTCCCAACCACTGCGCCACCAGGGAAGCCCCTTAATTGGTTTATTTTTAGATAAAGGTTTATTTTAGAACAGTTTTAGATTTATAGAAAAATTGCAAAGATAGTACAAGCAATCCCCATACATCCCACATCCAGTTTCCTTTATTAGTAACAGTCTGTATCGGTTTGACACACTTGTTGCAATTAATGAGCCAATACTGATACAATTGATATGAACTGAAGTGCATGCTTTATATTTTAGTTTTCCTCTGAGGTCCTTTTCCTGCTCGGGACCCCGCATTACACTTAGTCATCAGGCAGGTTAGAGCCTTTTCCTTTGTTCCAGGATTCGGAGTACCAGCATCTTAAGATCATGTCTATGTCTCAAGCATCTACTGACGGGGCCTCGATTAGAGAAGCCAGACTAGACCATGAGGCAGCAAAATAGGCAAATGCCAGTATTCACAGTGCGTTACTGCTTATGCTTATTTCATCATCTCTCAGACGGTGAGCTCAGGGAGTCAGAGACTTCTCAGGGTCCCCAGGATGCCCAGCAAGGGACCGTCTGGCTTCATCCTTTCATTATGCTCATTAGAGACAGGAGTCTTCCACTCAGTTTCTTTATAACAGAGAATCCTCCTCTGTTGCCATCTTACAAAAGGATGATGTGCAAATCTGTGTACTGGGGCCAGTGTTCCGACGTGCAGTCAGCGACGGGACCAGAGAAACCCCTGGCCACGCAGCCCATCTTTTTTCTCAATTGTTCTCAGTCCCGGTTTGCTTCTTCAGGGGTCTTTACTAGCAGGTGATGGACCCGCGGGATCAGAAAGAAAGAACACGAGAGAGAGTCAAGAGGTATGATTTCGATAGAAAAGTTGGATTATATCAAAAGCAAAAACCTTCGCGCTACAAAGGACACTATCAAGAAAGGACTGTCCTCTCCCCGTGGTGTTTTTTTGGGTTTTTTGCGGTGCGCGGGCCTCTCACCGTTGTGGCCTCTCCCGCTGCGGAGCACAGGCTCCGGACGCGCAGGCTCAGCGGCCATGGCTCACGGGCCCAGCCGCTCCGCGGCATGTGGGATCTTCCCGGACCGAGGCACGAACCCGCGTCCCCTGCATCGGCAGGCGGACTCCCAACCACTGCGCCACCAGGGAAGCCCCTTAATTGGTTTATTTTTAGATAAAGGTTTATTTTAGAACAGTTTTAGATTTATAGAAAAATTGCAAAGATAGTACAAGCAATCCCCATACATCCCACATCCAGTTTCCTTTATTAGTAACAGTCTGTATCGGTTTGACACACTTGTTGCAATTAATGAGCCAATACTGATACAATTGATATGAACTGAAGTGCATGCTTTATATTTTAGTTTTCCTCTGAGGTCCTTTTCCTGCTCGGGACCCCGCATTACACTTAGTCATCAGGCAGGTTAGAGCCTTTTCCTTTGTTCCAGGATTCGGAGTACCAGCATCTTAAGATCATGTCTATGTCTCAAGCATCTACTGACGGGGCCTCGATTAGAGAAGCCAGACTAGACCATGAGGCAGCAAAATAGGCAAATGCCAGTATTCACAGTGCGTTACTGCTTATGCTTATTTCATCATCTCTCAGACGGTGAGCTCAGGGAGTCAGAGACTTCTCAGGGTCCCCAGGATGCCCAGCAAGGGACCGTCTGGCTTCATCCTTTCATTATGCTCATTAGAGACAGGAGTCTTCCACTCAGTTTCTTTATAACAGAGAATCCTCCTCTGTTGCCATCTTACAAAAGGATGATGTGCAAATCTGTGTACTGGGGCCAGTGTTCAAATCCTGTTTCTCCCTGGCCTCCCCGTGCCCGGCCTCCTTGCTGAGGATGCAGGTGTGACTGGTGTGGGCACACGCTAGGGAGCACTGAGGGCTGGGGCTGTACTGCCTTTCCCATGCGCCCAGCATGCTGGGGTTCACAGAGCCTCGTTCAGAAGTTGGTTTAAAATCAGAAAGTTTAATCATAGAAACGTGTTTAACAGCAAAACCAGAAAATTATTATTCCAATTATTAGTTATTTAATAATTAATAACCACTTAGTTACCTATGTACAATGGAATATTACTCAGCCATAAAAGGGAACGAAATTGGGTCATCTGTAGAGACGTGGATGGATCTAGAGACTGTCATACAGAGTGAAGTAAGTCAGAAAGAGAAAAACAAATACCGTATATTAACGCATACATGTGGAACCTAGAAAAATGGTACAGATGAACCGGTTTGCAGGGCAGAAATACAGACACAGATGTACAGAACAAACGTACGGACACCAAGGGGGGAAAGTGGTGGGGGGGGTGGTGATGGTGGGATGAATTGGGAGATTGGGATTGACATGTAGACACTGATGTGTATAAAGCTGATGACTAATAAGGACCTGCTGTATAACAAAATAAATAAAATAAAATTCAAAAAATAATAACCATTCAGTGATTTAATTTGGTGGGACTGTGCTAGGTGGGTGATTAGGACTAACCACAGGTTGAATGCACCCTTGAAGCAAGCGTGGCACCTTTGCCTTTGCCTTCAGGGCAGCTCCTAAGGCTGGGTTGAGGCTCCCTCTGGGCAGCGGGAAGCGGGGCTGGCTGGAGCAGCTGGACCGGACGCCTCCCTGGGCCCAAGCCCTGGCAGCGCTGAGGGGCCGCAAGCCTGTGGGCACTCTGGATGCGGCAACAAGTCAAGTTGGTTTTTCTTATCATTTACTCAGTCAGCATAACTCCCAAAGAAATGCATCTTTGGGTAGAAGTTTTTCTTAATAATAGGAATGAGAGCAACAGGGAGAAGCACTTTCTACACAGTGACACTGTTGGAAATGCTTCCCTGCTTCATCCAGCTGCCTAATTTCACTTCTGTTTCTTACAACCAAGTGGATTCAGCATAAAAAGTCATCCATTTGAAAGGAATTTTCCATCAATGTCATTCTGGGAAGGTGAATTAGGCAATGACAATTGTGAGAAATACTCTTAATGCCGTCATTGTATCAGTTTTAGCCAATCTAGCCACAAGATTAAGGTGACTGCATTGCTTTTGTTTTGTTTTATTTTCTACGTTATGTTTCATGACAGAAAATCAAAAGGAGAAAATGGGTCTGAAGACCATATTTGGTTCATGTGCTAGGGAAGAGGCATCATACATCTGAGCATTTATTCAGATTTTTAGGCGTAAGGCCAACACCTCTCTATCTAATGAAAGTCAGAGTCTGGATGCCTATAAACCATCTGACAGTGTTGGAAATGCTGTGCAAATACCCATTTTTAGCAGGGGCTCGCGTCTCTCCCTGAGATGAAGCCATCCGTGGACCAGGCTGAGTTAGTGTGGGAGACAGTTCTCAGTGGGTTTCTCCTGTCTCCACCCATCCTGTGGGTGGAGTGCTGGGTGCCCTGTGCTCTAGACCAGCTTTTCAAGAATGTCTGCAGCCTGGGCATGAAGGGCGTCCACCCCGGAGAAGGGGCAGGCCGGCTCCCTGCCTGTCCTAAGAGACTCGGGTGCCCTAGCCCAGGGTACCTCTCCTGTGTGTGCAGGTATCGCCTGTGAGGATGGGGCTTGGAGACCTGGGGCCAAAGGCTGGGCCTCTGGCCATTGGTGCAAATGATGAGCTGTTCTCCATCTCTGACCGGGGAGCATGTGTCTCCTACTGGCGCCCTGAACCCCGGAGCCTGTCCCGGGCAGTGTGTGAGCTTGCGGTCATGTGGATGCCTGGATGCGTCAGAGCTGGTGACAGGACCTACCAAGTTCTAGGCACAAACATCATGCATTTAAACTACAAAACACGCTGATGCTGTTTACAATGTGTACAACCTCAGTGGTCTTCCCCCTTCATCCAGATGGGAAACCAGATTCAGCAAGCTCGGCGACTGCCCAAAGTCAAAGGGTCTGCGGCTGAGGGCACAGCAGGTGGCCTCCCTCACCCTCTCTGTCCTCCTGTGACGAGCTCCCAGGAGACGCAGAGGGAATGTGCATGTGAAATGAAGGGGGGACACGAAGGACGCAGCTCAGGGTGGACAGGGGTGAGGGCGTCCAGCTCAGGCTGAGGGGACATTACTGAGTGGCCACAGGACAGTGGGGATGAGAAGGGGTTGCGTGTGGGCCGGGTGGGTCCCTGGGCAGTTCCCTCTGGCCTGGCTCCGCATGGGAACTCACACAACACGCGTCACTCTGACCTCCTGACCAGGGCAGGTGGCTCTGCTGTTTCCAGGGGCCCTTGTCACCGGACAGACGCCTGCTGACTCAGGGGCCCTGCGCTCTGGTTTCTGGGGAGTCGCGTGCTCTGGGGATGCCCCAGTGCTGAGGGTCGCCTGCCTTCCAGCCTGGAAGCCCAGCCCTTCCAAGCCCACTTGGGTCGGGCAGATTTCTCTGCTGTTGGTGACCACAAGATAAGCATGGAAATCAAACCAGAGAACCAAGGTCGAGGTGAATGCTTTGATGTTAACGTGGCTGGTGCCAGGACAGACTGCCCCCCCCGCATGCGGGTGACCCTCAGAGGTGGCCTCAGACCGCAGGTCACACTGTGAGGCCCGGGCACCTCCCAGACTCTGGCCCAGAGAGCTGGGAGCTCGGTCGCAGGGCTTCCGTGGATGTGAGACTCGTGCAGTGGGAAACGGAGCCACCCGAGCCACGGACACACCAGTGACTGGGCCATGGTGCCCTGTAACAGGGTGCCCTTGACACACATGTCTACACAGCAGGCAGGGACAGGTATAGGCCAGCCACCAGAGCCTGGGGGAGACAAAGGATGCCCCTGGGAGCCTGGCCCTGCAATGCCTTACTGCTGTGTGAGAGAATGAGTTTCTGTCATTTTTAGCCAGTTTTGTGGTCCTTTGTTTTCCAGCCCTAGGATCCCACCTGGGGTGGTGGGACTGCAGCCTGGCCTACAGACCAGGGCCTGCGAACAGCACAAATGAGGTGATGAGAGGAGAGGAGGAACTGGCAGCCCTGGGGCGGATTCGACCCATTGCAAGTGTCTGGAGTATTTCGGCTGGTGAGTTTGGGGGATGGGCGTCCACATTAGGACATGGCGGTTGTCGCCAGAGCCGTGGTGTGGGGTTCAGGGTTTCCTAAACTCGGTTCTGTGGTCCACACCGGCGAACCACACAGACTACACTCCTCTCCAGGAGAGGCATGAGGCTCCTTAGCTCATTCAAGGCTCTGACAAGTCCTGCAGCGCAGAAACGCAGCTTAACTTCCCCAAGTGTTTCCCTAAATAATTCGATTCCCAGGCCCACGCCCTTGCCTGTGCTTCCTTCTCTACTTGATCAACACATTCTTTCTAGATGTGAATTACCTGGGGGAGCAATCAGAGCACGAACTTAAGCTGGAGGGTGTTTCACCTGGAGATTGTGACTGTTGGTCAAAACAAACTAAAAATTAAATGGTCTAACAGTGAAATTCAAAGTTGGTCCAGGATTGCTTTGGGAAATACCATTCTGTTGATTTTGCCCTCGAATTTAAGGAATATCTAATACAAAGTCATCTAGGCTCTGACTGTGGACCGCAGCAACCCAGCTACGGTTTAGACTGAAATCTGGATATAAGGAGGAGTCGGTACCAAGACAAAGCTCTTTTCAAAGCAATCTTGGCACTGAAAGTGGTACCAGCAACCACTCAGAAAGCACAGATCTTTCACCTTGAAACCAACAGGTGATGAGATGTGGCTGTTTCTTGAATGACCAAAGATCTGATGGCTTGGAACAATGTGCAAAGTAGAAACTGGGGAATGATGATGTACCCTCTGACACAGCATGCTTGGTTTGGAGGGGGATCCAAATCACATCAGTGACATTCCCTTTCTAAAGAGATCTCTAAGCAAAATACCTCTGAAATGGTACCTGCCACTCACATCCATCCCAGGAGGGAGCTTTCTGGACAACGCAGCGTTTGGCAAGCTCTGTCTTGGTGCTTCTTTGAATCTTTACTTCCAATATAAAGACCCTTCTGTGTGGCTACCTTGGAAATGCATTCCTTTTTGTCTAAACTCTTTTTCCTTGGTGCAGCTTCATATTCCTGCAGCGGGTCCCACAGGCTGGGAAGATTCCTCTTTGCTGTTGGGACCACATCAGTTTATTTGAGAATTTAAAACAAACGTTACCTGTGTGAAGGGGATTTGGGTTCTGTTATTTCTATAGAGTCCAGAACATGCCTAAATGCTTCAATGATGCAAACATATCTTTCTCAACAAAACTCACAATATGTTTTTCTCAACAACTGATTGTGCCCATTTTGCTGAAGATATTGGATTGCTTTTTAGGCTACTTTCCCACCGTTGGGTTAGATTTACGGCACCAAAGGAGAGAAAGCTTTGGGTGGAAAATTCCACTTGTATAGCAGTGAGCACACGCATTCTTTCGTAATTCACAAAAAGTTAATGTTTCTCTTAGATTGTCAGGAAAATGAAAAGTATGTATTTGCCAAGACAACTGTTTGGTTCAGGGCTAAGCTTTGTATAGTTAAGTTCATTAATCAATTTTATATCTCCTTCTGAGTTTTCTTTTTATAATTCTTTGGTCACCAGATTATGCTACCTTCCTTTTTTCATGTCTAGGAAGGCGTAATTTCAGAAGTCAGAGGAGTCATTTATCAGGATGGAATCCTTGCCTATGAGTACCAAATACAGTCTTCCCAGGATCTGCTTTGGGTAAAGCTATAAAATTAAGATTCTGATGTTTTTTTTTTGTTTTTTGTTTTTTTTTTTCTCAGTACGCGGGCCTTTCACTGTCGCGGCCTCTCCCGTTGCAGAGCACAGGCTCCGGACACGCAGGCCCAGCGGCCATGGCTCACGGGCCCAGCCGCTCCGCGGCATGTGGGATCTTCCCGGACCGGGGCACGAACCCATGTCCCCTGCATCGGCAGTCGGACTCCCAACCACTGCGCCACCAGGGAAGCCCATCTGATGGTTTTTATCTACTGAAAGTTTAAACATTTTTGCAGGACAGAACTACTATAAGTAAAAACCCTCTCTTTTATTTTAGCTTTTCTTAAAATCTGTGATTTATTTCTGAATCCTGTACCAGCTCTGGGTGGACAGTTATATCCTGCGTTTCCATTTCTTTGGTATAGCTCAACCCACTCTTCTTAATTTCCTGTATGAATTACAAATAATCTTCCAAAAACTTCAAGAAAAGATCCTAGTTTTCATTCTTAAGTGTATCTTGCCTTAAAAATTGTTGCATTTCATCTTTTTGTTACCAAGTAGCTAATGACCTTTCCCATGTATATTCATAATCCAAAACCAATGTCATTAAAATCCTTCACCATTATGCCAGTAATGCATGCATTCAGTGACTGATTCTCATAATTGAAAACCTCATTACATTTATTTCAATACATTTAAATTCAAATAGGAATTACTCATTTTAATATCTAATAAAGTTCCTATCTCAGGAAACGCAAAAAATTTAAGTAATATAAAATAAATTCTAGTATAAAGGGATACATATCATCATCTAGAAATGTTGAAAGAATAATATACAAGGATGTAGCATATGGAAAAATAGTAACAATGAAAAAAGCTACTTTGTGAATATTAGAGCAAAAGACTGCACTCAAGAGTTGGCAATAGTTCTAGCTAATGCTTATGTGGTACTCACCATATGCCAAGCACTGGTCTAAGCTCTTTACAAAGACGTGTATGAACTCACATAACTTTATAATGAGCCTATGAAACAGGTGCTATTTTTAATGCCCATTTTACAGTTGAGGAAACAGGCATAAAGGTATGTAACTTGCCTGCAATTACATAGAGAGTAAATGATGGAGCCTGAATGTGAAACTTGACAGACTTCAGATTTTATAGCCTTAGACTTTAATCCTTATTAAGTGAACAATGATGAAAGAAAGAAAGGAAGGAAGGGAGGGAGGGAGGGAGGGAGGGAGGAAAGGAACAGAGAAAAAGGAAAAGATGTATCCATACGGCAATGATTTTTAAATGTTTTGATCGTGCCCACTTCACATGGCGAGCCTGTCTACACACATATATGGATATAAATTAGGACTCACCATTTCAGCTTGCTGTGCCATGCAGTCTAACACTTTCTATTATTTTCTTTCATTAAAAAAAATGCGGGTTTAGAGCCACTAAATTGATTTCATGACCCACAAATGGGTTAAGACTCACACTTGGAAGAGTAGCACTGAGGCAGAAACTCTTAAATCTCTTTTAACACAAAGGTAATGGAATGCATGTGCAGTTTCAGTTTGAAAAGGAGGGACATCTGTATAAAGTGTTTCTCCTGAAGATGATAGGTAAAAATGTCAGAATCCACTATTCTAGCATTCGAGTCAATATGAAATGACAGAATGCATTAAACTTAAATTCTGAAAGATTCATGAGAACAAAATGCCTCTGTTATATTTTTCACATGGGCAACAAGTAAACAAACAAACCCGCACAACTTAGAATTTATAATTATTTCTCAAATTATGGTCACTATAATAACTGTGAGCAACTTAGTTTTTGATGTATCTGTATTACATTTGAGACACTTCTAGGCAACAGAGATAAAATATTTCACAGATAACTTTTTCTTTTTTCAAAAGACAAAATAATCTCAGATGATCTGCTTAGGAAGAAAATGGCGTTCAAGGATGTTTAGCATTTTCCTCACATTCAACTACATGTTACATAATAGAAGGACATAAATGCAAAGTAAAATACAATCTCTCAACTGATGAATGGGGATAATTTCCCAGGGCATCAAATTAAGAACATTGAGGCAAATTGTATTTAAGCCAATTGACAGTGGTATCAGATGAAATAGTTGATAACTGTAATAAAAATAAAGGTTACTTGTGCAGTTCAAAGTGTATGAAAGGCTCACCCCTTACAGCAAGCCTTTTGGATTCAAATATAAAAATGTGACTCTTTTTAGGTACATAACAGTTTTCAGTGATGAATGTAATTCAAATTTGACACGAAGACTTAAGCCCAAGAATCACATTCAAGGTTTTAACCACTGGGTTATAAACGTTTTGAACCAACAATTTCAGAACTATGGTGCATTTACCTCAAAATTTAATTTTAGGCTTATGTGAAAACGTTCCAGGACCCCACAGTATATTTTTAAAAATTCAATGGGAAGGTGCCTAGAATTCACTTCTTGACAGCTGAGCCCAGTGATGGTTACAAAGTGCTTGCATTTGGACTCAATAAAGCAAGTGCTCTAAACACATCAACTGCAATAAAAATAATACGTAGGTTATAATGGAAGCAAGAGACAATGTAACCTTAATAAATGGAAACACACCATCTACTTTGGCTGTTTATTTATTCCACGACTAAAACAGCTACAAAATTTCTGAGTTTCTAATTTAGAAAATCTAAATAGGGAGAGAACAGTTTGGACAAGCGTGGCTAACAGTTTTCAAAAACTCATTAGTCCTGTAAAATTTCAATTTATCCTCTCACATTTGCAAGACTTCCAGCACATTTACCAATACCCTTTTCTTTTCAAGTTATCCTCACCTCCATTTGCAGTTCCCATATCATTAAGCTGAACACAGAGATGTGACCACAGAAAAGCCATTCAGCATTGCCTGTCAATAATCACTGCTGAGACGCAGGGAAGGGGAGATGCAGAAAATATTAAAGTTCTTTGGCAGATTTGCTTTCCTCCTGGTTCACCCAAACTTCGTCAAAGTTCTGAGGATTTTCTGCACATATAACGCTGACTTCAGTGCACCAACACGTACTTATTGGGCTAGGACTATGTGCAGGACTTTGAGCTCGGCCATGAAGGTGACAGCCAGGATCAGGAACGTGCCTCTCATGAGTGTGAGATTAAGTCTGGGGTTACCATCACCCACAGAACCAACCGCTACACACAGGGCGAGTGCCTTCATGTCTGCTCACAGTGTGGCTCCGGCACTCAGCAGGTGCCAGGGTGGGTCACTGCCTGCGGGCCATGAGAAGGCCTCTGACATGGACGCCACACGTGCTGACACAGATGAGCATGCGAGCGTGAATGCGATACCTGGAGCAGCAGCAGCCACCTTGTGGTCATGAGGGAGCAGCACGAGGACAAACCAACGCATTAATGCCTCTGGGAGCACCAATGGGCAAGCGAATCATCCCCAGCAACTGCCCAGTTCTGGACTTTGGGTTATATGAGAAGAGTAAACCTCTACTGAAGCTGTTAGATGGGGTGTCTGTTATTTGTGGCCAAATGCAAACTTAACTGATAGAAAGTTCTCAGGAAAAAGAAGAGCATATGGACTCTGGGTGCCCAGGTGGTGCTGAACTTCTGTCTTTAAGCAGCATTCAAAACTTCTTTCTCCTCTGTCGTTGCTGAGCGTGGTCTCAGGACCAGCAGCAGCCGCCTCCCCTGGGACGCTGGCAGAAATGCAGCACCCCAGGCCCCACCCCAGACACATCAAGTCAGAATCTGCATTTTAACAAGATTCCCCAGTTGGGCTGGATGTTATCCTTTTGCAAAGCCTGGGGTGGTTTTGAATCCTGGACTTTACCCTCGGTGGTTCCGAATTACTTGGTCAGGAGAGAGGCTGGCTGCGTTTGGAAATCTCCACGGTGACTCTGATGAGCGGCTAGGGCTGAGAGCCCTGCTCTGGTGACTACATCAGCGGTTTCACAAGGTGTGGTCCCTGGACCTGCAGCATCCACATCACCTGGGAACCCATTAGAAACGCAAAATCTCAACGCTCATACCAGACCTGGTGAATCAGAGCCTCCGGGGTGGGCGCAGGGACCTGCGGAGGAGCCAGCTCCAGGGCCACTGCTGAGCTTGATGGGACTCACTGAAAAGAGGGGGAGGTATGAAGGGTTGAGGGTGAAATAACGCGGCGCGCGGGGGGGCATCAGCGTGGGCTGAGCAGGGGGCGTCTCTTGCTTAAATGCCGCTTCTGGAGGGGCAGGAAGTGAATTTCATCCATCTTCTACTCTTCCCAACAGTACAGGAAACAGCCATCGTCCATCCGTCCATCATCTGTCCATCCGTCCATCATCCACCTGTCCATCATCTATCCATCTGCCATCCATCCATTCATCCATCTACCTACCGACCTATTGTCTACCTCTCAGCTCCTGAATGCAGTCAGGGCTGTTACAGGCTTGAACAGATGCTTTGGTTTGCATTTATCGCCCTCACGCGTCCCAGGCACAGGCTTTTCTTGCTCGAAACCCGCCTCCACGCTGTGCGTGCGTGCGTTATAATTTGCCCTCTTACTTTGCAGGTTAATTCTGTTCAGTGACCAGAGCTAACTCGTGTGGCTCATTAGTGAGCAGACCCCAGATCAGAAAGAGGGAAGAGGAGGCACTGTCGGTTCTCACTTCGTAAAGGACACCCCAGGGAAGCCCCCTGCCCTGTGGGATGGGGATGGGCAGAGCAGACCGTGGACCTTAGGGAATCTCAGTGTGCAGGCGGCACGGGGTGTGTGTGTGCGCATGCAACTTGGAGCCGCCTCATACCGTCTCCCGGCTCAGAGCTCACGGCCACTGAGCTCGCTGAGGCCTCACCGTGTCCACGGCTCATTGTACGATCTCAGCCTGGACACGGCCAGGCCTGCGGGGCCCCTGGGACCCCCTAGCCCGCAGAGGCCTCACCGAGCCCACGCCGTCCCCGCACGCTCACCGGTGGTCTTTGTGGCAGGATCTCCGTAGGCCAGGAGACGGGAAACTGCCCAAGAGGTGGGCTCAGGTCACCCCTGCGGAGACAGAGGCCCCTGCCCGAGACGGCGGGGCTCCCAGGCGGCCAGCGAGCAACCCTCCTACCCGCGGGACGCCACTGGGCAGCAGCCCTGGGAGGCGGCGGCGCCGGCCCGGCACCTGCGGGAGGACACCCCGCGGGCGAGGTGGAGCCTACGGCTCCTGGGCCGCCGCTGGGGCCACCCGACCTTGGGCCCCGAGTCGCTTCCGGGCAGCTGGTGGGTGTGCGGCTTCCTGCGCCTTCAGGGCCGCCCTGCCCACCACCCTCGGCGGTCCCGAGTTCTAACGCGCTGTGCGCACCCGGGGACAGGCGCTGAGGGCGCCCTGAATGCCCACACAAGGCAAGTCTCTGCGACCCCGCAGCTGGGGACGCTCGGGCTGCCTGGGCTCTTCCCGCAGGGACAGGCCCGTCCCGTCCACAGGGGCCAACGCGTGAGGACGATGCGGCGCTTTGGGGGCAGAACCCGGGGCGCGGGGGATTCTTGGAGGAGCCGTGAGGCTGGTCTCCCCCCGCCAGGGCCCTGGAGGTGGCACGGGGGTGAGGGGCAGAGCGGAGCCGCCGGAAGCCAGGAGGGCACCCGCGCTCCATCCCTGCAGCGTCAGGTACCCGGGGGCGCCCTTGCGTCCAAGGGCCAGAGGACTTGTGTTGCACCCCATTTTATTGTTAATTTTGGAAAGTGTTGTACTTTATATGTTTAGAAAGGTTGCAGTGTTAAAAGATTGGTTTCACGTTTCTAAAGGAAACAGACTCTATCTTAAAGATCCCGGGCTACAGTGAGCGCACGGATGGAAAGTAACCCCCAGCAGCTCCTAGAGAATCAGCAAGTGGGGACGTGATGTCACTGCTGGGGAAAAAGAAGGTTCCTACACGTCTGTGTAACAGGGCCTCGTCTGGAAGCAAGAGGAGGCTGCATTCACACCCTATGCCCTGCTAATGGAATTCCCACGCATCCAAAGAAAAGCTCCTATCTCTTTAATTACAAAAGCAGGGTAAATACAGATCATACCGAATACGCAAATTTTTTTTCTTTCTTTTTTTGCAGTACGCGGGCCTCTCACTGCTGTGGCCTCTCCCATTGCGGAGCACAGGCTCCGGACGCGCAGGCTCAGCGGCCATGGCTCACGGGCCCAGCCGCTCCGCGGCATGTGGGATCTTCCCGGACCGGGGCACGAACCCGCGTCCCCTGCATCGGCAGGCAGACTCTCAACCACTGCGCCACCAGGGAAGCCCCGAATACGCAATTTTAAAGTGCACGTGAGGCACAATATTTTCCAACATAACAACCAAGCTGCCCTTGCGAACATACGCCGACTGTTTTCTCTGCCCACGAAGTTTAGAGAAACTAGCATTCTCTCACCTCAGGGAGTATATGCAGTAATAAAACAATTAAGCTCAGCTTTATTTTTCTGCTCAAAAAGCTGAACTTGTTATTCTGGACAAACAGGTATTTGCTAAGCTGAATTAAGTGCATGTCCTTAGAAAGTTGATTCTTAAAGGGCTGCTTTTTCAGGCACATACAGCTTATCAATAAAGTAGAAATTTCTACAAAATAGTGAAGGTCAAAACAACTTAAATTAGTTCTTATCACTGACTAAGATGAACATTGGGGTTTAAGAATATTTTAAAAAGTGAGCTTTACCAAGGGCCAGGCAATGCCATTTTTCTTCAAGATCTTGTACTTAAGTTCTCTTTGTAGTTCATTCATTAAGGCTTGATTTGGTATATGGTGGTACTTTTTTCCCCTGTGATTACAAGTACTACTTTAACGCACTTATAATTTTAAATAGCCTACACTTATTCCCTTCATGCATCCAAAGCGAATCAAGTCAGATACCATCAACCACACAAGAAGGGCAAAATGGACTACTGGGTCACGGTTCACTGTCAGCTTCAGGATCATATCAGTCCTGGGGGAGCAAAAGGCTGGGTCTCCAGGCAGCAGACGCATGGGCCCCGCGGTGGACGGGTCTCTTTCTGTCACTCACCCCCTCCCTGCACAGACATGCAGACGCATTTCTCAGCTGGCTCCACGGGGCTCACCAGGTAAGTCCTCAGCACCACAGAGGATGCTTTGTTTGAGCCAAAGTGAAGCCCGCGGACGAGGGAGGGTGTCAAGACGCTAACTCATCTCTGAGTTTCCCTTATCAGGACTTGTGAGGAAACTTCGAATTTGTCTTCAGTTAATACCAAGTGCAGCCACGATTTTCATTTCTTCGAAGACAGAGTCTGTATTTCTAAAACTGAGTAATTCAGCCCAGTGGAAGAGAGAGATGACTGGGCTCAGAGCTTAGCCTCAGGGACCAGCCTTGAAAATAACCAAGTTATGATTTTTATTTTCATTTTTATTTATTTTTTGTCCGCACCGCGTGGCTTGTGGGATCTCAGTTCCCCGACCAGGGATTGAACCCGGGCCACGGCAGTGAAAGCGCTGAATCCTAACCATTGGACCCCCTGGAAACTCCCCCGAATTATGATTTTTAATTTATAACTTGCTCTCCTACAGCTTTCCAGCAAAACAGTTGACAAAAGTGGCAGAATCAAGGTTAAAACATAAACTGAAAAAACAGAAACACCAAGCCGGGAGACAAACTCTGGATAAGGGACGGCAACGCAAAGGGAGAAACATAAAGGAAGGGTCTTTCAGTGGATGAGGAAGGAATTCATTGTAACAAATGAGTTGGGAGACTCATTACCTTAAACAATATGCCAGGATTTGTTCAAGTCCTATAAAATGTACTGAGGTTACGAAAAATGTGTAGCTGTCCTCAGGAAAAGCTAATTATTTACCAATATTTATTGATCAACTTCATTTTCCTAAATTGCCTATAGCTCTTAATTGAAAATCTACGAGGTTAATGCAGCTATAAAACTCTCTGAGATGTTGGTGAGTTTTATATTCTTTATGTCTCTGTTAGTGTTTACTTCCACTGCTGGTACAGTTTCAAGATTGGCTTCTTTTATAAGTTGGTGGTCTTTTCTCCATACGTAGTAAATAAAGAGCTACAGTCATTTTGGGGGTGAAATTATCCGCTGGCTGGGTGACTTATTCAGCCCAAGTGTCTGCAGACGATGTCACATA
Source organism: Lipotes vexillifer (assembly GCF_000442215.2). Taxonomy (NCBI): domain Eukaryota; kingdom Metazoa; phylum Chordata; class Mammalia; order Artiodactyla; family Lipotidae; genus Lipotes; species Lipotes vexillifer. The sequence goes on from NW_006775534.1 coordinate 994,973, forward strand.
AGTGAATTGTTCACCTTTAGAAGAGAATGCCTTCACAGCTCCTACCTCTTTTCAATTATCTACAATTTTTTAAAGTCGCAAATAGGAAACATCTGGGTTCCAGAACCCTTTTCTCAGTGACCCCAAACCCCTACCCGTATTGCCTCTGCATTTAGGGGCAGCACCTAAAGCTCTGTTACTAAACATCACAAACAGAGCAAAACAAAGAGCCCCATACAAGAAACCAAATAAAGAATGGAAATGCTGAAAGACAAAACCTAAAGGAAATGTTCATGCTTCTTGCTCTCAAGCACAATCATTACCCCAAGAACTGTTGCTAGACCAGCCGATTTCCTAGGGGAAAAAAACCAAACAACTCTAGGCTTATTAGTGAAGGAAAATGAATTCAAAATCTAACTTATCTCTCAATTATTTGAATGTGCGGGCAAGTTTCTATATGCTTTTCCTACTGCGTATCCCTAAAACTTTCACCATCCGAAGGGTGGAAAATATTTTTTCTAAGCCTGCTTGTTTTTCCTCGGCGGTGGTGTCTGTGGGCAGGTGTGACATATTTCTTCTTCTGGGTAAGTTTAGGTCATAACGAGAGCTTTTCCTAAGCTGTCCTTGACACCGTAAATAGAAAAAGTAAAATAAAATAGAAACTCTTTATAACATGTATATAATCAAGAGATACGCCAGTTATAAAAGAAATGTGACAACTTTGGTCATTTAAACATTTATGTCTCTACTTGTAAAAAGCTATGAAAATTCAGGTGTCCTGGAGGTTGAGCCAGAAAGAAAATTAATAAACGGAATCAGTGAGCACTGAAAGTGCCAGATGGAACGTGAAGGAACTCACACTTCTGCAACTTTCCTAATTTATAGATAATACTGTGATTTAAAAATATGCACATCAGACCAGCTTAGAAAGTGTTTGGGGGAGTTTGCAAAATTCCCATGTTCACAAATAAGCACATTTGGGACTACGGTAATCAGACATTTATTTCCACGTTTGAATCAGATACAGTGAGTGATTCACACGGATACGCACAGATCCCTTTACTTCGGGGGGGCTTATGAATCATGTTTTCCATTTAGTGGCGTAGAGAACCTTTGACAGAACAGAACACGAATGTACTCTTACATCAATGACACCCCTTTCCTCTCCTTCCTGTCTCACCAACTTTCTGATCATCTCCCACTGGCTTGGGTGCGGCGCTCAGTGCAACCCTGAATTCAGCCATAAGGGGGTGAGGCAGAGCCCCCCAAGTACAATCTCTAAGGCTTCCAAAGAAGTCAGACCACAGACCGCTCATGCGGTTATAAATCAGGACAGCACACCCAATGTTAATAGTTAGGTTCTCAATCTTTTCGCTAAAAGAACGAGAGACAACACCTGCTTTTAACTGCATCCTCTTTTGAATACACTGACGTATAGATAGACATATATTAATTACCTCAACGAGGTGCTGCATGTGAGGTGTACAGTGCACAGGACAAAAACCAAACCATTTAAAAAAGTCTCTTTTCTGATAGAAAGTGCAGTCAGCATAATGTTCACAGAGATTGACTTTATTTTACCTTAAATATAGTTGCATTTTAAAAAGCTTCAATAAATTTAATGGTTAAAAAAAATCAAAGATACCAACACATTTTTCATGGTCCAAATATGATTCCACATATTTTCTTTAGCAAAGTCATTTGTAATAGATTTTTCAATATTTATATTCTTAGGTAATCATTTGTATTTTCTCTCTGTACAAATACCGTCAATTAGTCTGTCTAGTGAATTTTGCGGTGGGGGGGGGCGGGGGAAGAAAGATGTACATTAGCAGTAGTTCTTTCAAAAAAAAAAAACACCGGCTCTTAGAAGAGGAAATTTTAAGGATCAAATTCTCCCCCCCGTTACAGATAAGGAAGCAGAGTGAGGAGGGAAGGCTGCAGCTTTCACAGGGCACAGCCAGGCAAGGGGGCAGCCTGGCCCTGTCCCCACCTGTCCCCTGCCCGAGCCTCACTGCGGAGCAGCCAACCTGGGCCACTCGGGGCGATGCCCACACGCTCATGCCTGACGACTTGGCACAAAACTGTGGACAGGAGAACGGCAGGACAATGTTTCTATGGTGATTTCATTTTAAAGTTTTCCCTTTATAAAAAATGCTGAAACAATATGCAGCATTTCCCACTTAAGTGCAAAAGAAAAGGGGGACTTAATTTTTTTCCTAGTTTTGTATTGAATATCTTGTAGATAAATTCTTCCTGTAGCTAAAAATCGGCCAAGAGACCTGCTGCTGCTAGAAACGTTTCACGGCCTCTGTTTCTCAAAGAAGCGCTGTGTCCCTAAAAAACTTCTTGGAGGAATGAACGAGTGCCTCAGCGCCGGTAATTAGCAAACGAGCACAGGATTTTAAACACAAAGACTGAACCCCGAGGCCCACAGGTTGGCAGGCATGCTCGCAAGGTGACAGGCAGGACACAGAATTACACGTATGTGACATTATTACCCACTGCAAGCATGCACCAGAGGAAAGAAATGAGGGGTTTGGACTTCCGCGGTTTAGACAGCCAAAATAAATACAGTGAGTTGAAGGCGGTTGGGCTGGAAACGTCCGTGCAGCCCGGTAATAAAGAAACACGCCTGATGTTTGCTGCAGCTTCTTAAAGCCGAAGCAGGAGCTGGGCGCTGTCTGCCAAGCACAGAGGAAAAGCAGGCAGGGAACCCAGGCTGCCTTCAAGCTTCCACCGGGACAAAATTAAACAGTGAGGGTTTAAAAACAATTGCTTTTTAGCCCTTAAGCAATACTTTTTAATTAGTCTGAAATGTTAACGGTTCCTGTAATGAACTCAGAATAGATATATATTTAAACAAATAATTTTTAGGGATTGTTGGCATTTATGATTCTTTGATATATGGTCTGAGCAGCCAGAACTGATGTCGGAAAGAAGTAAATACGCAGGCTCGTGAAGCCCGAACACCTCCGGTTTTATGTTGGAAACGTTTTTGAAATAAGAAGTAAATCTCTTTTCTTTTCCCTTGCATTTTAACTTATATTAATTACTTTAAATGATTGTAGAAATCTTCGCTATTTCCTTACCGTATGTAAAAAAAAGTCACTTTACTATCTGAGGTTTGTATGTCATGATTTCTCTCTAGCTCGGCAATCAACAGGGTTTAATTCCTAAGGCTTATGATTATACGATACCTGCTGGGAGGCTGGGCAGTTAGTTTAGTGGTTAGTACCTTATTGCGCCTTCGAAATCACCCAGCATTTCCCAGGTGAAGTTTACTGTGGCTTCTAGGTATCAGTAGTTATTTTTTAAAAAGAAGAAATGGATTGTATATCTTGTAATCCAGGAGCTGTTAAATGATTTAAAGTTTTAAGTCTTCTCAAATGTTATCGGCAAGGTAAAGCTTCTTTTCAAGTGAAGGGCATCCTCCATCTGGAACTCACAGGCACAGGGTGCCGACAGCGGCCACACTGTGCTCCCTACACCTCCCTCCCAAATTGTCACTAGAGGCACAGCGAGATTTAGTTTTCAAGGGACCCGAAGAGCCGCTATTTTCCCGTAATGCCGACAACGGGATGGCAAATTCAGAGTGTAGTCGTTTGGGGACGCTGCCAAGGGTCTCTACTAATGAAGCCTTTTCTACTACACCTTCTTCCACCAAAGACGTAAATTAAAAAAGAAAATCCACGGTTAGGAGGCTGCATTTTTATTTTAGAAAAAGGTGAAACATGAAAATTTCGAGACCAATCAAGACACGCTTAGATATGGCTTAATAAATCTAAGCTGTCAGAGCTCAGTGACTTTCCTTGGAGGAACACCACGAATATACATCCACCATCAATGACCATAACCTCAAATTCCACTTTCTTCGTTAGAATAATCAAGGAACGCCATTCAGAAGTAATATTACATCCTGCATTTTATTCAATTCCGTATGACAAAAATAGGAACCTAGACTAAGACATCCATTTCAATCAGTAGATGTGTCAAGCCACAGATTTCATCATAAAAAATATTGGATCTGGGTAACAATTCTCCACTGGTCCAGGGAGGCCCCTGGCCCTACACGGTGTTGCAATAGAAAAATAGTGTCTCTTCACCATGCGGAGAGGAACGGCCTCGCCCTGAGCACAGGGTGGGGACAGTCTCACTGTCCAGTCATGAGCCATCTTATTTACAGCACTTTACATTTCTCTTTTCTTACGTTATATACACACCCTTTTGCGAGGAGAGAACACTACATGGTACCAAATACTAACCAAAAAGGAAAGAAAAAAAAAAAAATCACACCAAAAAGGACACATAAATAATAAGAACATTCACTGCTGAAACACAGCGACACCAAGCACCTCAGTTTTCTCTTCCCGACGCTGGGAACACCCCCGAGCCATCCCGTGAGAAGAGAGGGTACCCCCGGGCACACTGCATCCCATCTGCGTGGGAAACAGAGCTGGAGAGTTCAGGGTTCATTTCCGACAGAGATCACGGCTAGGTCTGCTTATCTGTGCGTCTTTGAAACTCTGTTCAGTGACACGATGTGACTTGTTGCTGTGGCTGTGTTGGAAAGATGGTCCTATTTCTCGGTTTCAACTGAGAAGGCTCGATTGCTTCCTCGGGAACTCAGCCCCTCGCACTGTCACCCGGCCACCCACGACGACCTGGGACAGCACTGCCAGAGGAAGTTCACGGTCTCAGACTCCAGCAAGCTTGCAACGCACACAATGAGGTAGAGCACACAGCACGTCTGTGTGGGCCTGGCTCAGCCCCGCCGCCCGGCACCTGCCCAGGGCCCTTTCCTGACACGGGGCAATGGACAGAATCACCAGCACGAGACTGTACTTTGATCAGATGACAGTGTGCTTTGTTTTCATCTGAGAAGATAATAAATAAATCAGGAACTCAGAAAAACGTCCCAGTTATGACTGATTATACTGCCTGACACCCGACACCTCTCTGCAGTTTATTGAGCACAAAAGCAGGCCTCGCAGGCAGTCAAACTCTCGTTGAGGGGGGGGGGGGCCGTGTGAGAAAGAGAGCAGAGGCTACAGCAGCATGATACCTATGCAGCGCTCTCTTGCTTACTTCCTGGCTTGTACTGGTGTCACAGTCCTAAGAGGAATTCATCCAAGTTTTCCTAGGGTGGTCAAGTTTTTAAATGCGCTTTGTAGAAAAGTTAAATCATTTAATTTAAGAAACAGCAGACCCTAGTTTATTGAGGAACTGACAAGTCTTGGAGGCTTTTCTGGTTAAGGAGCACAGATTTCTCATACCGTTTGACCTAAGACTGTAACAGCTTTTTTTTTCTTTTTCCCCTCTTCATTTTCCTTCAATCAAAGTACTATTTATAAAATACTTTACATCTTTTAAAATTTTCCAATTATAGACAAACCTCCCTAATACAAAATACTAAAAGTGCAAGAGTATAAATTAAGAGTTTTCAACCACATTATACAAACATTACCTTTTTATTTATTGTACAGCTCTGATAATGCGAAATATTTACTCACAACTGCTATAACGTTGTGAATAATTCATGGTGGTGTCTGTCTGTAACTTGCTCCCAATTGCTGGGCTACACACCACACTAGAGAACACTATATCCACATAGCAGCTACAAACATTTAAATTAAAAAAAAAAAAAAAAAAAAAAAAAGGCTTGTTACTGACAGGTGCTTGCACACGAAAAGCACGCTCTTTCCTAAAAGAACTTCACAATTTTGCCTGCATGGAAATAACCCACTTATTTATGGTAAAACAAATCTTGCTTTAAAAAACAAAAATCACACAGCCAGATGCATCCTGCAGTACAAAAGCTTCCGTTAAAGTTGGGCTGTATTGTCTGTTACCCGCATCATCTTAACATCATAAATACTACAGACGAAGGTACTGCCATGCTACACAGCGCCGGGAGCACTAGACCACGTCTTCGAGATAAGAGTTCTAAGGACAGAGTTCAAGTTTCTAACTAATTCAAACAAAACCACTGAACGAGTTTCCTGGAATAGGGCGGGGAGCCCCCTCCGGGCACTGCTGGGCTTTGGAGGGACGGAATGGATGTGCTCTGAGCCCCTTCTGTTCCCAAGGTGGCTCTCCGAGGACGTCTCTTATTGACTTAAATCTATTTCAAAGGTTGCCAAGTTCTCGAGGACGGTCAAGCTCACGGCGAAAGGCGCACCGGGCAGCAGGTGAGGCCACCTCGGGCAGCCACCCGGTGACGTCTTTCCTGCTCTGGGTGACGGGGAAGGGGACCCACAGGGCAGGGACGCGGCTAGTTAATCCCGATCTCCTTGTTATCCTCAACGAACCGCGTGAACGGCCGGCCGGCTCCCGCGTCCGACTTGGCTTTGTCCAGCCCCGCGATGGGCGGGCTGCTGCCAGGCCGCGCCTTGTCCAGCCCGGCAGCCAGGGAGCCCAGGGAGGGGAGCGCGCTTCCCCCGAGACTTACTGGGAGCTGGGGGAGGCCTCCGTTCTGGATGACGGAGATCTCATTGTTCTTCATGGCCAGCCCGTTGGTGATGGCTGCGGCGTACTGGTTCCAAAAGCTGGGGTCCACGTTCATGGCCCGTGCGGCCAGATCCTTCTGGAACATCTCGGAGAACTTCAGGGCGTCACCGCCCAGCAGGGCCATGGGGTTCTCCACCGACAGGCGGCGGCCGCGCCTGGCAGGGGCGTTGTTCCACATGTGGGTGCCCATGTGCACCTGCGGGGGACACAAGACACACCCCGGCGTGAGTGCGCCCAGCCCTGGGGTCACAGAGACGCCCGGGGACCCGGGGACTCCTTCCAGCTCCTTTCCTTCCCCTCTTCCCCAGCCTAAGCATTCGTTTGGGACAACAAACTTGTCAGGTGAGCTTTTCTGAGCATCTTATGTTTGAACCTGCAACATTTCCTTTTGTCAAGTACACAGAGCAAACAAGCCGACCGACGAGCTAACAGATGTTCCTTTTGGCTCACAGCTTCATGGAACCATTTCCCCCCTAAGGCATCAGACCCATGGGCCACCCGGAGGGTCCCAAAGCTCCTGCCCCGCCCCCCAAGTTGGCTTATACTCAGAACTCCCGGCTTTCTTCCAGACACGGCGGGAACGTCTGGGCACCTGTGGTCAGCAGAGCCCTCAGGCGGCTTTCATCCTACCAGCAAAGGGAGGCCACAGGTCCCTGAGGGGTCACTGAGACCCACGCAGGCGCCTGACGTGGGCTGCAAAGCGGCACACTCCCCTGAGGGTGTGGGCACGGCCCTGGATGGGTCCTCGGGGCCCGGCCACACACTCCACACCTCCGGGGAAAACGGGCAGCGTGGCCGTATCTCAGACGCGAACGTGACGTCGTTGTACCGTCCTCCCCTCCCCCGGCCCTCAGGCTGGGAAGCTTCTCCCAGGTGCCCGCTGGGCCCTCGTGGCAGCCAAGTGGCCAAAACCACAGATCTGACCCCTGGCCTCGGGGCGGGATTTGCATCACTTGCGTCACCTGTGAGCATCTACAGACCCGGTTCTCTCGGTATCCGCGTCCCACTGGACTCCGGGCAGCGCCGGCCCTGGGCCTGCCCTGTCAGCCAGCGAGCGTCACCCCAACGCCCTGCAGCCACGCACGCAGCACCAGCTCCTCAAGGGGAGGCCGGGCCCGCGTGGTGGGCAAGCTCCTCACTGCCACCGGACACGTGTGGGAGCCCCGCAGGCAACGCGCACACGCAGGCACACACACGGTGCAGACTCACCCGTAACACACAAGCGCGCTCACACCACACGCCACACAGGCACGCGCCGCGCTGTCTACTGGGGGCTCTGCAGCCACCGTGCCCCGGGCCAGCACCACAGGAGGTGGACGCGGGGGCTTCCCGGGCGGCCCTCACCTTCAGGTTGCCCTTGGTGGTGAACGCTCTCCCACAGATGGCGCAGCCGAAGGGCTTCTCCCCGGTGTGGGTGCGCTCGTGGATCTGCAGGGCGCTGGCCGAAGAGAAGGTCTTCCCGCACGACTGGCAGTTGTGCTGCTTGGGCGTTCGGCGCGGCGGGGGGGCCAGCATGGGCGCGAGGCCGGGGCTCACCACCGTCGGGGGCCCAGCGGGCGCCTGGATGGGAGCCGGCAGCGGCGGGCCCTCGGCCAACGGGCCGGCCTTGCTGTGCCCGTTCACTTCCGTTTTGATCGAGGCGGGCGCGGAGCCGGGACCCAGGCTCGGGGTGCCCTGGCCGGGACCTAGAGCAAAGCTGGGGTCAAGCAACTGGGGAAGCGGCTCGCGCAACCTGTGGGTCAGCAGGTGCTGCTTTAAGTTACCCAGGGTCGAGCAGCCGCGCCCGCAGGCCGCGCAGACGAACGGCCGCTCCTTGGTGTGCCTGCGGAGGTGGATCTCCAGCGCGCTCCTGCAAGCAAAAGGCTTCGCACAGACACGACACGCAGTGCTCGCACACTTACCCCGATCTCGGCTCAGGAACAGCAGGCTACAGGGGGCCTCCTCCTTGATGGCCGGCCGGCCGGGGTGGGGGGCCGTCAGGTCCAGCGCCCCTCCGTTCTCGGGCCCGGGGGGCGGGCTGTCCTGCCTCTCCGTCTTCAGTGGCGTCTCCGGCGGCTCCTCCTGGGTGCCGAGGCCCGGAGACTTGGAAGGCAGGCTCTCGCTGTTACTGTTCCCGGGCGACAGGGCCTGCAAGGAGGATGACTCGGACAGGGCCGGGCTGCCTGCGCTCCGGCTCTCCAGGTCGCCAACAGCTGACGAGGAGTCGTTGCTCAGACGGTCGCTCTCCCCGGACCCGTTCTCCAGGGACTTGAGGGCGGTCATCTGGGGGCAACTCATGACCGAGTCCATCATCTTCATCTGGTTCTCCAGGGCGGCGATGCTGGAGATGACGGACGGCGGCGAGGGCGGGCAGGAGCTTGAGAAGGCCAGCAGCGGCTTGGATGGGTCGCCAGCCGTGTCCTTCGGCTCGGCGTCCTCCTCCAGGGAGTTCTCATCCATGTCATCGTCGTAGCCGCTCAGGGCGTCCGCGGCCTTCTCGTCGTAGGGCGGCTCGGCGTCCATGGCGTCCTGGAAGCCCTCGGGCAGCGGCGTGTTGGGGATCTGCCCCCCCATGTGCATGCGAATGTGCTGCTGCAGGACCACGGCGTTGGTGAACCTCTTCTGGCAGATGGGGCAGGAGTGCTGCGCGCGCAGGGGCGGCTCGGCGCGGTGGACCCCGAAGTGCGTCTTTAGGTTGCCCTTGGTGGTGAAGGCGCGCCCGCAGAGCTTGCACTTGAAGGGCCGCTCGCCCGTGTGCGTCCTGTAGTGCATCTTCAGGGCGCTCTGGCAGCTCAGCACGCGGTGGCAGATGGCGCACTGGTTGGGGTCCGTCACCTTCTTGTCGATGTTCTCCACCAGCTGCTGCAGCTTGGAGGTTTCGGACGTTTGCATAGAGTCAAGCAGCCCTCCGAAGGGAAACTTGGCCTTGAACGGCTCGGCGCCGGCCGGGAGCACCGGGCTGCAGAGGCGGGGGGATAGGCTGCTGTCCGCGAGGGCGGACGCGGCAGAGACCTGCCCAGTGGCGGGGACGTCCCCCGCCCTGGTGTTTGTGCAAGGCAGGCTCACGGGCTCGGTCTTGGGCAGGGAAGACCCGCCGGGTGCCGGCTGCGGGGACTCGGCGGTCACCACCTCGGAGCTGGTCAGGCCTGGGGACAGAGAGGGGCACTCGCTGGACGCCGGCGAGGGCCGCTGCGGGGAGCGGCTGGCGGGGGGGAGGCTGGGGGAGTCGGCATAGCTGCCGAGGCTGACGCCGGGGAGGGTAGGTGGGAGCTGCAGCCCGACCGACGTGGGCGCCGTGGGCAGCACAGGCTTGCTGTCCAGCCAGGCGGTGGCCGGCTTCTCCGGGGGCAGTGACATCCCGTAGGGGATGCCGGAGCAGGTGGGCACGGTGTCCAGGTACTCGGGGACGGGGTAGGGGTTCATCTGGATGTGGGGGTACTTTTCCTT
>NW_006775534.1:1009887-1014058 GCF_000442215.2 Lipotes vexillifer
AAATGAAAAGCCTCTAATACGTCATGTGTGCAATTGAAATTTGGGGTGCGTGTTTTAAGAATGTTTTCAAACAACAACAAGCACTTCAACTGAATTGGTTGGTAGGGGAGAACCAAAACGAGCCCGTTTCACTAGGGACACAGCTCTTTAGAAGCAGCAAGACTGCAGTTGAGTCCAGAGTGAAAGCAGCGGCCTTCTGCCACATTCAGGAGAGCGAGATGCAAAATAAGTTGTCATCACTTGCTTCGATGGCAGTTCTCGTTACAGTGATTACGTGCATCATGTTACAGTATAGATGTGCTCATCTGGAAGCATTTATCTTTAAAAAAGTGCTTTCTATGTAACTAGAAAACCCATATAGGAGAGATGTGACAGCAGCTCCAAATTTTATCATGCAACTGCTAAAGCCCTTAATCCTGCCATTGCTTTAAGCCAGTATTATGCCGGACTCAAATGTATCCAACTACCTTTCAATTAAATTTACATTTGTAACTGGCTTTTGCATTCTAAAAATAGAAGTTATTATATCCATTGATTGACATGGCTTAAAAATTTTTGTTTCAAGGTAAAACCACGTCAATGAGCCACTGTAACAACAGTACAAGGTTTGAGAAATTTATTTCCAATGCAATGGGAAAATTCTTTTTTCCTTAAAGGGGAAACTGAAAAACAAGCACTGTTAACATTATCGTTAATGGCGAAATAATTTACTTTTTGCATACTGGCTGCTCAATAACTAAGAGACTTCAAACTGTAAATAGGCAGGGGCTTACAGTGCACCAGGGTTCTCCTAGAACTAGTGAAGAAAAACGCCAACCAATGCACCCAGTCACAGAACTTCACCAAGAGTCTTCCCTTCTTGGTTAACAGGAATATTTGGTTGAGGTTTACTTTCTGAAAGTGCCACACAGTTTTGCCGTATTCGCTGGCTATCAATGCGGAATAAGATGTATTGGAAAGAACTCTCTACTTTGCTAACACCGAGGATGTACCAGCCGTGGCTGTGAGCCGGGTGTCTGTACATAACGCCGAGTCTGTCTTCCCGAACGCAGTCAGGAGGAGCGAAAAGCACAGAGGCTAAAAGAGGAAGCTATTTCAGGTGGAGAGGAAATGTGCAATTAGTTTCTACAGCTATCCCCACACTTGCTATTTATACCTGAGATTTCCAGGGTTTCTAAGCCTCACCGTTCAAACGTTCTTGAGTAAGTGTGCCACCTCTTGGGGCTGCAGGAGGGGGAAAGGGTGCCACCGCCTTTCAGACAGGCCTCCAACCAAAAATCAGCTTCAACAGCAGTCTTAAAATGACATGATTTTTTTTCCTTCTCACTGATAAAAAATGCAGAAAACGTTTAGCAAAAATGTCCCTATTCTTAGGATAACTTTGGGTGTGAAAGGATCCCCTTCCCATTTCTCTCTCAGCTCCGATTCCTGGTCTGCTATACAATACACAAGGATCATGTTATACAAGGATCATGTCTTCGCTGCCTGCAAAAGCGTATGTGGCCTTCCAAATAAAAGCGACGTGGCAGAAGATGGACAGAATGTTTACACTCACGATGATCTTTTAAAGCCACGAGTTAAAAGCATGCCTGTAACATAGATAAGAATATTTGAGACAAGATGCTTTCTTTAAAAAATTCAAACTGAAGTTCTCAGCAAGGCTTTCTTATTCTCTCCTTCCAGGAGGCTAGGCCTTGTAAATAAGTAACCGAATTACAAAGAGTAGTAAACAGGTGTTTGATAATTTTGCTGATCAAGCTCAAACTCTCACCTTTATTCTGCCACCCTTTTGCTACGCATTTTAAATCCCTTACAATTAACGAAAAGAGAAGCAAACTTTCCTTACCGGGAAAAGGAATGTGAACTTCTCCACTTTAATCAGTAACTTGAAAATGCCACGTGGGTCTCTAGGAAAGGAAACCTTACTTTCTCCTGTGCCTTTTCCATCCCTTAAAAATCTAGGAAGCATTTTTCAAGTTTTCCCAAATTCCTAGGAGACACTCTTTTCTTGCAAATTAATTCTTTTTAACTCCTTATGATAGCTTTGAATCCCATAAAGAAAGATGAATTATCACATACTGAGCCCAAGCTGTGAAACAGGAGGAGACAAATAGAGACCCCTACTGTGTTTAACAATGTAGAAGAAATTCCAGACGCAACAGAAAAATTTTGTCCTTTTCCTAGACCTCCAAGCGTGTGAGCTCGGAGCGGAACAGCGGAGGGCGCTCGTGCCTCGCCCAAGCCGCACTGACCCGCAGGCCGCTTCCGCCGACTCAGCGGCCCACGCCTCAGATTTGTTAAGTAAGGACCACCTGTGGCACAGGCGCCAAACGTCTTCTGTTTAAAACATTTGCGGTTTTTCATCTGTGGGGTGATGCACCAGGGAGGGGAAACACTGTTTCCTTTATGGACGCACGCAGATGGAAAGCGGCCACAACGTTCACTTGTTTTAACTATCTGCTGCATCAAATAATAAGATGTTTGTTACACTTTAAGGTTGCACAATAGTTCTTTCACTCACACGTTACGCTGTCATCTCGCTTACGACGAATACACGGGTATCACTGTGCCTCACCGAGAACGCCCAAACCTGGAATACGGCGGCAAATGCAAACAATTTCCATCAAAGCTCGGGGAGGGGGAAAAACAAGGTCTGTGCAGGGTCACCTTCGGTTCAGAGGCGGAGGTTTAAACTCACACATGAAATTAAACGTGCTGCTCCACGACACCCCTCTGCGGAAGCGCCTACGGGCCTCGACACGTCACTTTTCAAATCCACTGCGCATAAAAATACATAAATAAGCAAAGGCACTTAGACGTATGAACACCTGGGTCTAAACAGCCCCAGAGCAGCAGGAACTACACGGTGCCCGGGAACAAGGCGCCGATCAACTGTAACCCTCGGACTGCTTGCACTCGGGGTTAGGTCATTAAATCATTTCCATGATTTGTCATCACCTCACCGCGCTGTTCCATTTCTACGGGCGAAGTTTACACACATGCGAAAAATCATCCAGGAAAAGCCCTGCCCTGGGGGGTTGAAGCTAGTGGCTCTGCATGTGCAGAGCCCTAAGTCAATTACCAAACGGTGCTGTGAAGAGGGCACTCTGGAAAAGAGGACCGAGAGTGCCGGCGAATTAAGACCAAGTGCCACGGCACCTGCAGGGTTAATTAAACAGTTCAAGATGTAACAGCCACACAAAAGAAAACGGTTCTCTCTCCCTCTCTGAGCACTATAAACACTTGTGCTGAGCTAGATGGGCATTTGATAAACCGAGCAGCACAGAGCAAACTCGTGGGTCCCCAGCCCGCACTCAGAGCCAGTGTTAACACTTAACAGAACACTGGTGAGTCCTGTTGCCAAGGTCAACAGCACAGATGCACTCACTGTATTATGAGCTTGACATCTAGTGGCCACCCCTGGCAGGGCAAAGCACGCAAAGGTTAAATCAGCAGGTCTGTCGCAGCAGCACCCCGAACCACCCACCTTCGCGGAGACGGGTGGGAAGCTGCCAGCCCTCTGCACGCCCTCCTTCCCACAGACTCCAGGCCACCAAGGCTGGACGCTGTGTGGGCCCCAAGGCTTCCCGGGAATTAGGAGGGGAGGGGTCCCCGATGGCTGGCATAACGAATCTGGGATGACTGGAAGACAGGCCCACGGAGGGCACCGCGGAGTTGGACGCCACCCTGGCAGCCTCAGGTCTCTTTGGTGGGCAATGGTTCGGCCCAGAGAACTCTTGCCTTCAACAAACAGATCAAATCCTAATCTCTAACATAAATAGAGCCCATTACATTATTTTATTATTTCAATTAATATCTCACTCTCTGTGATATGACTTGCCTTATTTGCTTGGGAATCACACAGTTAACTGCAGTTTAGGCCATAAAGGTGTTCAATTTAACAAGAGAAAAAATCTAAGGACCGGGCTCTTTTTTTCAAATGTAAAAGTTTATGTAAGGTAAGAGTAAAACATTCAATTTTTACACAGACTTGACTTATGCCTGATTTCATATGAAGTGTGTGGCAACTTCACATATGCTGTAATTACAAACCTGTCCCACCAGTGGTAGAATTAACCCTCATCTTCACGAGACTAAGATATGCTGTTCGTATCCTAGCAACTGGCCAAGAAATCATGAAGGAAAATGAAAACTAACAAAACCTCTTCCG
>NW_006775534.1:1014068-1014396 GCF_000442215.2 Lipotes vexillifer
ATTTTAAAATTATCCTTCTTGAAACTATTTGCAGCACTGAAGGATGGGGCGTGACCTCATTGACAGTTAAGAAGGTTTTTATTTCATGTAAATAAAATACTTACATTTAAGAATGCTAGATTCTAACTGGTGGTCAGTACACAGAACGGAAACCTTGGCTGTACCTTTGCTGAATTCCCCCGCAAAGAAAATGCTCTTGGAGCTATCTTGGGGTGAATGGTAAAGCCTCTTAGAGATTGTACTTGAAAATGAAATCTGACCCACTTTGGCCTGCTTTTGCCATCATCTTGTACACAAAACATAATCAGCTTGGTAAGTAATTCCTGCT
>NW_006775534.1:1014406-1025800 GCF_000442215.2 Lipotes vexillifer
CATACCCTCTTCATTCTCTGGCTCTAAACAGATCAAAAAATATTGCATTATGAGTAGACCGTGGAAGTTTAAATGTGCCTAAAAAAAAAAAATCCCTTAACTGTAACATAATCAGCTCTTTATCTGTAAGGCGGGAATTAATTGGCATGCTTCTTACTGGCCACCAAATTATGCATTTTTAAATAGGTTAGGACTTTCAATGTCACTTAAAGAAATAAATGTTCGCAAATTCTGCCTTTCCTTTCCCTCCCTGCTTAACTTACTCCTTACCTTTCACGTTTCAGAAAAAGCAGTCTGCCTAGGGATGTCAGAAAGTGGCTTCTGTATTGTTTCCTTTTGGAATGCTGAATTGGAAGTGAGTGAGTGCCCGGAGCTCTGAAGGCAAACCACGCACAGACAGATGAAAGAGAAAAGATCTCCCCACCCAGGGCTGGGCGCCTTCCTCCCCTTCATTCAAACACGGCCTACGAACACCACTGGTAAAGTCTTAAATCACAGGATCATTTCAAAGGATTTTTAAGATAGCCACGCAACTGTGAGTTGGCAGAAAATAAAAACAAACAAAATACAGGATGGCAAACTGCTTTAAATTATAACATCCTTTTGTTTCTCCTTAAATACATATTTTCCTTCTAAGGACAGTAAAATGTATCCTTCCTAAGCTGTATTTTATCCAGTGAAGGACAGCAACAAACACCTTTTAAAGCTCTTAGTAGGAGTGTAAGTGTTGTTCCGTCATTAGAAGTTTTAATTAATTTTTCTTAGAACAAAAATATTCAGCTGGCTCAAAAGATTTCATTATTGTGGCATACATTTAATTAACTGAATCCTAAAGCTGCATCCCATTTATTTCTAAATTTTCAGAAACAGGAATGAAACAATTTGCAATTTTAAAAGACAGTACCTAGGGGGAATGTAAGTTTAGTCCCAGTCATCCTTAAAACACATTTTGACAACAGGATAACTTTAGAACTTAACATAAATCTTTATCACTTTTTCTCATTCTACATATGTCATCATATTTCATTCCTGCAATAAGGTTTGGAGAGCACTGAAGCATTTTTGGACAGCTATCTTTTCACTGCTTGCCTAAAAACCAAAGGCTGAAAGATAATAGTCATAATTTCTTTTTTTTTAAAAAAGAAATAAAGTCTTTTACTGTAAATTAATGTGACTGCCTCCCCCCCATATTATACTAAAATTTTTGCATAGAATATTTGTGTTTCATATCATTTTCAAGAACCTTCAATTTTATTGCGGGCATCTACTGCTTTAATTAACATGTAACATCGAAAGGAATACAAAGGAATTATTTACTTCGTTTCTAAAACACTGTAAACTAACTTAGCTCACTTATAACTTCATGCATAGTCTGTTTATTTCCACTGCATTTAACAAAATATAATTTTGAGAATATCTGATTCACGTTGGAGTAATTTAGTTTTCACAACCATTTATCTTAAAAAAATATATTTTACTTAGTTCTCCTGATGACGGTCAGTACAATAGAGCAATGTATACGTGAACATGCCTTAAGTGAAGAGAGAACAGACTATCTTTTATGCTCCATGAACAATCAGCTTCAGAATAATTAAATCAGAAAGAACTATTTTTTAAACAGTTTGCCCGAACAATCGAGGGAACACACTACTTTGACTAAGGCTCAGCCCCAGACAGGCTATTTTTGGCCTGTTGCAAAATATGATCAGGAACTGTGGCAATATCTTGATTACAACTCTGAATGATTGTGAAAAACACAGCCTGACAGAAACTTTAATCCCACGGTGGGTAAAAAAAAAAAAACCTGAATATGTTTCACCCCTAAATAAATTCAGTAACAACAAGGGGAAT
Source organism: Lipotes vexillifer (assembly GCF_000442215.2). Taxonomy (NCBI): domain Eukaryota; kingdom Metazoa; phylum Chordata; class Mammalia; order Artiodactyla; family Lipotidae; genus Lipotes; species Lipotes vexillifer. The sequence goes on from NW_006775534.1 coordinate 1,016,258, forward strand.
TCAAAAGAGAACTTGTGAATAATTTACTCCATCTTAGGTTTTCAAATAAGGGCTCTGGACCCCTCCACACGCTTACACTAGGAGGTTCACCACGCTCTCATTTCTGAAGTGAAATTAAAAATGAATAGCAGTGCCTCAGCTTGTTAATTGTTAAATACAAGGGGTTTTACTCTATTAATTAAAATATGCTTTAATAAAAGGAGACATTGCACATTTTGATAACGACCCTACAAAGCTGAGAAGTATTTACATTGTTGCATTTTGGGGCGGCTGTGAAAGCCGATTTTAAGCTATTCAGGAGCCACAATAATAAAGCTTTAAAATTCCTCACTGGGATGCAATGTAGTTCTTTTGAAGGAAAGACTGTCTTTCTCATTCGGCAGAAATAAATCCATTCATTTGACCATGTAGTCATTGAGGGCAATAGAAAACAAACCAAGTGTGAGAAATTCTATGTGATGAAGTAAACAAAACCAAAAAAAAATCCATTTCCATGACAAAAAGATTCTTTGTCCTTAATCTACCCACCATATGCAAGCGTTTCTTTTTAGCATATCTCCCGTTCTAATCTTGGGTGACCAGGCGACACAGATAAGACTCCCTTACCTCCGCTGCGACAAAAAGACCCTCACGAGTTCTCAAATTTTGTTTAGTTCCTGAATCCCCAGGCGCGTAAGAAGTCTTTACTCCCGTTCTCCATTCCGATGCGGACGTATACACCGGCTTTTGCAAACTTTACGACACCGCACGCTAAACTCTTCAACTGTTTATTTTCTGCAGGCTAATTCTCAAAGCGAAAAGACGCGTATCTGCTCTAAACCACTTAGAATAGGTTAATCCAAAAAGTTGGCCGGCCTATTTTGTAGGGAACAAACTACTCGATGCCCGGGCTCCGGGGCAGTGGAGGGTCGCCCTGCTTCCCGCGATCGCGCCGCGGCCGCCCCTCCCGCCCCCTGGGGACCCACCGGCAGCGGGAGGCCGGAGGGGCCGGGGCCCTAACTTCCCGGGCTGGGGCGCGGCCACGGCCAGCCGGCTCCTCGCCGGGCGCTAACTTTCGTGGCTCCTACCTTCCCTCCTGGATGGGCAGGAAGTTCCTACCCGCCAGCTGGCTGCAGAGTTGCCCGCGGCGCCTCCAAAAGAACAGGAAGAGGCCCCAGAAAACCGAGAGGCACCAGAAACGTGCCGGGGTCCTACCGCGTGCAAGGACCACCCCCCCGCGCCGCTGCGCAGCTCACCCCGGGGTTAATTCCCAAGGCGGCCATTAGGAAAGGCCAGGCGACACCGACTTCCTACTCTCCTCGGAATGGGATCACTGGTTTGTCGGCTCGCCCAGACCTCGCGTGCTCCGCGGCCCTCGGGCACACGGGGCGGCCGCTGGCCAGCCGGGGTCAGGGCGGCGGACCCGCTCCGAGCGCGCAGCGGCCAGAGCGCCGGGCGCCTAACAAAGCTGTCCCGGCAGCGGCCTCCCCGGCCCGCGTCCGGTGGTGGGTGAGCCCCGGACGCGTCCCCGCCGCCGCGACCGCCCTGGGGACGCCGCGATCGCCGAGGCCGGCCCCAGCGTCCGGGCGCGGGGAGCCCGAGAGGCGGCGCGGAGGCGGCGGGCGCGGCCCCTCCCGCCAGCGCCCGGCTCAGCCCGCCGGCCTCCGCCGGGCAGCGCGGACTCCGAGCGGTCCCAGAGCCGTGGCGCCTCCGTGCGCAGCTCAACTCCGGGCGGCCGAGCCAAGTTTACTTCTCCCGCACTCCCGCGCCGCGCGCTCCGGTGGAGGACCGGGTCCCCGGGCAGGCCCGCCCGGGCCGAGCGCCGCGCGGCAGACACTGGCTCGCAGGAGCCGGGGAACTTCCCCGGTGCGCGGCGCCCGCCGCCCGCGCTCCCCCCAGGCCCCCGGGCGCCGCCGCGGTCCGCGGGCCCTCACCGTGCTCGGGAGCCCCGTCCGGCGGCGGCAGCTCCTCGTCCGACTTGAGGTGCTGGGGCTTGGCCTGCTTGCGCCGAGACATGCTGCTAGCGGCGCGCGGGCCCCGCGCGGGGAAGCGGCATCAGCGCGGCGGCCAGCGGGGACGGCGCGGGGCGGCCGGGCGGGCGCGGGGCGCGGGGCGCGGGGCGCGGGCGGCGGCGGCGGCGGCGGCGGCTGCGCGGGCCGCGCATGGGGCTGAGCAATTAGGCTAGTGAATAATGCATGGCCATTAGCTGAGGGCCGCGCCGATTGGCCGGCCTCCAGCGGACTCGGGCGGCCTATGCAAATGAGGCCGCGCTCGCAATTAGCGGCCGCGCGGCGAGGAGGGGCCGGCGCCTGCGGGACCCGGGCGCGCGGCCGGCGCCGCCTCACATCGCGGGCTCCGCGCTCCTCGGCCCCGGTGCGGCCCGGCGGGCCGGGAGCGGCGCGGGCCGCGGCGGCCGCCTGGCCCCGGACACAGGCAGCAAACTTTGGCGGCGTCCGCGCGGCGCCTCTCCGGCGGCGCGCCGGGCTCGCCCCTTTATAGAGTGTCTGCGCCGCCGCCCGCGCCCCGCGCCGCGCCCCCCCCCGCCACCGCCCGCCGCCCCTCCCGGAGCGGGCACCCCTCCCCTCGTCCTCCCTCCCCTCCGCTCCCACCCCCGTCTCCCCGCCGCCCCCCCGGGCCCCTTGACTCCTGAGCGCCCGCCCCGCCCGCCGCCGCCACCGCGGCCGCCTCGGCCCTTCGGCCGCCCGCTGGGCCTCCCCGCCGCCAGCGGCTCCTTAAATCCAGGGGAAGGGAGGGGATGACAGGGCTCCGGTGTCCCCCCCCCACCAGTTCCTGGGGCGTGCAGTCCTGCGGCGCCTGTGGCGTGGGCAGGGGGCGCAGGGAGCCCCGAGACCGCGTTACTGAAAGTTCCAAGTCCACAAAAGTCCCGCGCGCGGCCCCCCGTGTTCTAGGACTGTCGGGGCGATGTGGGGGGAGGGCAGGTGAGGGGGAGCGCACATTCGGACCGGCCCAGCATCCCCGGGCAGCCGGCTCCGCGCGCTTCCCGCACGCGCACCCACGCTTCGCGGGTTGTCAGGCACGCGCCCTCGCCCCCGCGCGCGCACCCCACCGCAGCCGTGCACACGCGCCCTCGCCCACTCCTGCGCGCTCATTCCCGCGCGTGTGCTCCATCGCAAGCGGCTGCTGGGATGTGCTCCAGGCCCCGTCGCCGCAGAGCCTGCGCCTGTGCCCCCGCCCCAGCGTGTCTTTTTTCATTTCCTAAATTTATTATTTTTGTCCTCACAAGTGGCCCTGTTTGGTACGAAGCTTTGGCACAGTGGCCTCCCGGCGCTTCCCCCAGGGTCGCGTGCTGGCGGGGAACAGCCGGCGAGCACACAGCCCCGGACGCCCAGACGGCTGCGATCTCCCTGCGTGGCTGGGCGCGGGGCTCTGACTAGTGGGGACCCCCCGCCCCGGCTGGACCCCGGCCCTGCGCCGCTCGCCCGGCTCACCAAAGGCTGCTTTTCCGTTCTTGAATCTTCCCGCTACCCAGCCGCGGTTCTCCCGCGCGCCTCTAATTGTGTAAGTTTCACGAAGCAACAGCTTTGGGCTCCAGGAAAAGCGCAGGAAAATCATACAGAGGAAGGGAAGTGCACAGGTTGGAATCATCTCCAAAGAGACCCCGCCGCCACTTTTGCCACCCTCCTCCCAACCAATCCCTGAAGGTCGGTTTTGTTTTGCTGTTTGGTGGCAGGCGTATTCACTTAGGAAATTTTGTTTTTGAAAAGAAAAAAATGACATCTGAAAGATGTTCGAAATCTAGAGTTACCCCCCCCCTCCCTCACACACACACACACACACACCACGGTAGCGCTTTTATAGTTAAGCTGTGGGGAGAAAGGTCTGTATCGCTAGTGCGCTGTCAACTTTGGCAAATGCTGCAAGCATTTTGGGGACGCTCTCGCATCCGGCGCAGAGGCGCTCGGCAGTGAAAAGTTTGCAGCCAGGGATTTGGGGCGAGCGGGCCAGGAACTCTCCTGGAAAAAGAGTGGCAAAGGGAAGAGGAAGGGACGTGTGTTGGTGGGGGAGGGCGGTGGTAGAGAGTGGAAGCTTCTTGCAGAATTTACAGGACGGACAAGAGTTGGGGGAAGTTGCAGCGCCGCAGCAGAGAGGTAGATGTCTGCTTCCCAGCAGAGAAAGAACACAAAACGATCGTCGGTGCGTCGGGTTAAAGGTGCACTGCCTGCTGTGACCTGCTTAATTCTCTCTTTTTTCCCTCTTTTTACAAAAATCGACCCTTTGTGGAAAAGAAGCAAACGTAGGTTCCCGCGGCGTCCGAAGTCCCTCAGAGGAAGCCCGAGCCCGGCTCCCCGGCAGCCTCCTGGCCCGGTGTCACCGACTCCTCCTCTTTGGGCCGCTTTGCACGCACCGGCCCCACCTTTTTTGTTCCTAAAGCCATTCGTCCGCCCCTCCCAGCCCCCCACTCTCTCTCCGACACACTGGCACGATTTCCTTAGGGCTTTCCCGGACTCGTGAACGACACTGCTTAATTCCGTCGACTTGCTCTGCATTTTCTACGGTGTGCGGCCCTGGGGAGGATCTTAAGTCCCTCCAGCGAAGGCGAAAGTGAGACCCCGGCCCTTTATCTGTAAGAAGCGAGCCGTCAGATTGCAGAGGTGTCGCGCCCGCCCGCGCTGCGCGTTGTAAGTGCGGAGACACAGCAGGCTGGGCTCGGCGCTGCGGTGAACGCAGTGGTTCCCCCAAAGTGAGCGGCCGCGGAGCAGGACACGGAGCTCGCGGTCTGACCGGCCCGGCGTGGGGTGCGGTCCCCGCCCAGGGCGCGCGCGGTGGGGTCGCCTGGCCGAAGGTGCGGGCTCCACCTCGGCCCCCGCGCTCTCCACGCTGGGATTTCGTTGAGAAGATGGAGCAAAGACTTGGACGAAAGAGCCAGGGAGGCTGTGAAAGGGGCACTTACACAAATTCTCCGCCACTGCCAGAATGGTGCGGATCGGTAAATTGTGTGGCGCACCTTTTAAAAAATTGATTCGGGTGTTCAAGATCAATAAAATTAAAAAAATAAAAGTAGAGGCCGAAAATAAAAGGCGAGTTACCTTCTGAGTTACCTGTTCTCCCTTCCTCACCTCCCTCCACTAAGGTCTGAAACTTTAATTGTTTTTATTTACCGCAGCAAGTTTTAATGAAAGCATAGGCGTCTAAAGTTTGAGTCCCAGCAATAGGTTTATCGCCAGGCGACAACGTGTCAAGCAGAATATCTTCACAGATGAGGTACAGGATGTGTCCTCCAGTCACGCCCAGACTGGAGGACCCCCGGAGCTGTGCATCAGAGGCGCAGACACCGAGTCGCGCTGGTGACACACAAGTCCCTACCGTCACATGACCACTGTCTATTAAAATATTGTGATACCTAAACACGCTTGCAAAAACAAAAGTTGCTTTTCTTCCCTATAATTAAATCTAATTTGTTAATTGTCTTTCCTCTTGCAATGTTGTTTTCATCTTAGGAGGCGACACGTTATTATTTTGTCTACTTAATAATATTATTTACAAATTAATACTGTATCTTACATTTGTGGAACGTATAATTAGGTGTTTGATTAATTTGTATCATTTATTCAGGTAGAACAGAAAGCCTATCTGCAAGATTGATTTGACAAGGGAATGTTGGAGAGTTGCTTCTGTTTTAATGTCCCAGTTTACTGAAGCTACTGGCTTTCCATCCACAAAAGACAGTTTTGCATAAGGTGCATTTGGCACTTTATTTACAACGTGCTTATTTCCCCAGCTACTTTATACAAAGAGAGTATTCAAATGTTAGAGCTTTATTTTCTCTTTTCATTCTTTTTTCCCTCCCAAATCAAAGTTCCTTTCTTTTTCTCCCTGGCCTTCTCTCCCCTGTCTCTGGTTCCTCCCCCACCCCAACTTTTGTTTTAGGTCCTTAGCATTAAATCCAGCTTGATTCTGTGTCTTTAATGCTGTGACAAGTGAGTGCTAATTGGTTCTCACTTGAGCAAAGATATTACCATACTAATATTATTATTGGTAAGAAGAGGTAATTGATAACACCACCTGCCACTCTGGGGCAATCATGATGATAAATGTTTCCATCAACAGGAAATCTGTGCTTGGTGTACCACAGCCCAACGCAAACAGCATGTCAAGTGCCAATTATAAAGATGTTGCTTTTCTATTACATTTGGGCGGGGGCCTGGGCTAGAAAACGTGTAGCCAAAAATTATACGTATGTTTTTTTTTTTTTCTGAGCGTCTTGCTCACCCATTTGAAAATCACTTTCCCCGTAAAAATAAAATGCTCTCCTTAAATAACCCAACATATAGCTAACTGCCGTGCCCACATTGCACACAACTCCCGCTGTCACCCCCTTTGCTTTCAAAGCTGTTGAGATAAATATGTCTAAATATTTTTATAGATAGGTGCCACGTGTGTAATATATAAATCCATCTAGGTCTGTGTGCTCTGAAGCTGTCTTGTATGTTCTTTACGGGTCGGCTTACAACCTCACATGTAGGCATCACAGGCAAACATTCCATGTCTTTTTATGGCACACGCAGGGAAACATCGGCACGGAGCCATTCGTCTTCACACTTAGGGACGCAAAGCCATGTGAAAGTACTTGTGACCACTGAGCCGCGTATGTGGGCTGCATGTGGGCCCGGCTGGGGCACTCCAGCATGTATGATTCCATAAATAATGGCCAGCTAAAACTTTGACTCCCTTGCCCATAGGGAGGCTCAAACGATTATTATTAGCTTGCACTATTAGATGCAGGCCTCAAAAGGCGAAATCAGCTATTGATAATTGCAAGAAGTATACAGCAGCTACTGTATCGATCGGCTTGTCCCTATTCCCCTGGTATGGGAGAGATAAGAAGACTCACTCTTTAGTGCAATATAATTTCTTTTGACCTATCTGCTTGCTACAGACTTATGATGAATAGCCGGACTGGTTAAAGTCCTTTATCACGAAAGTTACCCCTTGATATAATATTGATTCTTTATAACTAGCTCCAAACACAAAAATCAAACTGTCCACTTGACCATCATCATCATCAATATCATCACAAAGCCTCCGGAATAAAGATCAGCGCCAGCCTGAAAACGCTTTCTATAATCTTCCAGCTAATCTTTATTTGCTGATGATGAAAAGAAGGGGGGGAGGGCGGGGACCAGAGGGAGAGTGAGCGGAATGTCATTTGGACGAACACTATATTTATATGTGTACATACATTAGGCCGAGAGCAGGCGGCCTCTGCTCGTGAGAACGCGCGCGGGCGGCGTGACCACCCTCCGCAGGGCTCGGCCTGCCCACCCGCCCTGGGGGAATCGGGGAGCCGGCAGGCCCAGGGGATTGGGGGTGGAGGGAGACAAAAAGGGCTCCGTGCGAGCTGCCTGACGGGAGGCACAGGATGAGACCCTCCGCCTCCTGCTCGCTCGAGATCAATGTCGCGCGTCCTTGGCTCTCGCGCCCGCTGCGCTCCCGGGAGCGCGGGCGGCGAGGGGCGCACGCCGGGTGGGCTCGCCGGCTTGGAGGGGCCGCGCCGCCCCGAGGAGCACATCAAAAGCCGTCCGTCCGGGCAATTCGTGTGCATTTCCCCTATTAACAGCATTTCCTCCCCGCCCGCGCCAGCCCGCCCCGCCCCCCGCGCCAGCCGGCTGCCCGGACGCGGGGACGAGCGGCTCGCGTTCCCCTATTAACAGCATTTCCTCCCCGCCCGCGCCAGCCCGCCCCGCCCCCCGCGCCAGCCGGCTGCCCGGACGCGGGGACGAGCGGCTCGCGAGCGTGCCCGGCGGTGTGCGAGTGCGCGCGTGTCTGCGCGTGGGCGCCCGCGGGGGTCCCCGGGCCAGGGGGCGCCCTTGCACGCCTAGGCTCGGTCTAGGCCGAGTTTCGGGCGCGTGTTGGGAGGAGAGGGCCGTGGGGTGCGGCGGGGACACAGGGGGGACGCGGGCGGAAGCCTCCTGGCACCTTCTCGGGCCGGGCGGCCGCGCCTACAGGCACTCAGTCTCCAGGGCGGCCGTCTTCGGGGCCTTCGCTTCAGTGGGCTCTGAGGGACCCCTGCCCTCGACCCCTAAATGCTTCCCACCCGCGTTTCGGCAGCCCTCAGACATCGCGGGCCAAGTCGGGGCGGGGATGTGAAAAGCGAGGCCAGCCCACCGCATCCTCCCCGGCTCCTAATCCGCGCGGCGGCGGGGCCGGGGCACGGAGGGTCCCCCGTCGTCCGGACGCCACTCACTTTGGAGGACGCGGCCCGTTGTCCCCGTCCGCCGTCGGGCCCACCCGAGGGGCGTCCGGGGCTCCGCGTGGGGTCCCTGCGGTCGCCTGGCACGCCGGGCTGGGGTCTCGCAAGGCGAAGCTGGAGTGCTTGGGCGTCAGGCGCCGCCCCACCCCGGCGCCCGCCCTGGGTGAGACCCCGCGAATTCGGCGCGGGCCGGTGGGGGAGGGGCTCGGGTTCCCGCGCGCGAACACGCGTGAGGCGCCCGCGTCGCCCTCGCTGGAAAGCACAGCCGCTCTCCATAACGTGTTCAAAGACGTTTTAGGAAGGCGGGCACAGCTTTGATGTGACCGTTCCCATCGGTCTTGGCTTCCTCATTATCACAAGTGTCATTTGCTTTGGCTCCAATCTCTGCAAAAGCGCAGAGCTGAAATTCTGCAGAAGCCGGCCTTGCGGAGGGCTCCTCGAGGTCCCCGAGGCGCTGTGCTGGCGACGAAGGCCACTCAGCGCCAGTGCGGGTCCGCTCCCGTTCCGGGGTGGTCGTCCGCGCTGTGATCGGACGCACCGGGCCTTTCACGGAACGGACCCATTCAGGCCGTCCCGGAAGGTCAGGCATCGGGGAGAGGAACAATTAGAGTCAGCCCACATTCTGAAAACCATCAACAGCAAGAGAAAACCGACCTGGTAGCAGAACGGTCTCCCACTCAAACCGTGCAGTAGGATTGATGAGCTAAATAAATGAGCAGGTTTGTCCAGATACGTGGGCCCCCTCCTTGCTAATGACTGTGCTTGGCCTGTGTGGATGCAGCCAAGGCACCGGGTGTTTCTCTCGGCCTTCCTGACCCGTGTTTGGAAAGGACCGACCTTCTGCTCTTACAGGTGCCCGGGGAGCCCTCAGATCTGCACATCTCTGCTTCTCCCTCTGCACTGCTGGCCACTGCTGGCAAGTTTTGCCTAATAATGTATTCTGCATCTTGAGCCGTATATGTCTGATTCATCCAGATTTTCTCTTTGAAATCAGACATGGGAGGAGTGATGCAGAGGTTCCTCCATCAAAGGATATGCTCCCTGCCCTTCCATGGAGGGAGACACTGTACCCCAAAGACACTGATTTTCTTGGAATCAGAAAGTTAAGGAAAAAGGAATCTTTTATAAAAATTTTAATCAGTGTGCAGAAAGTGGATTTTCCGAAAGGCTGGAGATGTTTGCATGCTGTGTGTGTGTGTGCTCTTTAAGAAAACCTACTGAATTAGAATTCATAAAATAGGAAGCTGGGGCTTCCCTGGTGGCGCAGCGGTTGAGAGTCCCCCTGCCCATGCAGGGGACACGGGTTCGGGCCCCGGGCCGGGAAGATCCCACACGCCGCAGAGCAGCCGGGC
>NW_006775534.1:1025925-1063641 GCF_000442215.2 Lipotes vexillifer
CTGCGCGTCCAGAGCCTGTGCTCCGCAACGGGAGAGGCCACAACAGTGAGAGGCCCGTGTACTGCAAAAAAAAAAAAAAAAAAAAAGTTGAAGGGGCCATTACTCACTCAGCAAAGGGTTCTTCACTTTTCTGGGTGTATAACTGCAGATTTCTCTAAAGTAGCCAGTGGGGCAGTATATGGTGAAGGAGCCAGCATGCACAGTGACACACCAATTTCATAAAACTAGGCTCACCTACATCCCTGGCAGAAATGGAGTGGCTCTTCGGGACCGAGGATGTTTTCCTTTGAATCCTCCAGGGAGATGCTGCAGCCTGCAGTCTGTCCACTGCAGAAACCCACGAGGACTGGGCAGCTCTGCTCCCCACGCCCTCGGTCCCGGGCCGGCGGCAGGTCTGTCTTGGACCGCGATGACCTTGGGCCTGGTCAGAGCTGATGAGGTAAAGGCATCCTCAGAGGCTGAAAGAGAAAATGACCGGCTGGAAGAGGGGGTCTAGGCATGCGAGGAAAGCCAACAACAATAAAGGCAGTAATGACAGTTATGCCAAAGAGAGAACGCTTGTTTACATGTTGGAGCCACTATGACCGCAAAAGGAGAGTGGGAGAGAAACCCCAGAAACCAGCGTGGGAGGGGCTGTGGCCCCGCCAGAGGAGGGTGGGGTAGGAGGGAGGCCGAGAGACCAGCATGGATGAGGAAGAAGAGAGAGGGGGAGGAGGTGACGGAGCCGTGGCCCCGGGCCCCAGAGAGCCTGAAGGGAGGGCGCACATCAGCACCCTGTGCCCTGTACCATGATGGGAGGACCACCCTTGTCTCCACCACCGATGCGTCCACACCACAGAGATGCTCTAGTGAGAGCTGGTCTACGTCACCTGAGCTCAGCACCCACACCCCCGGCCCCAGCTTCTGTCTTTAGCTGAGTCCCACGTCCTCTGTTAGAAAGAAGGTCCACGGAATTTGTGAAAGTGGCTCTGAAAGTACTTGGTAAACAGAATGACTATGGGGGCCGTTTATTTGTTTTGGTGAATTTGAGAAAAAGAAATCATACTTGCTCTCATGTCCAGAGCACAGGTCTCATCTCATTTTCTCCAGTTGTCTCTCTTCTATGAACCCTGAAGATTACAGTCCTTCCCATGCAATTTAACTCTGGTCAGACTTCTTTTTTCTTTTTTGATGTGGGCCATTTTTAAGGTCTTTGTTGAATTTGTTACAATATTGCTTCTGTATTATGTTTTGGTTTTTTGGCCACGAGGCGTGTGGGATCTTAGCTCCCCAACCAGGGATCAAACCCGCACCCCCTGAAGTGGAAGGCTAAGTCTCACGCATGGGACTGCCAGGGGAGTCCCCCAGACTTCATTTTAAATTATTCTCAAATTCATTTCACAGCCGGCTTTTGTGCACCCAGACCAGAAGGCTCTCCATCTTCTCTAGGAGACCTCAGGGCCCTGAGTGCTCCGTTGAGCCCCCATGGCGGGGGTTGCTTGGTGCCAGGGCAGCTGGGAGTGATCTAAGGGGACAGACAGACACACACGCCTTTGGTGAAATTCTTTACCCTGTCTCCTGTTGGGTTTCCCGGGCTAACTCAAGGATGGTTTGCAGTCTGTCCTCTGTTCCCTCTAAACTTCTCTGTTCCTGGGGCACTTGTACTGACCACCTGTGCAGCCAGGCATCCTACAGGAGCTCTCACCTTTATTCTTGAATTTCCTCAATTTCTCCAACTGCTCTGCTTATTAACCCATTTTACAGATGCGTTGATGTAATAGATTCAGGGTGTTAATGCCATGCCCAAGGTCACTTGTTAATGAGTAAAGGAGCCTGTGGTCACTTTGTCTATAATTGCAGACAGTCCTTAGAGAGCACTGAGCGTCCTAATTACGGTGCAGAGCTTCTGCTCCTGCTAATGCATCCTCTCACTGGGCTGACGTTCAGAATTTCCCGCATGGCACCAGAGTTTTCCTTTGCCTCCCTTGCAACAGTGTCAGCCTTCCTAAGCGCGCTGTCTCCCGCCTCAGGGACTCGGAGAGTGTTGCCCTCATCCTTCTGGTCACGGCTGCTGTTTGCTTGGGTTTCTGGGGCAAGGTATGTCTTCTCCTGCAGACGAATTTGCTCAAATGACCTGAGTTCCTGCCGTCCTGCCTTGACCCTCTGCCGCATCAGCCGATTTTACTGTTGGTTCCCACTCACCTTCTCCTCTTTGAACATCTAATGCCCCTGAGATCAGCTCTGCTTGCTTTTTCTTGACTGATTTTTGGAATTAGACTTCTTTGACTGAGGAAGCATTCCACTTTATGGTTCCTCTTTTCTTCGCGTATTTTGTGCAATCATGGACACAGTGAGTAACAAAAGAATATTATATTTTTTTCATGAGTTGTCCCAGACAGTTGTTAAGGAAGATATTAAGGATACTCTGCTCGCCCCGCGACACCCGAGCATCACTACTGTCTCGCCTGGCCGGGTCCTGCTAGCTTCTTTCCCATCTGCTCAGATGCCGCAGTGGGCGGTGGCTGGCCGGCGGGCGCTCGGTCCCCGCATGGCCCGTCTGCACGGGGCACATATCTCCGCAGATAAGGTCGCTTACTCTTCGTCCGCCAGGTTCTGTGCCGGAGGCCTCACATCGTCCCCTTTGACCCTCATACCCTACAGGTGCTCATTGCCGTCCTCATGTCGTGGATGAGGGCCCTGAAGCCACAGGTGTTGGTGTGACTGTCAGGCCACACGGCTACAGCTCCGGGGCCTCTTCCGGCCACACTCAGGCCTCTCCAGACACGGGGCTCCTTTTCTTGTCCTGGACCCTTTCTGGGGTTGTATTTTGAGAAAAGCGGCTCCACTTAAACAAATAAGAGCTTTCCCCTGGTCATCAGAACCTTTTATTTCTTTGCACTAAATCAGAGAGGGTGAACGTCTCAAAGTAAGGGGTGGTGCAGGAGGCAGGAGCGTGGAGGTGGTGGATGTGGGGGACACTTGGAAGCCGGCTCAAAGCTCGGGCCCGGACCTGGGGTCAGGCGCTAAGTACCAGGGGGAGGACCCAGACATGGTGAACCCTCAGCTGCCAGGCCCATCAGAGGCCCCCTGACTGCCTAGGAGGTGGGGCTGGGCTGGGCTGGGCACACGCCACAGGGTCCAACGTTTCCTCATGATCGATGCCTGCTTCGAAGTTATTTTCCTCCCTCCGTTTACAAAGATCTTAATATGCTGCAGGGAGTTTGTGTAAAATGGAAATGCCATCCAGGGCGTCAGGTACGTCTGTGTTTAAGAACTTTCTAGTGGGCGCAGCAGGAAGCGGCATCGTGCTCCTGGGAAGTGACCACACCTCGCGGTGCTGGGGTGAGTGGACCACTAGTGCCTTGGTTTCCTGTAACGTCTCTCGATGACCCTTTCATTCAGGGTCCGACAAGGTGGCAGCACTCATGTCGACCTTTGTTTTTGAATATAGAGGGGCTTTCTTTGGACGACGTGGGTAAATCAGTCTTTTGATGGTCAACAGGTACTTAAATATCCCAAGGTTGTGGTATTTGCTGTTATAACAACGTCTTTGTCACAATCAGGGAAGTGTCTGTTTATAGAGAGGATTAAATTGTGAGAAAAGATAATGAGCTGCCGTGCAGACACAGGGTACAGCTCTGCCCCATGGCGCTTCCTTTGCAAGTGGTTCACGGTCTGCGTCTGGAACTAGTGCGATTTTATGTCATGCACTCTGCTTATGGAGTTTTGCAAAGTGGTATCTCCTACTCTTATGAATATAATGTATGTATCAATATGTATATTTAAAACATCATGATGCACACATATTTTAAAATATTCCTAGATAGTCACATGATTATTAAGGATGATTTTTGTTCTGATGTGTCACAGAGTTTTGAAACTATTGAAAACTATAATGCTTCAGGAAAATGGGCACCATTTGAAAAATTAGTTTCAAGGAAGTGGCTTAAAATGATCACAGAAAACTTAGAACAGCAAAACTTCTGTTAAAGGGGATTCTCTTGGTCACAAAGACTAGATCACACTTGTGTCTGAAACTCATTTAAATGTTGAGGTAAATGGGGCTCAATTCAGCATTCCCTGGTTCGAAGAACACAAGGTACAACTCACAGGAGAGATTATTAAGGGGGTCATTGTATTTCAGAAGGCAGCTGTTTGATGGAGAGATGGGGCTTCAGTGATAGATGACAAGTTTATTCCCTAGTGAGCAGAGAGGTGTGTATGAGTGTGAGGGTGAGTGTGTGTGAGTGTGTGATTGTGAGGGTGAGCGTGTGAGTGTGTATGTGAGCGTGTGTGTGACTGTGTGTGTGTGTGTGTGTTAAATCTATCTTGTCTATTGTGTCATTTAAAGTTTATGTTTCCTTATTAATTTTCTGTCTGGATGATCTGTCCATTGGTGTAAGTGAGGTGTTAAAGTCCCCCACTATTATTGTGTTACTGTCGATTTCCTCTTTTAAAGCTGTTAGCATTTGCCTTATGTATTGAGGTGCTCTTATGTTGGGTGCATAAATATTTACAATTGTTATATCTTTTTCTTGGATTGATCCCTTGATCATTATGTAGTATCCTTCCTTGTCTCTTGTAACAGTCTTTCTTCTAAAGTCTATTTTATTTGATATGAGTATTGCTACTCCAGCTTTCTTTTGATTTCCATTTGCATGGAATATCTTTTTCCATCTCCTCACTTTCAGTCTGTATGTGTCCCTAGGTCTGAAGTGGGTCTCTTATAGACAGCATATATATGGGTCTTGTTTTTTGTTGTTGTTTTTTGCGGTACGTGGGCCTCTCACTGTTGTGGCCTCTCCCACTGTGGAGCACAGGCTCCAGATGTGCAGGCTCAGCGGCCATGGCTCACGGGCCCAGCCGCTCCATGGCATGTGGGATCCTCCCGGGCCGGGGCACGAACCCACGTCCCCTGCATCGGCAGGCGGACTCTCAACCACTGTGCCACCAGGGAAGCCCATGGGTCTTGTTTTTGTATCCATTCAGGAACCCTGTGTCTTTTAGTTGGAGAATTTAATCCATTCACATTTAAGGTAATTATTGATATGTATGTTTCTATTACCATTTTCTTAATTGTTTTGGGTTTGTTTTTGTAGGTCCTTTTCTTCTCTTGTGTTTCCCACTTAGAGAATTTCCTTTAACATTTGTTGTAGAGCTGATTTGGTGGTGCTGAATTCTCTTAGCTTTTGTTTGTCTGTAAAGCTTTTGATTTCTCTGTTGAATCTGAATGAGATCCTTGCTGGGTAGAGTAATCTTGTTTGTAGGTTCTTCCCTTTCATCACTTTAAATATATCATGCCACTCCCTTCTGGCTTGTAGAGTTTCTGCTGAGAAATCATTTATTAACCTTATGGGATTTCCCTTGTATGTTATTTGTCATTTTTCCCTTGTTGCTTTTAATAATTTTTCTTTGTCTTTAATTTTTGTCAATTTGATCTATGTGTCTTGGTGTGTTTCTCCTTGGGTTTATCCTGCCTGGGACTCTCTGTGCTTCCTGGAATTGGGTGGCTATTTCCTTTCCCATGTTAGGAACGTTTTCCCACGTTAGGGAAGTTTTCGACTCTAATCTCTTCAAATATTTTCTCAGGTCCTTTCTCTCTCTCTCCTCCTTCTGGGACCCCTATAATGTGAATGTTGTTGCGTTTAATGTTGTCCCAGAGGTCTGTTAGGCTGTCTTCATTTCTTTTCATTCTTTTTTCTTTATTCGGTTCCATTGCAGTGAATTCCACCATTCTGTCTTCCAGGTCACTTATCCGTTCCTCTGCCTCAGTTATTCTGCTGTTGATTCCTTCTAGTGTAGTTTTCATTTCAGTTATTGTATTGTTCATCTCTATTTGTTTGTTCTTTTATTCTTCTAGGTCTTTGTTAAACATTTCTTGCATCTTCTTGATCTTTGCCTCCATTCTTTTTCCGAGGTCCTGGATCATCTTTGCTATCATTATTCTGAATTCTTTTTCTGGAAGGTTGCCTATCTCTGCTTCATTTAGTTGTTTTTCTGGGGTTTTATCTTGTTCCTTCATCTGGTACATGGTCCTCTGCCTTTTCATTTTGTCTATCTTTCTGTGAACGTGGTTTTCGTTCCACAGGCTGCAGGACTGTAGTTCTTCTTGCTTCTGCTGTCTGCCCTCTGGTGCATGAGGCTATCTAAGAGGCTTGTGCAAGCTTCCTGATGGGAGGGACTGGTGGTGGGTAGAGCTGGGTGTTGCTCTGGTGGGCAGAGCTCAGTAAAACTTTAATCTGCTTGTCTGCTGATGGGTAGGGGTGAGTTCCCTTGCTGTTGGCCGTTTGACCTGAGATGACCCAGCACCAGAACCCACAGGCTCTTTGGTGGGGCTAATGGTGACTCTGGGAGGGCTCACGCCAAAGAGTACTTCCTAGAACTTCCGCTGCCAGTGTCCTTGTCTTTTCGGTGAGGCACAGCCACCCCCCCACCTCTGCAGGAGACCCTCCAACACTAGTAGATAGGTCTGGTTCAGTCTCCCCTGGGGTCACTGCTCCTTCCCCTGGGTCCCGATGCACACACTACTTTGTGTGTGCCCTCCAAGAGTGGAATCTCTGTTTCCCCCAGTCCTGTCGAAGTCCTGCAATCAAATTCCACTAGCCTTCAATGTCTGATTCTCTAGGAATTCCTCCTGATGTTGCCGGTCCCCCAGGTTGGGAAGCCTGACATGGGGCTCAGAACCTTCACTCCAGTGGGTGGACTTCTGTGGTATAAGTGTTCTCCAGTCTGTGAGTCACCCACCCAGCAGTTATGGGATTTGATTTTATTGTGATTGCGCCCCTCCTACTGTCTCATTGTGGCTTCTCCTTTGTCTTTAGATGTGGGGTATCTTTTTTGGTGAGTTCCAGTGTCTTCCTGTCGATCACTGTCCAGCAGTTAGTTGTGATTCTGGTGCTCTCGCAAGAGGAAGTGAGCGGACGTCCTTCTGTTCTGCGATCTTGAACCAACTCTCTGATATATATATTTTTAAATGAGGCCAATTTGCCATGTGATTATGAAAAGCAAATTTCATATACTAATATTTTCTGCAAAGTATAGACTTGTAATTCACTTTTTGGTTGATTTCTTTAGTGTTTAAATTTTTGAAAGGCAAGTGATTAGTCTTTTACACAAGGGAAGATACTGGACAAGGCAGATGAATGAATTGTTAATTGATTTATACCTCAGTTTACCTTAATCCCAACCCTTCCTTCCATAAGTAACACTATATATTTTTAAGAAATTAGACCATGGCTGCATGTGTAAAGTTAAGTGGAAATACAACTGTTTTTTTTGATTGAGGCACACATCCCATATTTATTTGAAAGTTAAAAAAAAAAAAAAAAGCAAAATTTATTTATAAAGTGAATTTTCCACTTTATTAACAATTTTTCTTTCATTTTTGCTTATTTTTCTTTCATTTTGCTTATGCTGACTGCTTTTTTCTTTTCCTTTTTTATCAATCAGATTTTGGCTGAAAAATGTCAATATTGAAAGCATATTATAAAATACATTTAATGTAAATTACATAATAGATAAAGATTTTTCTGGATGGTTTTTGCCTTTTTTGTTTAAGAACTGAGCTATCAGAAAAAAGTGGTATATTTGGGTAATTGCTCTAAAAAGAATTAGAACGTGTACTGCTTGCTAGGGCAGATCTCATTTTACATTGTTACCTGTTAATTGTGCGAACTATATGTATGTGGGGTGACCCAAACACATATTAGGAAACTCTAGTTTCTTGCTGAGAACTGTCATTATAATTCATATTGGAATTGGTTGGAATTGTTTTTCCTCTAGTCACTTTGTGTTTGAATTTTACAAAGACTTTATAAACACAAACATATTAACTACTCATATTCCATGTTAGACACACAGTTTAGTCTTATCAGTGCAGAGAGATAATTTAGTTGCTATTATTTTGTCACAACGCACCAATTTCAAAGAGAATTAAAATAATATCACATTGTGATTTCCAAAAAATTTGACGAAAACTTATGTGTTTGTGCTGACAATCAGCCAGTGCATTTTTGAAATCTCTGTTGTTGTTTCTGCACTCGGATCACTGCCAGCTTTTCTCCAACTTTTTCTCTCATCTCAATTCTCCACACGTTACTTTTAGGAAGTCGATGTTGTCAACTGTCTTTGTGTATAATTTTAACACGATCAGCGAATGGTCTTTGTGGTGCGGGCCGTCGGACGGCCTCATGTGGAACTGGGCTGGAGGCGTGATGACGTCCCGAGTGTTCCCCTCACTGAACGATGCCAGACCCACTCCAGGCCATGGCATCTGTCTCTCTCCTGTCCCTGGATGGCAAAGCCGAGGGCTGGGTGGGAAGCGCGTGCTGTGCATTTCACACCACAAACCCCATCCTGCAGCTGCAGGACCTCAGGCTAGAATCCTTCTACATGCCTCCCAGCCGGCTTTCTTGGGAAAGAAACACTTAAAAAATCCTGAAAGAAAGGCATCGTTTGTGCATGGAGGACTTTGCTTTCTGTTAAGTACATGCTGAAAAGTTTGGTTGCCCTGAGTAATATTTAAACGTAATTAGGTGTTTCAGTGATTGCCACAGAGCACCGTCCTCTACCTGAGAAGTGGCCCGCGGTCTCCCATTCCCTGTGGGAGGTGAGCACAGTCCATGGAGTCACAGCCGCTGGGGACCCACGCAATTCAGGAACAGAATATCCCCTAATTCTTGAAAAATGGCAGCTACATGGTTTTGACCACAAATTATTGGTATATATGTGGATAATTGGAGAAAACTGTTTTAGTCTATGCCTTTCTTTAGAGACCAACAGCACATTTGTTATTGGCTGTTGTGAGGTTAGTGCAAGGGTAAATGTATTACTTTTGTGTTATCTGAAAAGGATTAACGTATGAGTGGCCAAATGTGACACAAGATGTTACTCAGTGAGAAAAATTGTGGTCCACCTTTAAAGGGGTTTCCTGCCATCAGACTTGCTGAGTGAACACCAGAAACTTGAGAATGGGCCCCAGGGCTGTCCGGGTCTCTTCCTGCCCGGGAGGCACTCAAGTCCTATGGCTCTGGTTCCATTCCCCTTGGTCTGGGTCAGCCGGGTTTCCAGAGAAGGTGAGCAGTGTCGGGGTGGCTTCACGTCCTCCCAGGAGTAACTTAACTCCACACCTTCCTCCGTGGGTGTCTGCCGTCTGCTCCAGGGCCGCGCGAGCCTGAGCGTGGGCTTGTTGCCACATCTCCCCTCCGTCCTCCACGTGGTAGGTCACCCCGGAGCTAGATTGGGGGCTGGGGTTTAGCTAGCGACGGGTGGGATCACCTCGATTTACTCGGGGAGCAGAGGATCAGCGGTGACTGTGCCCGACCACCTGAAGGGAGCAGTGACCTGTCTCGTGTCGCCCTGGTCCCAACCACGTGGCTGCCGTGCCTGTGAGGGTGGACTGCGGCATCTGGGGTCTGGGGGCCCCTTTTCTGGCACAGGCCCGGGTGGGCCCCGTGGAAAGCCCCTGTGGTGGCTTGTTTTTGCGGCCGAGGCCCTTTATGGGCACACACATCCCTCCTGCGACCCCGTTCCAAGGGCGCCTACGTGCAGGCTGCGCTTGGTAAATTGGACCGCATGTCTAGTCCTGGTGGGGCCTGTGGTTTCGGTGTGGACCTGGGAAGTTCTCCGCAACTGGGAATGAGCTCCGGCTGCCGGCCCGCCTTGTGCCTCCCCACGCCCCAGCCAAGCGGGTGCCGGCCAGGCGAGGCTCAGGGCCGCCCTCTTGGTCTAGCGTCTGGGCTCCGCCACAAGGCGCCCATCACGGCTGGAGTCCTCACTGGGCAGACACTGCTCCCCAAGCCCTGCTGCCCTGGTCCCTTGTCGCTCTCTGTCCGGCGCACTGCCAGCCTCTGGATTTGGAGGAAAGGGGGTGTTGTCCCCAGCGACGGCGGCCTTCCGAGGGCTGTGCTGCCTCTTCCGTGCCAGGGGCCCCGGGCCCAGGCCTCCGCATCCAGGGCTCACCACACACCTGCGTTTATTGCAGCTGCTCTTCAGTGCGGACACCAGGTGTGAGCCGGGAACACCTCCCCAAACACAGGCAGCTAACGGGTCAGGTGTCCAAATGTCACCATCTTTGCGGTGAGGATGAAATCGCGGCCACGGAAGTGTGCGGTCAGGTGGCTGCAGCCCCGCGCCCACAGAGGCCGGGCAGCTCGTGTTTCACCGTGACCATCTCAGTAGCCGGTGTTTCATGCTCCTGAGGAGACCAAAGGACCTCTGATGGGTGCCCAGCCCCCAGGACCCTGCAGCGCGGCACCAGGACGTGGGGCGCGGCGGGGTCGGGGTCTAAATCCAACGAGTTGAGTTGCAGCCAAGGAAGCGAACTGTTTCTCACGCGCACGTCGCGTCTTGGGCCGCGTGCCCACTCAGGGCCACTGTCCCGGTCAGCAAGGTGCCTTCAGCGTCCAGAGAGCTGGGCGCTGCTTTTCTTCTCTTGTCATAGTGTGGCTGGAATGGAGGGAATAATTACAAAATGCAGTTAGAGCCCGTTCTCAGGTCATCACAGAATTGGCTCACTGAACACATCATAAAAGCCTGCTTGGCTTTGAATTAGACAGCTTTACCGCAAGGTCTGCCATCGCTGGTTTGGGTGAGTGGGCAGTGCCGGGACTGGCCAGGTGCCCGTGGGGCTGAGAACCACACGCGCCCACAGCCGAAAGAGAGGCCTAGGGCGTCGGCACCGCGGGGAAGCCACGCCCTCGTCCCGCTTAGCTCGTAGTTACAGCGACGGATGATGTCATAATTCTGGTGCAAGCGAAGCGTCACTTTCTAGGAGCCCGTAATAAAATTTCTTCTTATGCTTCAAGAAAAATCTCCGTCCTTTGTACAGTCTGACCACGGAGAATCCATGGAGTCAGAAACAGCTACAGCTCTACGATATTGCACAGTTAGTACCCATTTTAGGAGGAAATCCCCAAAAGGCAATTACGTTTTAAAAAAAACATATTTTCATTTCAAACGTTTCCTTTTCCTTATAAGCTTAAAAAGATTATGTATGTCCTATTATCTCCCTGGGTATACATTCCGGGCTGTGGAGAGAGTGACTGATTATAACTGCTAATTATTGCTGCAGTTTAGACATCACTTTTTTGGTCCTATTTTACCTTAGAATGGTAAAGATTTTTTTAAAGTAGAAAACCCACAATGTATGTGTTAGTAATTACTACCTGGTTACAAGGACTTCGACACGCCTTCCTTGCTAGCTGAGCTGCTCCGTGCTTTGAATAGCCAGGATTCCATGGCCGTGTGCTCTGCAGTGGGAAGTTAGGGATGACATGCTTCTGACAAAGGTGTGCAGACCCCGGAAGAGTGTCGGAGGAAGATTTAGATCGGTGGGGAGGCCTGGCTCTGCTCACCCGCCCTGTGCTTTCTGCTGCAAGCCCAGAGTGCTGTGATGATTTATCTGGAAACCACAGTTTAGAACAGTGAGAACGAGCACCCAGCAGGACTTTGACAGGCTGGGCAGGAAGACACGAGAAAGGGCAGAGATGTGCGTTTATGCAGATGCGGCCACAACCAGGACCAGCTAGGCAGAGAGAGCTCCGCGGCTGCCCCTCCATCCTTCCCCTGGGAGCCTGTTTGGGGTTTGTGGGTCAGCACATTATAGCTTAGAGCTTTTTCTCACGTTTGCAGTTTTCAGAAATTTTCTATGTTTGTCAGTTTGTTCCTTAGTCACAAGGAAGCCATCTTCTTCCAGAAGAATGTGATCTTGGTGGACAGACACCTGCTGATAGGGGTGCTCACGTTCTGCGCTCCTCTCGCCCTGTTTTCCTTCCTCGGGGCGGTTTCTCTCTTCAGGCACGAGTCCACCTGATGGAGCCAGAGCGGGAGCTGACGCCAGCAGAGCCGGCCTTCCCGCAGGATGGAGCGGAGCCCTGGCGGCCCCTTTCTGTTCACTGGCCTTTTGGCACTGTTACTCGTGCCTGCTAGCAGCGGGCACTGGGCTGTGATGCCGGGCAGGAGGGCCGAGGCTGGCAGGCGGAGGTGTCTGTTGGCTCCTGTCTGGCCAGCATCACAATAGTCCTGCCAGAGCAGAGCTTCCTTTTTTCAGGCTTAGAATCGGCTGGCCCTTCGGAGGGGAGTAGCATCAGGGTTCTCCAAGTGCAGAAGCCCATCTCTGTGGAAGGTCAAGGCTGCTTCTCCATGGCTTCTAATTGTTAGACATCCCAGAGAACACTGCGTTCGGTGACATAGAACTCTGGGAACAAACAGTCTGCAGTGGCAGGGGCTGCCCTGTTAGGGGATTGCCCGTGTGTAGCAGGTGCTACGGATACCGGGAGGATGTCCTCTATCAGCCACGCTCTACAAATACGGAGACAGTGGCATGAGATGGCAACGTTAGAAACGCTGAGAAAATTAGGGCTGCCACTTGGCCGCCCGCAGTAGCTTTATGATTTTGTATGGAGGTGGTTTACTCTTAGCCATCACATCCACGGGACGTGTGGGTGTCACACGACTCAGATGTGACGGAAAATCCATAAGAGAATTTGGACGCCCTGTAAAAATGTATGATGTTTATATTTATTGCAGGTAGTACCTGAATTCTGCATTTGGCTGAGGATAATTAACAGGAGAGCTAAGGAGATTTCTTAGGATGATGGCTTGGAGGCGTGGGGCTGAAGTCCTCCTGGAACGCTGTGGACTGTGGGTTGATGTGCTGTAGCTATTGATATAAATGGAGAGGACTGGCCAGATAAATCACACTCCTCAACCTCAGAGGAACAAAAGGAAGGGATGAACGCCACGGCGATGAGCCTATTCTCATTAGAATTCTGCATCTCGCTGACTTTGGGCTGCCCCTGGCCACCAAGAAGGCTGTGCCTTGGAATTGCGGGTACTGGCATATCTTGGTGAGGGGCAAGGAAGAAACGCTGGGAAAGAAGCTGCTGTCTACACACCAGAATCTTTTTTCTGAGTTAGAAACTTGCCCAGTTTCTTCAAAAAGTCAGAGTAATTATGAAGTTTTGTCTTATATGGCAGCTGATATTTAAAATACCGCCAATGTGGGAAGCTTCACAGAGCGTGGTGCTAATCTACTTGAGATACTCATCACTGGATTCTGTGCCACCTGGGACGCCAGCAGAAGGTGGGTCTAATCCACTCGGCTTCACAGGCCTGCATCCTTCTTCTCTGAGGCTCTTCTAGTCTGACCACTGGTTGGTCTGTATCTGTGTGGTTTTCACTAGGATCTGTCTCACTGGATTTGGACTCCCACACCAAATTCAGAACTGATCACTTACTGGGCAGCTTTTAAGGTCCACAGATAATGAGGACCATCCTGGAGAGCATATAAGGCAGCCTCTTTACGTTGTGGACAAGGACAGCAATGTGGAGAGATCAAGTGGCCTGTCTGGAGGCATATGTAGTAATCAGCGTTCTCGCTTACATGATGATGATGACAATGGTGATGAAAACGGTGATGGTGTTGGAGGTGGAGACTGGGATGGGGATGGTGATGGGGATGGAGATAGAGATGGAGATGGGGATGAGGAGGGTGATGGGGATGATGGTGATGGGGATGATGAGGGTGATGGTGGTGATGGCGATGTGGATGTCATGGTGATGGAGACGGGGATTATGATGGGCATATGGCCTTTGAAAATCTTTGCTCTGAGCTGACTCTTCAGCGGTGGGTGGAGGTCCTTGTGGGAATGAGGAAGGCTTTCTGTTTCTGGGGGTGAAAGCATTTCACCAGCATCAGATTTAGGTCTCATCCCTGGATCAGCTTCCTGTGGCTGCCACAGCATCCACACACTTGAAGTCTTAACAGAAATCCACTCACTCACCCTTTGGAGGCCAGAAGCTCACCATCCAGGTGTCAGTGGGCCAGGCTCTCCCGAAGGCTCTTGGGGAACCCGCTTTGGGCCCCGTCCCCGCTTCTGCAGGGCCAATGGTCCTGGCTTGTGGATGCATTACTCCAATCCTTGCCTCCATTTTCATGTGGGCTTTTCCCTGAGTGTCCGTCTCCTCTTCGTATAAGGATCCCAGTCAGAGTGGGTTAGGGACCTACCCTCCTGACCTCATCTGCAGAGACCCTGTTTCCCAATAAGATCACGTTCATGGGTGCCAGGGGTTAGGACTTTAATATATAGTTTAGGGGGACACAACTCACCCCCAATAACCACCCCCTCCCCCAGGAAAAGAAAGAACATTATGTACATAATTACATTTGTGAACAAGTGACTCAGTTTTTGATGAACAGAGGCCAGATGCAATGGGTGGAGCTGGGCTGCAGTTTAGAAACTCCATTCTCACGTGGGGAGAGCACGAGTCAGGTCCTAAAGAAGGTCACTAAGAAGATGGCCGCGTGTCAGCAGGTCACCTGTGGTCATCAGCATGTCTGTAGCATCCATCACAAGCATGACTGCTGTCAGGCTGGGGGTCACATCCAAGTTCCAGGCTCCATGCTTCTTGCAGGACCACCCTCGGCCCTGCTGAGTCTGGTGACACCAGTCACCTGTGGCCAGTTAGCCAGTGTGCTGTGAGAGTGAAGGTGCCTGAGCCTTGGACCTGCTGGCCCAGGGCTGAGGAAGGACCTTCCTGTCAGTACATCGGGCTTTGGGGAGGGAGCTCCGCCATCACGCTCCAGGCTCAGGCAAAAAGCAGAGCACAGTGCGGGTGCCTGGATGCTTGGGTGCGGGTGCCTGGATGCTCGGGCACGAGTGGCTGGATGCTCGGGCGTGGGTGCCTGGATGCTCGGGTGTGGGCGCCTGGATGATCAGGCAGCAGGGCTGAGAGCCGCCTGGGTCTGGGGCCCTGACGGGGATGCTGCTGCTTCTGGGTGAGATCCGGAGGGTGCTTTCTGTTCCTCCGCATCGTGTTCTGCACTGAACCGGTGTCAGCGTGACGATGGGGTGTGATCAGGGCCGAGTGGCCCTGGTAAGCGTTACATTGCAGTAAATTCACATTTTTACAGAGTTGATTTTCCCATAGTGATTTTACAGCAAGGGGGCTGGGTAAATATAATCTTTTAATGGGCCACATTAGGTAACATTATGAACGTGATGAATACATCATAAGAGCCGACTCTACCACATTCAGTGGGGCCTGTGCGGTCCAAGGCCAGGCCATTATTCTGAAGAATCAGATGGGATTTCTGTCCAGCCCTCCCGGCTGCAGGCGGTGCAGCTTCCCTGGGATCAGCGTTGCTCCCCGCTAGGGCTCCCCGGTGCTTGTAGCACACGTTGGGATATTGGGTGCCTAGGTCCCATGACCCACAGGAGCAGAGCCAAGACCAGGTGTTTCCTCCTGTGACGCTGGACCGGCTGGTTGGACGTGTGCATCTGGATCAGACTGTCGTCTTCCTCCTGGTTCCCGTCCTACCCTCCTGAGTCCCGGGCCTTTGACCTGTCGTGGGGCAAGGTCAGCTTGTGTCCCCCAGTGTGACCCCCTCTTCCAGCATCTGCATTTGGCTGCAGTGAGCTGTAGCCGGGGGACAGGCCAGAGCCTCTGTCCAGGACTCTCAGTAGCCCTCCTTCCAGAACAGGTGGGAAATCTAGGGCAAAACCGGGGCAGATTTTTCCAGCGCATGACTTTAGAAACTTCGATAAAGGCTTCTCACAAATATAAGGAATAAGGCAAACACAACTGTTTTCTCCACATGAGGGACTGGCAAATGTGTTTCTTTGGAAGATGCTGTGCTTGGCTGAAGTGATGCAGTAGTGAGATTAAGCTGATTTTTGGGTTGTTGTTCAGTACAAAGCAAAGCTCAGTGAAACGAAGGATGAAAGGTCCCCTCTCTCCCACCCTCCACACTGTGCAAGTCTCTTGTCACTGGGCCTGTGTGCAGCTTGAGAGAATGATGGAGGAACCATGTATTATTATTTTCTGTTTCATAATTCAATTCCACACGCCAAGGTTTAGAAACAGAGTTTTCATAGGTACGACTGAGTTTAGTGTTTTTCCTATAAAATAATTTCCACAAATTTAGCTTCAGGCTGTCTACCCTGCCTGATACAGGAGACTGGATTCAGAATTCATCTTTGTGGATGACCATAAAACACACACACTTCTCATGACGAGCGAAAGCTCCTGGCTGGTGAGGTCCCGGTGCTGTGTCCAGGTCCGCTGCCCTTCCTGGGCCTCCCTGCTGGGCTGGCGGACCCCTCACCCCTGCTCTTCCCTACTCAGTTCAGGAGCTCTTTCCTGATGGACACACCCAGCTTCTGTGGCTGTTAGATGCCGCCCGTCCACATCCCCACAGCAGGTGTGTGTGCCTCGGGTTACCCACAGGGTGACCTTCCCAAGACCGTGGGTGGCTTCAGGGCGGGCATTTGGTTCATCTCTGTGTCCTCCAACCTGGGCTTAGAGGGGTCCTGAGAGCCAGCCTTGCTGAGCGTGTAGTGAGCACGCTCGTGTCCCCCGAAATAAACTTTATTGTGAGCAACGGTTCCCATCCCTTCCCCCTCCCTCCCTCCCTCCCCCTTTCCTTCCCTCCTTCTCATGAAACCACTCTGAGGACAGACCAATAACAAGAGAAAGACACAAACTATATGCACAACATTAGTGCATTTATATTTTCCCCCCAGTTTGGTCTCTTCCCAATGTTACCTTTGATTCTATGTTTTAAATACACTTGCTAAATTTTTGAGAAATTAGAGAAAAAGGCCTCATATTTTAAATTTATTTCAATTTAACGATGATGGGATTTTCTAATTTCTTTTCCGTAAAAAGTGTTCCTTTTTTCTTCCCAAACCTCCCCATGGCTCCTTATCCAGCTCCTCCATGTTTCTTATTACGATCCCTTTGCAAACCTGGCACAAGCCTGCTGTTTGAATTTTTTGAGCACGTGTGCAGGGCATCCTGATTTTCCTGATAAGAGAAAGATAGTGATGAGGTGCAGGTAGGTTTGTTGACGACAGTGGTTCCCTTAGAGCCAAGGGAGAGGCAGAGACCGTAAGTAAGTTGAGTGTCGAGGGAGGTTTCATGGCTGAAGTTCCATGTAATTTAAGGATCGTTGACTATAGCCGAAAAGTCAGAAATATGAAGTGCAAGACAATATACCTTTGTTTTCTTTTATTTTTATTCCAAGATCAGAAAGCAGTGATGAGCGGCAAGAACGATGAGTGGTCCTGGCATTCACTTAACACTAAAGTAATTTTATTCTCCCAAGATGAACACACAAAATAAATGAGAAGAAAATAAAATGCTAGGAATATTTAGACTCAATAATCCAAATGACAGAGTGAATATATTTCTATGAATACTTTGATCTGGAATTTGAAGTGCAGATGGCTGAGTCTGTGTCGCTCCCCTTACGTTTTGGGAAATTCTGTAAATGACTGGCATCTAAGCAGTTGGAAAGGCTTCTTTCCTTAATAGCGCATGTTGTTTGTGTATCAATTGCGTTTACAAATGCAGGTGCATCCCAGCACTAGGCTGTTTTGTGTAGTTGTGTGTTTCTGTTTTTCCTCATGGCTGGATTCTGTTGCTGCACCCGTGGCTTTTGCACTAAGAGAGAAGATTAATTGGCTGATGGCGACACATGGGTCTGGCCTGGATGTTGTTCTGGGGCTTTGCTTTAATTCTCATCGTCAAAGGAAAAAGAAATCTTCTGTGACAATGTTATTAATGTGATAAAAAGAAATACTTGTTAATAACTAGATAATTTTAAGAACGTGGGTTCATCCATCTGTTAATCTTAGTTGTGATTAAGGAGGGAATCCTATTACCCATTATTCCTAATGACAAGACCAAGGAGGCTTAAAGCCTCAGCCGTGCAGCTGCAGAGAAGAGACGATGAAGGGTGTCGGCGATCTCGGCCGCAATTGAGGAATTGGCCTGACCGCCACACAACAAAAGTGATACAAAAGAATTACACCCTCACTAAAGTCTATTTCTCTGTATAATCACATAAAATGATTTTTCTTAAATATGATAATAAATCACAGCAAAAAATCAATGTGGCAGAGCCCAACTGCTATGGCCTGATAACACATCAATCAATATTTAGTATTTAGATTTTAATTAATACATAGCCGTGCAGAGACTTTTTAAGGGAGAAATATTATCTCAGATAAAACATCCGGCACTGTTAGCATGCAAAAGTTGTTGCTCATATCTGTCATTGATCATTGATCTGCTGGGGTTGTGATTAAAAAGCCTTGGAAATATCAGACAAGAGGGCAAAACAGACTGAACCAAAGAGAACGTGGTCGGCGTCTCTGCCCGGGAAGCAGCCAGCGCAGGACGCCATGGGCCAGGGCAGAGTCCCCGCAGCTGCAGGTTCAAGCAGATGGAATTCAGGGTCTCGTGAAAATACAGACCAGAATCAGAGCATTCCAAATGAACGTGCCTAATTGCTGCCATCACTCCTCCCAATCCGATGAATTTTAGTTTTGGATGAAAGTTTTCTCTTGACGATCAAGTATTTTAAAATAATTTGACGTTTATTGAACACGCCACATCAATTACAGACACAGGTTTAATTCCCTCCGTTTCGCTTGCCGTGTGGACCATGTGGGCTGTTAAAGCTCAGGGTCCACGCAGGGGAGCCCAGAAGTGGGATGGGCTAATTCTAGATGCTGTTTACAAACTGCGTCCTCGCTCGCCACCCCCGGCCACCCCTGTCCATCACCTAACTTCCTACTTCCTGCAGCTGTTATTTGAACCGTGAGTTTACAAAACCAATCCCTGCGGAAATGACTCTTCTCTGGCAGTTTATGCAAACACACACGATTACAAGCAGGGAAGCCGCGGCATTTGTTTTTGAGGTTCCTTAGGTAGAGAATATAAGACGGTAACTTGCCCTTTGGGGAGGATCCAGTAGAGCTTTTCACAGTTCTCTTCGTTTTGGCTTTTTTCCCCCATTTAACTTTTTTTTAAAAAATTGAAGTCTAGTTGATTTACAACGTTGTGCTAGTTTTAAGCGTACAGCAAAGTGATTCAGTTACACATATATATGTATGTGTATCTTTTCCTCAGATTCTTTTCCATATAGGTTATTACAAGATATTGATTAGAGTCCCCTGTGCTGTAATGTAGGCCCTTGTGCTTTACCTATTTTATATGCAGTAGTGTGTATCTGTTCATCCCAAACTGCTTTCCCCTTTGGTAACCATAAGTTTGTTTTCTATGTCTGTGAGTCTATTTCTGCTTTGCGTATAAGTTCATTTGTATCATTTTTTTTTGATTCCACATATAATTACATTTTTCTTTTAAATCATTTCCCTCTCTGGTCTCCTTTCTCTGTCTTCCTCTGTTTATTTTCCCAATATGCTTCTTTCCCCCTCAAATAGTGATGTGAATCTTTCTTAACTCAATATAAGAATAGCCGCATCTTTCTTAATAGAGCGTTCTCTGGACAGACCCCCTGGCTCACAGCGCCTAGGTCAGGGGCACTTTTGCCCATGTGGGCGGCCTCAGGAGGGTCTTAGAGAAGAGCCAGCCCTCCAGCCTGTCCCTCCCTCACGTGTCAACAAAGGCTGCCCCTGCTGGGGTTCGTTTTCCTCTTTTCTGTATCTCGAGTTACAAGTGATTTTTCCATTGAATGTGGTACCAACCAAAGGCGCTGAGAGGCCCTGCGAGAGGCACTTAGAGGGTCTGGAGCGTCCACCTCGTGCTGCTGTCATGTTAAGGACAGAAGGAGCATAAGGGCAGTGGAGGGGGACACGAGGCAGCTCTTGGTCGTGTGGTTCCCGAGCATGAAGTTCACGCGTGAGGGTGTCAGCTGAGGATTTTAGAAAAATGAAGGCTCATGAGATGGAGACGGGCCTGATCTCCTCAGCTAAGAGCAGCATCTCCAAGCCGCAGGCTAACGTGGAGACAAGAATTAGACCAATAGATGCAAGAGAATATGCTCGGGGACAGCTTGCTAGGATCCCAGGTGGTTTCTGATCATTAACCTTCGTTTTGGGAAACAAGAGGCACTACGTCGTCATGGTCAGTAGCTGTGAGGGGTGGCAACACATTAAATTTCAGAGACTAGAAGTTAACGGGATTCTCGTCGTTGGGAGTCGCGGGGAAACTGTGGGTTCAGGGACTGCCAGCGGCTTCACCTCCTCAGGTGTCCTGCCCAAGTTCCACGTGGAATCTTCCAGCCTAGGGGCAGGATGCCGGGGTGGGCACAGCCAGACCAGGGTCCCGTAGCTCCGACATCAGGCTTTACACTCACAGAAAAAACCTGGGTCATCTTGGAATCAGGGAGACGACTGAGTTTTCACTTATCAGAACCATACGGTATCAAAGGCTAAAACATTCCTGCATTTTGACCGAATAATTCTGCTTAAGGAATAATCAGATAAGAGTAGATGTTTACACATCAGGCTCTTCCGCTGCAGTAAAGCGGCAGCAGAACCATCTGTCCCCAGGCAATAACAAAAAGTGCTAGGAGACACACTCAGAGGGTGCAAGCCCGTGTGTGAAATGCAGTCCCCAGAGGCGGACTGTGTTTAGGGGAACATTTAGTGACATCAGCAAAGGTGATACCAATTCTGCTGACAATGAAGGAATGGGAACACCCTGAAACTCTTCATCTAAGCACCATTTGGATGTGTCCCAACATTTGCCTGGAGGCAGAAGGGGAGAAACCAGTCCCGCAGGATCTCTCCCAAGGCTGAGTCCTGTTGTCTCTGAGCCCACCCCCTCCACAGGAAGCGCCCAAACCAGTTCTCTTACTGGCGTCAGATGGTCTCAATCCAATGGCCCCCCGCCCCCCGCGTAAGATCTTTAGGGTCTGGTCTCCTCCAGTCCTACAAATCATTAGACAATGTTTTTGGAAAGTCCCGCCCTCACGCAAGTACCGTAAACCAAGCAGAGTCCACAGCTTAGAGTTGAATACTAAACTTAAGAAAAATGTCCTGCAGCCCCGTCTTTAAGTAGTTATAGACTAACTTTCCTCACACCAGGTGGGCTTTGGCTTTCCTCTGAGTGCCTCAGACGTTGCTAAACAAGGGGGTGATCGGAAGTAAAGGCCTTTAGATACCAGAATGTCATATTTGGGATGGAATGGCCTTTTATTTGCATTAGAAGTGACCTCTTTTTTCCACGATGGTCAGATTAAAATAATACTCTAGGGCTTCCCTGGTGGCGCAGCGGTTGAGAGTCCGCCTGCCGAGGCAGGGGACGCGGGTTCGCGCCCCGGTCCGGGAGGATCCCACGTGCCGCGGAGCGGCTGGGCCCGTGAGCCATGGCCGCTGAGCCTGCGCGGGGATGGAATGGCCTTTTATTTGCATTAGAAGTGACCTCTTTTTTCCACGATGGTCAGATTAAAATAATACTCTAGGGCTTCCCTGGTGGCGCAGCGGTTGAGAGTCCGCCTGCCGAGGCAGGGGACGCGGGTTCGCGCCCCGGTCCGGGAGGATCCCACGTGCCGCGGAGCGGCTGGGCCCGTGAGCCGTGGCCGCTGAGCCTGCGCGTCCGGAGCCTGTGCTCCGCAACGGGAGAGGCCACAGCGGTGAGAGGCCCGCGTACCGCAAAAAAGAAAAAAACCTCTATTACTTAGAATGTATACATGTAAAGCGATGGAAAGATATTTATTTGTAAGATAAAAACAGCAATTCCATCTAAGAGGTTTACAAAGACACCCCTGAACTCAAGGTTCCAAATGTCTGCGTTGTGTGGGGTTTGTGAAGTCACCGCCAGGTTAATGAGGGGCCCATTGTCTGTGGGTGTCGTATCAGTACCGCCCTGGACTCGGTGCCAGCTTTGCTGTGGAAACTGCAGGCAGCCTCCACCAGGAGCTCCTTCCTTTCCCGGGAGAGAAAAACCACGCTTTAAACAGAGTGTGCCCTGGAATCGTCGGATCTTAGGTTCAGAACCTGATTCCTGATGCTCAGCCTGGGGTCTCCATCACACGCACTAGAGAAAATATCTGATGAGCTGACTTATTTAAATTCTGGTCCCTCTCTGTGGCTAAGCTCGTGACCAAAATCAGCTTGGGAGGGAAGGTCTCTGAACACCACGTGTACAGGGCTTTTCCTGTTTCCTTGCTGCTGCGGGAGAGATAGAGAACTTTGCAGGCCTGGCGGTGGGAGGACCCTGTCCTGCTCTGAGCTGGTCATTTGCGGCTCGGATGGCTCAGCCTCTGTGGTGACCTGTGCCATGTGTCCTGTCCCATCCCTCGGCCCCTCCTGTCTCTTTAGGGGAGAGGATGGCTCTGGGCCCGAGTGGTCCTGCTAGAGGGGGAGCTTTGGGGGAGAGTTGAAGGGACTCCACGTGAATTTGGGAGAACTGGTAAGCATGCTTTCTCTCATTCCTCGTGCATCAGGACACAGCCAGAACCTTCACGCCAGGATGATGAAAGATTTCTTCTCTTCCTTGCCTCTGTCCAAGCAGACGGCTGTGGGATGCAGTCCTAGAAGTCTGCTCGGCAGAGGAGGGAGCCTTCGTAAGTGTCACGATCCAGCAGGAGCCACTAAACATCATAGTCACATAGCTTATGCCCATCTCTGCTCGACACAGGTGCACTTTAAATCACGTCCTTTGTGAAACTCTAAGAGGCTCCCCGAAACTAGATGATAGATGAAAAGATTAGAGTTGTCAGAAGTGCTCATTATTAATCAACTTCTAATAATTGGCTGTAAGAATCTTCCTAAGAAAAGCCTTGGGTCTGGTTCCAAAGCTGGGGAGACAGAGAGCAAGGGGGGTTGTGGCTGGGCAGAGAGGCCGTGACCTCTGAACGTCAACGCCCTTGGCCAGTCGCGCGAGATTCTGTTACGAGACACATCTCAACCTCGGCATGAGAACGGGGCCGGCTCAGGCCGACCCTGGGTGTCCAGCTCTAGAAGCTGCCCTTGACGGGCCCTGACTCGTATGTGAAGAGGTGACGTACATTTACACAGACCGGCTCGTGATGTGCACCTAAAGCAAACGGGCGGCCTGGGGAGGGGAGCTCATGGAGAGAGCATGAAGGTGGGAATAAAACGTGGTAAAGAGATTAGGGGAGTTGACTCTGGCCCTAAGTGTGTCTAGGGAGAAACTTTTTCCTTTTTAAAAAGAGGCAAGAGGGCTTCCCGGGTTGCACAGTGGTTAAAAATCCACCTGCCAATGCAGGGGACACGGGCTCAATCCCTGGTCCGGGAAGATCCCACATACCGCAGAGCAACAAAACCCGTGCACCACAACTACTGAAGCCCGCGTGCCTAGAGCCCGTGAGCCACCACAAGAGAAGCCACCGCAATGAGAAGCCCGCGCACAGCAATGAAGAGTAGCCCCCGCTCCCTGCAACTAGAGAAAGCCTGCGTGCAGCCACGGAGGCCCAACGCAGGCAATAAATAAATAAATAAAGAGGCGAGAAAGGAGATTACAGTGAGGAGAGATGCTTCATAAGACAGAACTGCACCAGTCAAGCTTTTCAGACAGGCGCTAAAGCGACAGGGTGCTTTTCATTTGACTGGTCTTCGTCTCGACGGCAAGGGGGAGCCGTTCCCGGTTGAGGTAGTATGCTGCCGACAGGGTGGCTCTGGGGCTCACTTCTCGGCCAAAGCCCAGGACGTGAGATGTGAGATGTGGACCTCTGAACGACTGGAACGTCCTCGCGTTGCAGACAAGGCTTCTGGGGTTGGCCTCGAATGAAACAGCAATGAAGCAACTACAGTGCAACTCAGAACAGAAACTTGAACGGAGAGAAACCCGGGGGTCCCGGAAGGCCGGGGAGGAGGTGTTGGGGAGAGATGAGAGCTCGTGACAGAGCAGATCACGACACATAGCAAGTGCGTCTCGTGCCCGGAAGTCAGGCTGAGCACCTGCTTCTAGCCCAGACTGTGGAAAGGGTGGTGAAGAGTCATGCAAACCAACTATAAAAAAGACGTTTCTGAGACCGTCAGGGATGTTTGCAAACTGACTAGATGTTTGATCACACGAGGAAATTGTCTTTAATTATTTAAAGTGTAGTAATGACGACAAGGCTACGTTGGAAAAGAAGGGTGTTTAGGGATGAAACGCTGTCGGGATTTGCTGTGAAACAGCAGGTGTGGAGGAGAGAACCCGCAGGACGCAGGCGACCCAGGCGACCCAGGCCCGCCCGTCGTGGTGCGGGGGCCGCGTGGGCCCACCGCGGTGCTCGGTTTCTGTGTGAGTTCCAACATTCCCATCATAAATGTTTACTTTTTTGGAGGTCAGCTGTCACCCATGGTGACAGGGCTGAGATCAAAGCCGGGGTGTGTGGCCTGGTCACTTGAGCCTGGATGCAGCGCGCTCCGTGGGGAGAGCCGGGCTGTGTTCCTGTCCGTCTCTAGCAACCGGCCCCGAGAGCGCGCGTGGCCAGGGGGCTGTGAACTAGCTCCGATTTTGCAAGAAGGGCGTCTGCCGTTCATCGCGGGCAGACTTCACGGCAGGTGTCCTGCGCGTGTTCACCTTGCTCTTCCCAGAGAGACCGAACGTGGGTGCCCGTACCCCGATTTTACTCGTGAGAAGCCTTGGGCCGAGCGCGCTCCGTGCTGACCAGGCAGTGGGTTAGAGCCAGGTGTACGCAGGGCCCCGCCCGCCTGCCCTGGGATGTGACCCCAGCCCTGGGACCGATGATCACGTCCGTGGATG
The DNA here is from genome assembly GCF_000442215.2 of Lipotes vexillifer. NCBI lineage: Eukaryota > Metazoa > Chordata > Mammalia > Artiodactyla > Lipotidae > Lipotes > Lipotes vexillifer. The sequence goes on from NW_006775534.1 coordinate 1,050,379, forward strand.
CCCGATTCACCCGGCACCTCCGTGCAGGCCGCGTGGCTCCCACCTTAACAGAAAGAGCGCGCCGCTAAGGCAGGCGGCGGGCGGAGACTGCCGAGCACCGCCCTGTTATCCCCGCGGCGTGTCGGGGGCCACATCCGGGCGTGGGAACATGCGTGCGCTCCGGCAGGTGCGAGTTGCCCCGTTAGGCGGTGCCCGGGCTCCTGCGCTGCCCCGTGCTGTGTCTAAGGCCGGCCCTGCCGCCCTGCTCTCTGATTCCTTCTTCATTCCTCCGACGGTCAGTGGAAGCTATTAGCTCAGTCCCAACGTCGGGCAAGTGTCAGTTACTTGGCAAGGGTCGTGGCTTTGCCGGGGGAATCTGGCTAATGCAGCAGGGCCAGCGCTATCTCAGCTGTCGTTGCCGGGAGCGCAGTCGTTCCAGCCCCTCCTGGCGGCAGCCCGCTGGATTTTAGTCCAGTTAATATGAATTGTACGAAATAAAATGTTTATTCCTATGCTGGTAAATTGTATGTAAAGAGCTGCTATCGAATGGAAATTTCTTTCATAGTTTGATCTACTAGGGATATATACACTGAGTGTCTGTCTACCTGGAGAGAAAATTGTCTTTTAGTGAGACGAAAAGCATAACAGTGTTTCAGTTTCCTGTGGTGCCCGCATCTGCGTGCGTGCCTGTGTGTCTGTGGATACCTGCATGTATGCTTGTATGTGTGTGTATATGTTTATGCGCATATGTGTGTCCGTGCATGTGTGTGTGTCTATGCTTGTGCGTGTGTGTATGTGTAAGTGTGTGGGTGTATGTCTGCCTGCACGCCAGGGGGAAGAAAACCAACCTTGTGTGAGCACTTGTGATGTCCACGTCTTTTATACGCGTTGTTCTTTATTCCCCACAACCCTGTACTTTGGGTGTTACTATTACTGCTGTCATTGTTGTTGTTTTGCAAGCAGGACCCTCGGGCTTGCTTCGGTCACGTCTCTCGTCTACGGCTGCATGAGCGGGCAGAGCCGGCCCTCCGAGTCCACACTTCCACCTGCGTCCTGACTGCACACCAGCTGACACTTTCTCTCCCACACTCAGGAGCTTAAATACGCGAGTGCCCTGTAGGCGTGTGTCCCGTGGACCACACGCGCATCTCGGATGGAAAACAGGTTCCTGGCCCGGTTTCAGCTCCCACATAACCTCTCCCCCAGGTACACGTCTTCATGCCCTGATACCGAGGCTCCTGAACCCCGGCAGGTATGCGTTCATTCCCCAGATAATCAGAGGTGCAGATGAAATAAAGCTTCTTGTGACGGACACCCGTCCGACAGGCCTGTTAGTTTATGGAGGGTGTGGGCAGAGTGGACTGGAAAATTTTGATCACTTTAATTTACTATATCCAGTGTGTCTGCTGTACTCGGCCAGCACTTTTATCAAGCCCTGTGAGGTGGTATTGATTTTTTTATTTTCTATGTAGGGTAAGAAGACAGAGAGTCAGGAGCGAGAGTGAATGAAGAACTTTCCTCCGATCGCTGCTTTCCTCCAGCTTTACTGCATCCTGTCGTCTGTGGTTTCAGATGACGTGCGGTATGTCAGGGCTGCTGGGAGCAATAAGCAGGTGAACAGCCACGGAAGGGCCCGACGAGAAAGACTGAAAAGGACGAGGAGGCAGCAGAGAGGGTCGGACAGTACGTGTGAGCCGCGGGAAAAAGCAGGGGTGCAGGAAAACGTGTCCGCCATGTGGGCGACCCGTCAGCACAGTCCTGTAAAGCCGCTGGAACCGTCGGGACAGCAGCCAGCAAACAGCCGGCTGTGGAGCCCGCGAAGCAGGAGCCTCGAAGCCTTTGTCTGCTTACTGTCTTTCTGAAATGAACACGCTCCGCCCCGTGGCAACTGCAACATGGACACCACACAGCCCTGAGGGCCTTTCAGCCTGTCTCTCGTTTCACAAGCTAGCTGGGTGTGTGTGCGGGCAGTGGGCACCTTCCCTCGGCTGCCCTGGGCAGCCCCTGGCAGCCAGCCCGGAGCCCGTTCCAGGGCACGAGAGACCGAATCCCGCCCCTGCACCCGCTGCGGTAGGCTCTGCACCTCTCCCTGTGGTCTGGAAGCCCCTTCCCACAGCCGGGCTTCTTGGCAAGGGTACCGCCATTTGACAAAAGCTAGAGGCTGATGTGGGATATTTTGTGAAGTGACCTCCCCCGTGTTGCGGTGGAGAAAACGGAATGAGAAATGGGCCCCCAGGACTCCAGCCCCCGGGTTTGTGTCACGCTGTGTTTCATGGCTCCAAGTCTCTGATTTGCCCTGTGGAGAGGTATGTGCCCTCACCTGGCGTCTGCTTGGGAGTTGGGACCAGGGGTTACTAGTCATGAGCAGCACAGGTGCCCATCTGCTGTCCCCCGCGGTGAAGGATGTGGGCACAACGACCACACGATGCAAAACGCAGGTGCCTTTAGACAAACCCGAGAATACAGCCTCAGGCGTGGAGAAGCAGGCAGAACCTGGGCCTTCCAGACGTAGCGGTGAGGCCAGGGGAGACTGGTGTCACTCCAAGCTGGGCACAGGGTTCACGGTGGGCTCACGGCCAGACCCATGTTTGGCCCCAGGACACACCACCCAACCCGTGAGACAGCACCAAGACCCCACTCAGGGTGACCACGGAGGCCAGCAGAGCCAGAGGCAATGGCACTGTGGTCTTTGGAGGCATTTTAAGGTAAGAAGACAGTAATGCAGGAGGGCTTAGCTCCGCCAGGGTCTGGTTGACCTAGAAGAGACAAGGTCTCAGAACACTGAAGGGTCGTGGCAGTGGGTAACAAGGGAAGTCCTGGAAATAGGTCAGAGATGGCATTTTTAACAACCCGTACACATCCCACACGGCTCTCTCACTTTAAAATATCCTTAATTTATTGGCAAGTGATTCGAATCCCAGTCACAAAGCTGAAGGTGTCTGTGTGATAATAGGTCCTCCTTCTGGAAGCCCCAATCCTGTCTTCACGTTGCACGCCATTCCAGAAGACGAGGCTTATATCCGTAGGCCACTCAGAGCTCACTTTAATTCTAGGGCATAAAATGCAGAGGGTGTCAGGAGGGAACAGGGCTTGAATGGTGTATGTGCACCAAAAACCCCCAAAGAATGATTTGGAGCCTCCAATTCAGGACCTGCGCATCTTCCAGCTCCACAATGTCTGGCCTCACCTTTTGTGTGGCTCAGCCTCTGCCCGTATGAAACTGGCCTCATGCACCGGCTGCCCCCATGCACTCCCTTAGTCCCCCGAGGTGCTGCTGTGTGACTGTCCCCAGGCAGGTGTCTGGGAAACATTTACTGCATGAATGAATGGAGGGGAGTGGATGTGAACATGATTTATAAAACCACAGCAGAAAACTCCCTCCAAAATGGTTTTGGTAAAGTGTGAAGCTAAATCAGACGTGGTACAATTTAAACTTTAAATGAAGACTTATGTTAAAGTCTTCAGGGTCGACATTTGACTAACAGACAAAGACAGTTGTTAATCAAAGGCATCATACAAATAAACTCCTGAAACTTTAAACCTGATAAAGTAGCTTGATGCTTCCCTCTTTTTAAAAAAACATCTTTACCTTTAAAGCTCTGTTTCCTCTGTTAAATTCACTTAAAGGGATCTGTTATTGACCAAGTAACTTCTGGTGATAACTCACATGTCTCTCTCTCTCTATGTATATATATACACACATATATGTATGTATGTATAAAACTAATTTGATTGGAGTAAAGTTTCAGTAAAATAAAGTTAATACATATCTTTAAAAAACACAGTTTCAGGACTTCCCTGGTGGTGCAGTGGTTAAGAATCCGCCTGCCAGTGTAGGGGACACGGGTTCGAGCCCTGGTCCGGGAAGATCCCACGTGCCGCGGAGCAACTAAGCCTGTGTGCCACAACTACTGACCCTGTGCTCTTGAGCCTGTGAGCCACAACTACTGAGCCCGTGCACTTAGAGCCCATGCTCCACAACAAGAGAAGCCACCGCAATAAGTCCACGCACTGCAACGAAGAGTGGCCCCTGCTTCCCGCAGCTAGAGAAAGCCCGTGTGCAGCAACGAAGACCCAAGACAGCCAAAAATAAATAAATAAATAAATAAATAAATTTATTTTTAAAAAGTGGTTTGCTAAAGTTGTCTATTTATTTTGCAGAGACTCTGATGCCTTATCATTAAATGAAATCAAGGCAAGTCGCCTCCACCTCCAACTCTACTGGGTCGTTATCATGACGGGCAGAGTCTGCAGATGACTCTGTCATCAGCGTTTTGTTGGCTTAGTTATTTACACATTTTCCGAATGCTTTCATCTTAGTTTTAGGGCCCCAGGCAGCCCAGGTGAAATGCCTTATTTAACTCCGAAACACATTACGAGGGCGCTCATGGACTCTGCCCCTGGAGCTGCCTATCTGTCCAGATGGTTTGGGCTGAAGTGCACGGGGCTGCGGGCGGACCCACCAGCTTCCCGAGGCCCCTCCATCCCCGGCGCCATTGTTCTGCTCTCTTTCTGTCCGTCTGTCCGTCCAGCTTTTGTAGGGAAGCGGGGCTGAGAGCCTGCCCTTGCAGAGGCACGGAGAACACGTGTTGATTTCTAGCAACTGGGTTTGTTTTGTTTTCAGTCCCTAAGAGCAGTGCTTTAAAAATTAAGGGCCATGGATGAAAAAAAATGAGTGACGATGCAATAGAAAAGAAAAGCAAACTAACTTTCCATGTTGCTTGTTGTAAAAATGGCTGTGTGCTACATAGTCTCATGTACAGGTGGAATTTGTCTCAGAGGAGATAAAAAAAATTGTGTTTTTAAGGTGATGTGATGCACGATAGTGATTCTGTTTCACGTGTGAATACAAATGTAAGGTATGTGCAAGAACTGCTGAAATAAGTTACCAAGGTCGAGAATGTTTCTTCTACTTTTGGAGTTCTGGTGAGCTTGATGTATTCTTTATAATACTGCGATTTGTCCTCATTATTTTAAAAGCTATTGCTACAGTTAAACTAAATTGCTTTATTTACAATAGATAGGTTGCTGTATAAAAGATGGCAGGTCAAGTTTGAGTGAGAAGTGCCACTATTTGGGCAAGTAATCATCACTCAGCCTTAACAATATCGAAGACTCAGAGCTGTTTTGAGGCCAGCTCACTTCTTGGGGCACTGATTTAGAAATCAATTTCATTTCCAACTAGAAAAGCCTCATTCCGTGAATATATTAACTTTCCCCTTTGCCTCGTGTTCCCACCACAGCAGGTGATACTAACTAAAGACTCTGTGTGAAAAAAATTGAGTCTGGGGGCTTACCCTGGTGGCGCAGTGGTTGAGAGTCCGCCTGCCGATGCAGGGGACGTGGGTTCGTGCCCCGGTCCGGGAAGATCCCACATGCCGCGGAGCGGCTGGGCCCGTGAGCCATGGCCGCTGAGCCTGCGCGTCCGGAGCCTGCGCGTCCGGAGCCTGTGCTCCACAACGGGAGAGGCCACAGCAGTGAGAGGCCCGCGTACCGCAAAAAAAATAAAAATAAAATAAAATGCTCCTTGAAATTCTGACCCATCATAACAGACAGATGCTCTCAGAAAACACTAACAATGAAAATAACAATAATGACAACCATAAATGTTAAAAGTGGAAATGGGCGCCTTGTGACGACAGCTTAACATTAACTGTTGGTGAAGAAAGGAAGACTTTCTTCAAAAGGCACCTCTTTCCATTGAAAATATAGACCTGAGCATTGAACTAGGGTGAGCAAAAGGGAAAAACAATGGAAGATGGAAAAATGGCCCCTGTTTACCCAGGTTATTTCTGAACAGTAATGCAAGGATGTAATAGAAATAATTTAGACATATGGATAAGAACCTTCAAGATCAATAGTGCTGGAAGAAATGAAGCATATGCTATGCAATCAAACAGAATTGAATTTCACACAAATGTTAGCAAATCTATATCAGATCATCACAGCAAAAACTCCATTTTCATTGATTTATAATGTGTTATTACTGTTTCCACCAAACTGCCATAGACAGCCGTACAGCAGCTGTCAAGTGCCTTAAGGGTAAATAAGAGACATCACTGCAGGGGTGGGGTGCAGGCATTCGGGGGCCAATAACTCACCAGGGCGGCAGGTGCCGGGTTCTAACGGTCCTTCTCTTGTTTTCATCGCATTGCATCATTCTTGAGACTGTTGGTGAGCGTGGGGCTCTTAGTTTGGAATTCACGGACCGATAAAGGAAAAAGGAAGGGAATGTTTTGTAACACATAAACATTTAGCAAAAATGGGGCTTAAAAGGACCGTCAAACACACATGCATCTCTGTAGCCATATCTGTCTCTGCCTAAATAAGGCAAAGAAATGATTCTAACCAGGATTGTTCTCAGGGGCCCACTCTCTGCGCAGACCCACAGCTGATGACTCACACCCATCTCTCCAACCGAGGCACAGGTCAGTGTTTAGTTCTCCTGGAACCAGGGGGCTTTTCTCTTTCCAGCAGTTTTCTCACATATCCGTGATAACAGGGGACCATTTTCCAGCAGCCAGAGCAATAAGATTCTGCTCTTTTGAGAAGGGATTATCTGAACAGTTACTATAGCAAAATCCATGAGCTTTTTAAAAAAACCAAAATGGAATTAATAATAATTGAGTTTTTAGCTTACCGCTGTAAGGAAAAAAAATAGAAATTTGGGTATTAATTGTATTCCTTCATTGAAAGTAAGTTTTTAGTGAAAAGTGAAATAAGGTTATTATGCTTGTGTCTTAGAATGATTTCACCATCTTTTACATGATCTGACTCAAGTTCCATACTTATCCCCTAAAACAAAACTCCAAGTCATTCCATTCCTTTTCACCGATGACTCAATGGATGGCAGCAGGTTTGTTTCGCTAAAATGCTTTTCATTAAATAGTCTTAATAATTTGTGTATTATTTCTCATGCACTTTGGCGAAGGTAGTTAAGACAAATTGGGTAACAGGTGAGTTCCAGCTTTCAGCAGGTGCGCAATGCACAATCCCCCGCCCCCTTCCCTGCCTCCCATCCTTCCTGAGGACATGGTGGAAGGAGGTGGTGCCCACTGGATCCCCAGGGTCCTTCCTGCCACCAGGACAGGGGTGGTGCTGAGATGAAATCGCCGTTCACGGGTGGATCTCAAAGCGGGTTCTAGTTGGTTCCCCCAGTATCCAGTCCAGGTGTCACTGAGTAAACGTGTCCCAGTTGGACGTGAGGGTGTGTGTGTGGGGGATTCAGCTGCACCATCCTCGGAACCGTCCTGGGGCCAGCACGTTGCTGACCATCTGGCATCCATCCAGGTGAGGCTCAGGACAGGTCACTCCTGGTTTCCCACGCCTCCTGGGAGTGTGAGCCCAGGACCATGACACCGGCCAGGCCTGAAGCCAAGGAGAGCTGTAGGAGCTGGGCTGGGACAGACCTCCGGCCCCTCGCAGGAAATGGTGTCTCAGGAGGATCCGCTCGCCCTCTGTCTCAGCTGAACGCTCCTTGCAGCTGGGGAACACCTGACCCACCTGGGCCATGGGCCAAGGTTCCAGACTCCAACCCACAAAACTCAGGTGCTCTGTGCACTCAACTTATTTTTCCTGTAATTCAACTAGTACCTATTCTGAGCACGAGTTCTGCCCAGTGGGAGAGGGCGGTCCTGGCCAGTTCCCGGAGGGTCAGTCATTGGGATCCGCCTCCTTCCCCTGAGTCTGCAGGTCCTCAGGTAGCCCCTGTCCAGACGCTATCCCTCTGTCCCTCCTGGTGGACTTGCTGAGCTGCCCACTCGCCCATTGTGTCGGGTGGTCCACACGGCCCTGGGGCCAGCTGCCCTCACCTGCCCGCCCTGCGGATTCACAGGTGGCGGATGTCTGTCCTTGTGTCCTTGGCGGGACAATGTGATCATCTCTCCTGGGCCACTCAGTGCCCATCCAGCCCCCGCCTCTGGCAGACACCCCCCGGCATCTAATCCAGGTTCCCCTCACGTCACCAGCATCCCTTGACCCTGAGAGAGTTTTATTTTCTCTCTGGTGATGGAGGAAAAAAAATGTCACCAGATGTGTCCCCCCAAATCTGATGTTTATGCCAGTACCTTGGCTTCTGGAGGCCAAAAGTCAAGAATTAGCTTATTCTATTTGGTTTCTATTTTGCAAACCATATAGCTGATAGGGGACTTATACCCAGCATATATAAAGAACTCTTACAACTCAATAAAAAAAACCAAAACCAAAAACCAAATAACCCAATTTAAATATAGGCAAAGGATCTGAATAAACATTTCTCTAAAGATTTACAAATGGCCAATAAGCAAACGAAAGATCATTAGTCATCAAGGAAGTGCAAACCCAAACCACAACTTCTCACCTACCAGGATGGCTGTTCTCACAAAGACAGACAATATGTTCCAGTGAGGACATGAAGAAACTGGAACTCTCACAACACTGCTGGTGAAAATACAAAATCTTACAGCTACTGTGGAAAAACAGTTTGGTGGGCTCTCAAAAGTTAAATGTGGAGTTATCATATGACTCTGCAATCCCACTCTGGGTATGCACCCAAGAGAGATGAAAACACATGTCAGCACAAAAACTTGTACACGCATGTTCATAGCAGCATTATTCATAATAGCCGAAAAGTGGAGACAACCCAAGTGTCCATCCACTGACGAATGGATACACACACTGTGGTACGTCCATACAAGGGAATATTATGTGGCAATAAAAGGAATGAGGTATTGACACAGGCTACAACAAGAATGAATCTTCAAAACATTATTTGGAGTGAAAGAAGCCAGTCACAAAAGGACTTGTATTATTCTGTGCATAAGAAATATCCAGAAATGGACATCTGTAGGGACAGAAAAGAGATTAGTGGTTGCCTAGAGCGAGGGTGCAGGGGCATAGTAAGTAGCTTTTAATGGGGGGGACGCCGCTTCTTTTTAGTATAATGAATATATGAAACACCATTGAACTGTACAATTTAAATGGGTGGATTTTAGGGCTTATCAATTATATCTCAGTGATTCTGTTAAAAAGAAAGAACTGTAAGGAATCTTGACTGTCATCTTGATCTGCATTTCCCAGTATGTGTGATGTTAATAAATGTTAAAGGGAAACATCTGTGTTCCTGTGATCCAATAGGTTTAGGAAATGCTTGACTACATAAAGCGAAACAGGTTTCACCACTCCTGTCTCTTTGGATCTTAAACTGTGTGCATGCCCAGGTGACCTGAGAGGGGCAGGTGTGCGTGCTCCATGGCTCACGGGATGGGGAGCCTCTCGCTCAGGGCATCACTGCAGTTAGAGCCCCCTGAGCGCTTCGTGGCAACAGGAACAGCTCCTACTTTATACGTGGGTAGACGAAGTCCTGGGAGGTCACCGTTTCCTTCTACCTCTGCCTGATATGAAGCTGTATTCTCTGCCGTTCACAGATCTTTCCCCGGCCACGGGCCTCTGTCTTCTGCTAACCTTTTCATAACCATTGCACCCTGCATTGGGGTCAGCGCCATTGTCTAAAGCAGGATCAATGTATGCAAATAATAGATTTTCCACTGTCTAGTAGGAAGGATGGGCACCTTCCTCTGGATACAGTGGTCCTGCTTTGGCATCATTTTCGATCCCATATGTTTAATAAGAAGCATCGTAGTGTCCAGTAGGAGCCATGATTAAGTCTTATGTGACCCACATGGTAGCAAAACTGTGATGTGGTAAAACCAGCTTCTGGAAACTTATGGCACAGGCTTGATTTTAACTTATAGTTAAGTGGCAAAAACCTGCCGCCTGCACTGTGGGTTCTCAGCGTGAAGACACCTGTGCCTGGGGCAGTCTCTCTTGACGTGGCACCAGGGTCTGGCCATTGCTGGGCATCCCGGCCACTCCCTGAAGGATGAGCTTTTTCATCTGACTTGGTTCCTGAGCACTCAACTCGCTTAAAAATATGGCAACACTCAAATAAATCCATAACTCTTCAGTAGGATTCCTGCAGGAGTTGCTTTCAGGGAAAGTGCTTTTTCCATTCCTGGAACAACACCTCCAAACCTGGCAGCGAGCTGATCAGCAGGGGTGTGGAGCCTCCCCAAGTTTCTGCAAATAGAGGCGTGAGATGTACAAAGATATTTTCGGACTGTTGTTTCAGCAGCTAATGAAATGGCATCTCTTGATTTCTCTCTTTTCTTGTTTTTGCGTAGTTTTGCTTCCACAGGGGCGTGAATAAGATTATGTAAAGCTTCCAACAAATTCTCGCGGCAGGAACATCTTTTGGACATTTGACATGGCCGGCCATGTCAGGTTTCAGTGGAAGCTGAATGCTCTCATGGCATTGTCCCTATTATCCTAATTAGATCCCTGTTTTACTTGTGAAGATAGAATAGATGAAAGAAGGCTGTTCACCCTTCCTTTCCTGCAACCACACGGGCCTTTGCGCCTTCAGTCTTCGCTAATCACTCTTAGGAGCTGCGTTCGTCTGAGCGATCGGAGCCTCGCCCAGCATGGAGGGAGAGCCCGGCCCATCTCTCTAACCACTTCCATTCCTTCACATGCCCCATCTCAGTGATGGGCAACCACCACGACTGTCTCCCTCCAGACTACGTTTATCACCCAGGATGAAACTCTGCATACAACAGCAGGCAGCACCCTGCACACCCCCAGCCCCTGGCGACCACTGAGTTACTTTCTGTGTCTATAGATTTGCCCATCCTGCACATTTCATATAAATGGAATCATATAAGATGGGACCTTTTGTGATTGGCTTCTTTCACTGAGCATAATGTTTTCAAGGTTCATCCACATTGTAGCTTGAATCAGTATTTCATTGCTTTTTCTGGCTGAATGATATTCCCGGATATGGATATTGCCGCATTTGTCATCAGTGGATGGGCAAGGTTGTTTCCACGTTTTGACTATTGTGAATAATGCTGCTGTGAAAATTCGTGTATGAGCTTCCGTATGGACACGTGTTTTCCTTTCTTTTGGGTGCATACCTAGGAGTGGAATTGCTGAGTCATATGGTAGCTCTCTTTTTAAGTTATTTTTCATTTATTATAACTTGAAGGGAAGATGGTATTTCACATATAGAAATATGACAATATAGTCATATAGTAATTCTGTGTTTAACTTTTTGAGGAATTGCCAGACTGTTTTCCAAAGAGGCTATACCATTTCACACTCCCCCTAATTTTATAAAGTGACTTGATTTCACGAGGCCTGCTCCGTGGGGGTGAGTAGACAGGCCAAGCCATTTCCTGTGACTGGCAGCCGCTACTCGGCAGGTAGTGACGCCCCTCATGGTCCTGTTGGCTTGGATTCCAGGAGGTCCTCAGGTGTGGATGGGTGAGAAAAAGCATGGCCCATTCTTCCACTCCCAATTCTATATTTTTCCATGAAAAATGAAAATTTTATTTAAATAATTGTTCAAACTGTTTAGCTGAACCCGGAACTTGGTAGAGACATATTATGGAGCTTTGTCCATAGTTGGAGAAAGGACCCCATCGGTGCGCAATTTGTTTCTGCTTTCCAGGTACACCGAGTGCCCGCTTTCCCCTCTTTCTTCACTGTGCCTGGCAAGAAGGGCGTGAGCTCCAGTGGTGTGGCTGTCACCCTGTGTCTCTGACCACCGCGCACCACAGTCCAGCTTTGTCGCCTTCTGGGCATCCTCACCGGATGCCCCTAGAGCATCTCAGCTCAGTGCGTTAGAAACGGACTCATTTTCACATCCACAAAACCAGCTCTTTCTCCAGGCTTTTCTGGGGCTGATGGCCAGCTGTCCTCCTGAATTGATTCTCTATTTCTTGCTTAGAATAAGACCATCTGGCCAGAGACGAAGGGTCCTCGCCTCGCTGTGGCTAAGGTGAGGCTGTGGGACAGGTTCTCAGCAGCGGGACGTGAACACAAGTGCTGGGTGGAAATTCCCCTCCCTGGAGTAAAAGGGGCCCTGCCCTGGATTCACACCCCTCCCTGCAGGCGGGAAAGGAAGAATCAAGCAAATGAGGACACGGCCCAGGGACAGCAGAGCAGCAAGACGAGAGGACCGCACTTCCTGAGTGGAGTCCCCGTGGGGAGAGCGACGCCCGTGGCCATCCTGTGGCTTCTCGAAGCCACGCCACAAGGGCCTCTGCGTTGCTGAAGCTGAGTCTTTATCTTCACTCTAACCGCACCCCAGAGCTTGCGGTTCCCGAGGTGAAAAATCTGGGGCTCATCCTAGATCCTTCCAAATGCTTCTCCCACCACAACACTTTTCATACAAATTTCCTGTTTGACCGAGAGAACCGAGTCAAGGACTGAGGTCTGTAAGAGGCCAGCTTGCAGATGCGTTTCGTTTGGCGCTTGGGTTTTGTCCAAGTAATGTTTTACAGGGCGCGTTGTGTTTGGACAACAAGCTGGGCCCGCTGCCCCGGGCGGCCTCAGGACGCAGCTGGCCACACGCAGCCTCTCTGAGCAGCTGTCCCACCATCCTGGACGCTTCCTCCTCTTCTTTGTGCCTCGATTCTCATCTGTCACAGGCAGTTAACAAAGAGCCCTCCCTCCCCTGTGGGACTGAGGTGAGGATTAAAAGAGTTAATCCATGTGTGCTGGGCGCTGGGACGTACGCGGTAAACCAGGGCTGTTTCACCACCGGGCCCGGGACATGCTCCACTGTTCTATCCCCTCTCCCACCCCCAGCTCCTCCGCACTGTCCCATCACCACCCGCGCCCCCCAGGCCCTGTTCCTTCTGATTCTCGCCCTTTCCCGGCTCCTCGAGAAGGGCGGGGGTTGCACTTCCTTCTGCTTCCCTGGTCCACGTTCCCATCTCCGCTGCACAGCGTGGCGTTTCCCAGCTGGGCTCCCCGTCGCCCTGCTTCCCACCACAGCCAGAGAGGCGCTCCTAGAGTCCAAACCCGATGCCGATGCCCTGCTCTGTGAAGACCCCAGGGGTGCCCCTCGCCTGGTGCCCACGGCCCAGCCTCTCCAATCCAGCTCTGGATACTGCCTCTGCCTCTGTTCCACCTGCAGCCCTGGGGCCAATACACCCCAGGCCTCCCATCTCTGGCATTTTGTTCAACATCCTCCCTGCGTGGAGACCTTCCTGGACTCACTTCACAACCCAGGACTCGAGATCTCTTTTGGATGGAGCCTTCCCTGCAAGACCCTCAGGCCCTCAGATAGACCCTTGATCTCCCACTGTTTCCATGTTAATTGTTCACTTCTCTAAGCTGCCATCCTGCAGGGTGGGAGTGTCTCCCCAGCACCCAGAGGGACCCCTGGGACACACAGTTTGCTGAAGGTACAGAATAACCAACCTTCAAGCTTTTGCTCTTGGGTCTTCCTGAAGAGCG
>NW_006775534.1:1063651-1066801 GCF_000442215.2 Lipotes vexillifer
ACGATGTACCCTTTGCACCTTTCAAGCTGACATCTGCGTTTCTTCATCAGAAGTTTAAATAGTTACAAAGATGTAATTTCCACTACATTGATATCCACTGGCCTTTAAAAATTAAATTTCTATAATACCCTTAAAATGAATCACATGGAGTCTAAGTACTATAGCAATTTGGTACATTTTACTATCAATCTAAAAAGACAAGGAACAGGGCTTCCCTGGCGGCACAGTGGTTAAGAATCCGCCTGCCACTACACGGGACACGGGTTTGAGCCCTGGTCCGGGAAGATCTCACGTGCCGCGGAGCAACTAAGCCTGTGTGCCACAACCACTGAGCCCGCGAGCCACAACTACTGAGCCCGCGAGCCACAACTACTGAAGCCCGCGTGCCTAGAGCCCACGCTCTGCAACAAGGGAAGCCACCGCAATGAGAAGGCCGCGCACCACGATGAAGAGGTCCCTGCTCACCGCAACAAGACAAAGCAGCAAGGATCCAAAGCCGCCAAAAATCAATAAATAAAATAAATAAATTTATTAAAAAAATAAATAAAAAATAAAAAGACAAGGAAAAGACTCTTCTTTAACAGCCAGAAGTTAAATATTATTTTTTCCCTTAAATTTATATTTCTGTTTCTCTTCCCAATAGGAGTTTACCCTAATGTTATATAATATTATGTTTCAATTTTTTTGGTCCTTTATCTTATCATGATTCTCTGCAAAAAACAAATCCATAGGCTTAAAATTAAAATAATTGGAAAAATTCTGTGTTCATGAAGCTCTGATTTCTTCTGGATTTTTTAGTATAATTATTGTAAGGACATAGTCTATCAAAACAAAACAAATAAATTATAAAATTTAATAAGTATTAATCATTTAAAATAAATGTTAACAACTATTAAACACAGTAGTCAGAAGCGTATTTATAGATGCAATGCAGATAGCGTGTTTTTTTATTTAGCTATATATTTGTAGATGAATATTTCTCATTGCTAGAATGGGATAGCGTTCCTCCTCAAATCTATTCCTGTTTTCTGATTTTATAGATATATTTGCTAAGAAACTTGTTAATGTAAATTCACCATTGAAATGGAAGAAACTTTGTTGTAGCAGTGACATGCAATATTTCCAACTCTTTCTGAGCTGCATGCCAATAGTCACATGGTGATCGATCAAAAAACGTTTTCAGTGATCTATCACCTCAAGACTCAGTTAAGGGCCTCCTTCAACTTTGTTGAAGGCAAAGATTTGGAAACCATCAGACTTGCAAAAGGGTTTGTTATGTAGTCATTGGCGTCACTCACTTTTTCAGAGCTGACAACGATATTGCAATTGTTCCTTTGTCGGCCAGAGATGCTTTTACACCCAGGCATGTGCCACAGTCCATTTGGAGGAGTGAGTGACAAGCCTTTGCTACGGAAGGAAAGTGGGGACAGGAACTCACGACACAGGCTCATTCTCAAGCAGATCGATTTTAGGAGAGAGTAAGACTGTAAGTTGAGGATCTGGAAGTTGATTACTTAAGACCGTCTTGCAACCCTTTGAAAGCTACAGATTTACCCTCATTGTTTTAGCATCAAAGCGCCCAGTTAATCTCACTCTTCAGGGCAGCCCTTTGTGAGAGACCCCCTTTGTGGGGTCTCTGTCTAACTGCTTGCTTTTAATCAAAACAAAGCCATCAGCTAAGCACCGAATTCGGCCCATTGTCTCTGGTGCACAGGCATCTCCTACTTAAAGATGAGTCAACTCTAAGTGAGAAAAGCATAGAATAGGGGGTCCTGTGCATCTCTGCCAGTCAAAACAAGTGGCTGTAGTAACCTCTACACCCCCTTGCCACCAGCCCACATCCATACAAGAGACATTCACCGAACAGCTATCGTGCACCAGGCGTGAAGCCTTGGGCTAGAAACACGAAGAATCCAGGGTTCAGAGTCTGGTGAAGGAGGCAGGTAAATCTAGAGCAGTGTTCCACACACCAAGTGCTCCACATCACCAAGCCGGTGATGGACTGGAGTCCCCAGCTCCTGGCCAGGGTCCCCAACTCAGCCGGAGGGCAGAGGCAGAGCCTGCTTCCTGGAAGGCATGCGACCCCAGCTGAGGTTTAAGGACCACTGAAAGGCATGCAGACAAAGTGGGGAGGGTAGAAATCAGAAAGGGGATTCCAAGCTGAGGAACCCGGGGGCAGTGGCCCAAAGGCTGCAGGGTTCCTTCGATGGGACCTGGTTCAAGGCTGGGAGCCGTAGGCCCGTGGATCAGTTTGCCCTGACGGCCCGGAGGGATCTCAGAAGGAGAGATGTGATCGGATGGTGTTTGATCTTTTGTCAGAGATTAGATTGGGACAAGAATAGTGCATAGAATTTCGTTAGGAGGCTACCTGCTAATGTAACTGAGAGATGATAGAGGCTGCATGATGGAGAGAAGGGCAGAAATGAAAGAGAATTAAGGGGTGAGAACTGACATGACGTCACCATTGCATGACTTGGGGGAGCGGGTCAGGGACAGGGAATTCGCACGAGTGACTCCAGACTTTTAGCTTGAGTGCCACTTTGCAAGGAGAGATTTATAGGAAAGGGGGTGACATGTCTGTTAGGAACATGTTAAGATTCATGTGTCTGCATGGCAGCGGGGTGGCCGGTGTTTGAGACAGCGGAAGCAGATTAGAAAATCGTCAATCAGTGGGCAGTGGCTGAAGCCTCGGAGTCAATGAGTCCCCGGAGGAGGGGAAAGCCAGAGGGCGGCGGGGCTGAGGCTTGCGGCAGGGGTCCCCGTGTTGGGACGAGGGAAGAGAAGTCAGCACTGGGAGGGCAACCCGGACGGAGCCCACGGAGCCCAAGGACGATGGACGGATGGCAGGGTCCACTGAACAGGGGCTCAGGGCGGCCGGGGACGTGAGGATGGGGCAGGCTTTCTTGGAGGCGGAATCCAGAGAACCTGGTGGAGAAATTGGTGTGTGAGTTGGGGCGTAAGCTGCAGGGTTGCCCCCAGGGCAGATGGTGAAGGGGTGTGAGGAGGGTGGGCCCCGGGGCGAGACTTTAACGTTCGTGGGTTTTATTCTTTTAAGAGGAGGATGCCCGGCGCATGTGTACGTGGGCCACCCAGACAAGCTGGGCGTGGTCTCGGGAAGGGGCGTGGCCTCTGCCGGATGTGACTCAGCAG
>NW_006775534.1:1066833-1067106 GCF_000442215.2 Lipotes vexillifer
CAGCTGGGATTCTCTGTCGTGGAGGAGGTGAACCCCGAGGACTCCAGGCCTGCGACGCTGGAGGGACAGGAGCATTCTAACTCAGGTGAGTCTGACGGCCCCTGTGCTGCTCCTGAGGTAAAAGAAATCCGGGGGCGGGCGGCAGAGTCTGGGCCTCGTCCACGCGTCTCCGGTATTTGATGTGGGGAGAGTGGTCCAAATTCATGAACGAGGAGGGGGTGAAATCTAAATTTTCTTGGGTATAAAAATCCTCCACCCCCCCCCCCCACCCCA
>NW_006775534.1:1067163-1068661 GCF_000442215.2 Lipotes vexillifer
CGTGAGCGCGGTGAGCAGAGTTCATGATTCAGGTGCGGACGCGGGTTCTGACTCAGCGGTTTTGGGGGGAAGTTTGCAGTAAAGAAAGCGACTGGTGAAAGAGCGACAACTTAACGAGAAGCATTCATTAACCAGGGTCGTCTGTTGACAGGGCAGCATCTGTAGTAGTTTTCAACTCTCATAATTAAACTAAATTAACTTGAGAATCCCTTGGCCTAACCTCGATTTGGCTCCTAAGGGCCCCCTCCTCCTGAGGCAGACGGGGAACAGCGACTTAATAACGTGTCATACTGAAAACGAATCTTTGTAACGGGCGTCAGGATCGCCCCTCAGAAGGGTGTCAGGTTTTCCCGAGCAAGCGCCTTTCGGGCTGTATGGCGTCATCGGAGCGGTTTTGGAAGGCATAGCTCTCTCGTCTCTGGATTGGGGAGGATTAGATTCCAACAGAACCAGGTGTATCTCAGTTTAGAGATTACCTAATAGGTGTCTGACCAGGTGAATGCATTTATAATTCTCTCCATTGATGGGAAATCTAACTGGGGGGAGGATTTGGAGGGAAGAGTGGAGAAATAAAATGTACCCCCTATTCTCTTTTAATTTCTCCACCAATCCGGGTGGATGGGAGGTATCTGACTTAAGGACTACGTCGAGGTTCCATGGGATTCGTTTAGGTGGTTGGCTTGATGCACTTGAGGCGTAATTGCTCTGAGATAAAAGAAATATAAGCTGTTCATTTATAGTTCAGTTTCCCTCTCATCACCTGCAGTGCAAGCCGAAACATTATTTTGTTAGAGAAAATGTCAGTTACTTGTCAGGGATCCGATGAAACACCCATTTTACAGTTTATATTTTAACTCGGTTCTGACACTGTCTACCCGGAGTCAGAGCCGCAGGTTAAGGGCTCAGTCCCACAAGGCTGCCCACCCCTCGCCCCCGGCCTGGCCCCTGCTTGGGTGCAGGTGCCGAGGACGGGGGGTGTCTTGGACACTGGGTTGGGGTGCGGGTCGGTACTGCAGGTACCGCTGGGGGTCGGGGCAGCGTGAACGCTAGCCCTCCATGCAGGTGTGCCTGGACTCCTGGTTCCCTTTCCGTGTGCCCCGCTTCCTCACTGCGTAAGAGTGAGGGGCCTGCGTTTGTAGCTCTCAGCTTCAGGGAACACAGAGGAGAGCAGAAACACGCGTCAGTTGGGAGGGAAGGGGCTCAGGGGCCCTGGGCTCTGGGGCCGATGTTGTACGGAGCTGTGTCCTGCTGGGTGCCCACGTGCATTGGGACCTTGCAGGGCTCTCTCCCAGCCTTGCAACACCTCTGCTAGGCTGGGGATGAAACCAGGCAACAGAGGTCAGAGTTGGGACTGGGGCCCAGGTTCGAATTCATCTGGAACAGCCCTGCCGCTGGGGCTCGCACGCCCAGGGTGAATGAAGTTCAGGCCCGCGTGCGCCTCGAGCGGGAGGCCGGCAGCCCCGCGATGAGCTCTGTGTGTTCACAGCCGATTCCTGCT
>NW_006775534.1:1068755-1076257 GCF_000442215.2 Lipotes vexillifer
TGCTGCTGTGTGGACGCCACACAGATGGACAGGTGTCGGGGGCCCTGCCTGAGCCACGGGGTCAAGTCCGTTTGGTCTTGACGGGCCAGCGGTAGAGACACAGGAGGGGAGGTTCGAGAGGCCTCCGTGATGACTGGAGGATGCACTCTCTATCTCAGCTGACGCCTTTTGGCCCCAGCACGTGTGGAAATCCCGACGTTGCGGTGTGACGGGGCTGCCGTCGCACAGCTCTGCTAACTATCCGCTTCTTTCTGCAAGGCCTCACCTAGTTTCCACACAGTGGGAACGGGGGCATTGGATCCATAACAGCCGGCTCTCAGTGGTGGGCGTGGAAGCTGGGGAGGGGCTGGTGCTACCTGATGAGGTTCTGCGCCTTTGCTCTTAACTGGAGGGGTTGGGTCTGTGCAGCAGTCCTGCAGAGATGACCAAGTTCGCAGGCTCGTTCGGAGATCTCCACGAATGAGGACAGGCGCTGATTTTTGAACTGAGGGATCGAGCCTGCAGTGGGCCTCTCTCTGCTGTGTGGTGTCGACACTCAGGAAGAACGCGCAGATGGGCTGTCAGGGGTGCGTGGGCACCACACGGATGTACGGGTGAGCTGCTTACCTGGGGCCGCCGTCCTGACGCGTGGGCCCAGCCCACCAGGCGCCGTGGGCGCTTCGCACAGCAGGTGCGGGGCAGAGGCAGGTGAGCGAGCCTGGGCAAAGGAAGATGAGGTGAGGCCCGGGGTGGGGTGGGGGGGAGGTGGGGGCGCGGTGCCCTTGGCATACCTGCTGCAGCCCGGAGAGCACGGGGGACTGCTGGGAGCGGCTTGGAAGCTGCCATCTCTGTGGGTGGCTCCGGCCGGAGCCCAGGACGTGCTGAGAGCCGCTGGGCAAAGGCAGCAGGTGATGGTGAGGCTGCACAAGCCCTCAGGAGGGGTGAGCCAGGGGGAACTGGGGGCGCTGCTGCTCCTGGGGGTCAGCGTGGGCACCCTGAAGCAGGAAAGCAGGTCCTGGGGTTGAACAGGGATACCCTTTGGGGACGTGACGGTTTGGTCGCCCCAGAGAGGTCCCGAGGGCGGGTGGACGGGCGGGTGCGCAAGGGGCCCCGCGAGCACAGGCTGCACTTGGTGGGGGCCCGGGGGCCCGCGGACGTCAGGCGAGGTGGTGCAGCGCCTGGGGGGCTCCCGCAGCTCCCGGTCCAGCTCAGAGAACGGACCTTGGCGGGAGCTGTTCTGCCTTTGCACTTGGGGCCGGCTCGGGAGGAATCGGGAGCATAAGCTCCCTCGCCTTCCTGCAGACGCTGTCCTGTGCAGCTGTCCTGAGCATCTCTTCCCCCCTCACCATCCTTTGGGTGGCGGGGAGGTGAACGTGGCAGCTTCAGGGCAGAGTCTGAGACCACTACCTGTGCCTTTGGTGAAGCCGTGGGTCCCATCAGAAGAATGCTTTAAAATGCGCAAAATAAAATATGTACGAGTTCAAAGGAAGCAAATTATACTGAAGTGCGAGTTATTAAGATGTGAGAATCAAGGTGATACATACAGTATATCTATAAGAGTACTATATGCGCTTTTACTCAGTAATCGTATAGCAAGACCTGCAGCCAGGGTCACGGTCACCACAACTTCACGTACTGACCAGCCTCAGGATTCCAGTTACAGGTTATCAAGGGGACAGGAACCAGTGACAAGAAGGGGCCGTGCTTTCCAGCTCAGACGCAGACGTGGGCCCCGCTGGTGCCACTGCATTTCCTCGCTGTCTGCTCCCCAAACCGAGGGTCCTTTCGAATCTCCGTGGAGGTTAGTGAATGTGAAGAGGGGCTTCCCCCATCTGTGTCCTCCGGGTCACCTGGGAAAAAGACACCAAAAGCTTGGTTGGGGGGACACCTGTGACAGGGAGAG
This sequence comes from Lipotes vexillifer, assembly GCF_000442215.2. Lineage (NCBI taxonomy): Eukaryota > Metazoa > Chordata > Mammalia > Artiodactyla > Lipotidae > Lipotes > Lipotes vexillifer. The sequence goes on from NW_006775534.1 coordinate 1,070,638, forward strand.
GAGACAGGTGGGGCTGTGAGGTCTGCTTGCAGAAGGGGGCCCTGTGGGAGGCTCCTGCGCTGGGCTGTAGGTTCCAGAACCCTCTGTGCCCGCCCACTGGCCAGGAGCAGAGCCGGCAGAGGTGCCACGGGGTGGCCCAGGCTGCTGACGGGAGGGCTGCGCTGTACAGCCCTCAGCCTGGGCCGGGCTCGGAGCTCCTGGCTCTGGGAAAGGCCGAAGTCACTCCCGGAGGCACCTGACAGCTGTGACCCCGAGCCTGGGGCTGCCTGGCGGCAGGAGGGAAAGGGCCATGGGCGGGCCACGCGGGGGCCGCAGATTCCCTGGGGGGCCGTCTCCCGGGCCCCACGTGCTTCTCCTCATCTTCCGGTATCAAACCCCTCCCCTATCCACGTTTGTCCTTTGGGGGTGGGCTGTCCTCTTGGGCTCCCCGTCGGAAGGTGGTGTGGACACTTTGCTGAGATATCAACAGCAGATTTAGGGCCAACTGTCCCACAGGTTTTCAAATTTTAACATGAAATGAAAACACAAGTTTGGGATCTTGGATGGAAGAGCTTTGGCCACTGTTAGTCTCAGTCAGTTCAGGCTGTGGTGATGCAACAGTACAGATGGGGGCTTAGCAATGGCAGACGTGTCCTGCTCCCAGCTCTGGAAGCCAGAGTCTGAGATAAGGACGCCTGCCCAGTCCACGAGGACACTCTTCCGGGGCTCAGACTCCCTGTCCTTCCCTCACATGGAGAAGGGGTGAGTGAGGGTCTCTCTGGGTCTCTTTGGTAAGAGCACTGATCCCACTGTGAGGCTCCATCCTCCCCAAGGCCCCCCCTCCCATCAGCACCACCGCTGGGGGTTAGGGCTTCAGCATCTGAATTCTGGGGGGACACAGCATGGAGACCACAGGAGCCTTCATGGGAAACCACGCACTAAATTAGGGAATCAGCGTGTCCCTGGGAGCAGTTCTTGGTGTGAGCTGCTGGCCGACCACTTCTCTGTGGTGTGTACAGGGCTGACCTGCTATATTCCCATGAGGGCAGAGGTGTGGGGTGGCAGGAGGGGGCTTTGTTACCCACCTGGGTCCTTGGACTCTTTAATCAATAGAAATTGATAAGAGGCCAGATGAGGGATTCAGGCAAGGCTTTACTGGGGCTCCTGCTGCAGCAGGGGCAGCGAGACCACGTAACAGGTGCCCTTGCTGCCCCCCGAGGGGGGGCGGGCTGCTCCGTTAAATGGCGTGAGGATGGGGCTGGAGGGCTGGCTTAGCGGGGTCTGCCCACCCCCCTGGTGGCGCCGTGTGCAGGGATCGTGCGCAGTGCCCTGCTTTTGCCCCCAGCACCTCAGAAGCGGCGGTTGGGTTTTGGCCTTTCTGTGTCTTATTGTTCATGCGGTTATTTGTAGTCTCTCATGTTTGTGCAGGTGCAAGCACTGCGGCAAAGGGTCCCTGGTCCCAGGTCCCAGCCTGTCTCACAGTCAGTGTCTGCAGTCTTGCTTTGTACCTGGAAATGTCCCCTTCACAGCTCTTTACTTCTGTTCTCTTCGCATGGAGCGGGTAGAAAGGATGAATATGCTTCTAGAGACGAAGAGTACTTTCAGCAGTTTCCATTGCTGGATGAAAAAAACCCCAAACTCTGAAGATTTGCATGTATCAGAAAACATTTTTCCAGCCAATTTTTGTTGTTATCTATTATGGTTGCAGGATTTTTTTGGAAGCATATTTTTACTGGCTTTTGTTTTAAGAATGTTTGGGGCAAATATGTCTTGTTGCAGCAGAAAAGAATTGCTCAAAATGAGGCTTTCCTTTGCCACCAGTTCCAAGCCTCGGTTCCATATCATGCAGACCCGGGGCAGAACAGGAGTCCTGGGTTAGTACCAGGATGACCTGGGGCAGCAGGGGAGACTCAGGAGGAACTGTCCAGATAGTTATTTCATGGCAACTGGTAGGCATGTAAATATTTTATGCCCTGATTTGCCGATTTCATGGGTGTTATATCTCAGTGAACCATGGCTTTTTTTTTTTTTTTCCAGTGTCATGTTCTGATGCCCAGAAACAATGATGTTTTAATTTGTAAATATGTAAGGGCCAATCACTTTTCAAAATGTGGTACCTGGTTAAATGATAATTGGCCCGGTTTCTTGGCAATGCTGGTGCATATTCAGGAATTCTGGGAGGTGAGAATATCCAACCAATGTATAAATTGTTCTCAGAAGCAATGAAAGTTTTGTGAATACCCAGTTGAACAGTTAATGAAGTGAGTTGATATGTTTTATAGACATCTAATAAAATATTTATTAATATAGATTTTGCAAATTTTGAAGGATGGAAATGAAGATATGACTCCTCTAGTTAATCAAAAAATTCAGCAGGTTTTATGTTCATGGTAGAGATGAAACGAGCGTTTAAGGTTTTATTTAGCTAATTTTACACGTATTTATATCATGGCTTGTTCCAGGTTTTCGCTAGAAGAACAAAACATTAGAGAAAGACAGTGTCAGTCCGAGGGGAAGAGAAGGCAGGGCAGGAGGGTGTGGGGAGGCGGGGAGGGGCATCCCTGCAGGGAGGCTAGGGAGTGCCCACGCGCCCAGGGCCCTGGCCTGCTGGCTGTGACTTCCCAGTGCTCAACACAGGTGATAGGTGGTCACTTTCAAGACTCACATCTATCTTGTGAATTTTCTGTATGATTAGATGATTATCTAATTCTCTTTCTTATTTATATGAGCAACATTGGATCTGTATGTATAAATATATGAATGTGAATAACATCCTACTGTTATATGATTGACAAAATAACAGTCGTTCTGTGAAAGCAGTCCCGATGTTGGAGGGAAAAGTACGTCATTCCTGGCAGAGAGGATGTGTTTCTTGTGGAATATGTGGTTCTTACCCACAAGTCTTTGAAAGAGCGATGCATGGGCTCCTTGTTTCCTACACCCTGTTTCTGGGGGCCGAAGGCAGGGGTGCCACCTGACAACCCGAGGGGTTGCCCAGTCAGTTCCGGTTGGGGAGGGTTTGTTTCAGGGAGCAGCTTAGAGCCGGGTGATTCCTGCCGTCTGTGTCCTGGAGTAGTTGGGAACTGTCGTCACTGGGTATTTTCTCCAGATGGTGATGGAATGAAATGGTCTATGTAACTATGCTCCGGCCACAAATGCTGTCATTTGTCTGTTTCTGCTTGAATGTGTGTTGTCTAGGAAGGTGGAATACACAGTGATATAAATCTTGTATATATCATTAGGATACTGTGTCTGAACTAAATTAAACAATGTATTCCATTTTTAGCTTCTCAGTTTAAAGGTAGTAATCATGAAATCAGAGTATCCAATGCATGAGAAGTGGATTCAGAAATTGTGCACATTTTCCACTGTCTTTATAGCACCCCACATTTCATTTTCTGAAGATGCTGAATTTATTTAAGATATGCTTTTAAAGTTTTTAATATTTACATATGAAGATTAGAAAATATTTTATTTGAAAGCAGAATTTCTTAAAAATAACTCTCTGTTGACATCTAGTTGGAAGCGTGACGATTGTAAGCACATATTTCAGGAAATCTTGCACTTTTGAGACAATCATTTTCTCAGGTTGTATGTGTTATATTGGAATTATAAGTATGTCTAAATTAAAATATAAATCTCCAGCACAGGAACTATCTCTTCATTGTATCTCCTGTAAGTGTGCATGTTGTCGATACTCAATTAACTAATAATGATAATAATAATGTAGCAATATTCAGCTTCCATTTGGTCACACATTCTGCATATACAGTAATTGTAAAAGCATATCATTTCTTAGATTATGTGTTGTGTGCTGGATAAAATGTGTCATAATCATGAAATTAGAGTTAATGGCAGGAAGGGGACCTCTTTGATCAGCCCTTCCAAACTCCTATATACACCTCTTAAATGCACCTCATTATGAATTCATTTTAAGCTTCGTTGAGTCCCAGAAATTAATTTGACATAAATTTCATTGTAAGGCTCTGGAAACTTTAATTTCAAAGGTAATGTTAAAGTAGAATTTTGTTTCCATTGGAAACACATACTCTGGGCAGATGATGAAATACAGGCTGATATACCAGCGGTGAACATTTTTCCGAAATGGCTCTGATTTAGTAAACACTTTGTTTTGCATTTACCTCTCATTTTATCTCCAAAACTCCAAGCACTTTCCGACACAGGGTCTCTTGGTCCCGAGGCCAGTCCTGCCTGCCTGCAGGGTCATCAGACAGAAGGTCACCGGCTGTGGGACTGGGGTGGGAAGGGGGCTTGGCCTCCCCGCCTGTGGTCCTGGGGTCTCTCCGCAAACGGTCCTGGTTCACTGTGGAGGTGAGGGCAGGTTTCCCCTCATCTTTCCCATTTGTGCTTCACACACCCTTTTAGTTGGAGGAGGACTTTTATCCCGACTCTGGGCTGTCTTGGTCATGGCCTCTCCCCTCCGCCCCCCGAGGCTGGGCCCCTTGGATGCCTCTGCTGGGAGGTGCACGGCCGGGCCCCCCGGGGACGCCCCTTGGTCGCCCCTTCAGCGAGCTCTTTCCTTTGACAGGGACGTGCCGCCTGCCCGCTCTCTCTGGGGTCGCCGTCTGGATCTTGACTCTGTCTCGTGCTCCTGACTCTCCCTTGGTTCTTCGAAGGGAGCGACTCTGCTGCTTCTGAGTTCTTGCCGGTCTCGCTCCTTCTACTGCTCGTGTATTTTCTCCTTTTTGTTCTTCGTTGTCTGTCTTCTTTAGTCCTGGAGCACCGCCCACGTCTCGTGAACTCACCTCCTGGTCTCTTGGGAGTGGACGCGCCCTGGGTGGGAAACAAGGCAGACCTGCCCCCGTGACTTGAGGTGAGGGGATCCCGGGTGGGGGGCACCAGGTCTTCCTAGATCCTCTGCCCACACCCAGGGACAGTCACTCTCTGATGTGACTGCCCAGTGCACATGGCAGGAGGGGGTCCTCGGGGAGGGGTGTTCCTGCCCAACCCCCAGCCGTGCGCACCGCAGCGCAGCGTCCCAGCCACCGATGGTCTGGGCTGGTGTCGGGGAAGGAAGGGCTGGGTGGAAGCCGCTCTGGGCCACTCCGGGGTTGCGGGTCCCGCCCTGTCCTGCTCCAAGCCACCATCCCTCACGGGGCTTCTTGTTGCCTGGCATCATCACAGATTTGCACTACCTACTGAGTCTCATTGCCCCCCGCGCCCCCGTTGTGTGTCTGGGTGGAGCAAGGGGTGGCCGGCAGCCCATGGTGGGTGCTGGTTGCCCTCCCGTCCAGATACTCCACGGGTTTTCCCACACGAGGGGTGCTTCAGTACACTCACTCGATCCGTCAAGTGCCTGCACGTGATGAAGCTCTGCGGGGTGAGGGTGGAGGGTTAAAAGGAGGAGTGAGAACGCGAGGTGGTGGCAGACACAGGCTGGGGCCCGTGCTGTCCTTCCAGCCGTTGTCCGACCAACCGGGATGCAGCTGCCACGCCTGTGCCCTGATGAGACCGGCTGCCTTCTCCTGTGGTCTCAGGTGAGCAGAGCCTTAGAAAGGACAGGGTTTTAAAGGGGCAAAGCACAGAGCTGCTATTTTGGCTGCCCCCTAGATCCTCCCATGAATTCTGGGATTTTCTGCAGGAAGGTGAATGGCTGATAGGCGCTTCTAAGAGGGAAAGA